>NC_046168.1:6116423-6416423 GCF_011064425.1 Rattus rattus | reverse complement strand
ATGAGGATGTGAAAGGCTCCAAAGCCATTTAAGATGAGCCCCCTCCTTCACACTTGGTGGTGGTCCTTGCCTGTTTCCCTGGTAACACTAGAAGGGGAAGCATCACAACTGCCTCGCCTTAGGGCTTAAAATATCATATGAAAATATGGAAACATTAGGGCTCAGTTGACCCTCAGAGCTTCTTCCTCTTGGTCAAAGAGTGGAATCAGTTCTACCAGTGACCCTGGTGGAGGCCTGCCATTCTGATCAGCTGAAAAGATTAAAACATGATACTGTCCCCACCCTCATGTGTCAATCCATCTGGGCTCACCAATCGATCACTAAGCAGGAGACCACCCCTCAGGAAAGCTAATTCACCCGAGGATACACTAAGGAGATGGTTGGAATAATTGTCCTTTAATGAGATGCTATACTTCCCAGAAGCCTGTCTCTTAATGTTATGCCTACAGTGTCTGGCTGGCATATATCAGTGCTGAGAGTGTCAGGCATGTATCAGTGCCGAGCCCATCCACTTTTTTGAGCTCTAACTCAAAAAAAGTAACTTTCTGTTTTTCTCTCCTTTCTGATACCTACCATGAGCATAAGATAAGCTTTCTCTGACACCCTGGGCTTTCTTTCTTTTTCTCTGAAGTCCTCTGAGTTCAATGTGCAGCTGCTTGCCAACCTCCACTGCTGAACACCGTTGGTCTCCTCTGACCCTAATTCAAAAGGTTTGACCGGTTTCCTCTTTCCCATTCCCCTCCTCACCAGAAGCCCCGTTATTTTTCATCCACACTTAAAATGTTCTTTGATCATACTTTTGAGCCCAGTTTTAGGTCCCTTTGTTACCAAGACCCAAAAGGGAACTCCGGTCTCTCCAGTCACACCATTGTGTTCTTTACCTGGTGCTGGAACTTGAGGCCCACTGGTCACATAGAGAAAGAGGATATAAAGTAAAAGCAAGCAAGAACCAGCCGGGGTGCATGCACTCCTAGCCTGCCTTTCTCAGCTGCATCTCGTTGGGATGCATGCCCAGAAGGCACCCCCTTCATTACTGAGCTTCCTCCCTCCCTGGCCAGGTGGAAGGTAGGAGGTTGCAGGCAGCGGAACAGCAGTGATAAGCAGGACCACTTGTTGCACGGCCATGCCTTGGCTCACTCCAGCTGGCTCCACATAGGCAAGAGACATCTGGAGGTGGGATCCAGCACTTCCTAAACTGATGCCTTGTGAAGCCAGGGGTGCTGATGGTTTCCAGGACCTACTGGGGGGATGGGGGATGGGAGGGGAAGGAAACATGCTTCTATAAAAATCAGTTCCATCTGTATACACATGGGAACGTGCTTGCACAGACAAGCTTAGAGAGATAAACACCACCTATGGTCACTTCTGGAAAGGGATGGTAGCCAGAGAAAGGGGCCAAGAGGACCATGAGCTTATCTATATTTAATAACAATTGAAAGTAAACATTAAAAAAGAAAGGAAAGAAAATGCCCTTCTCTGTTAGTCTCTCCTCACGTCCGCACTGCTTTCCCTCTGGGTGAGGGCCCTCAGTTTTCATCTTCTCAGAATAAGCAAGGAAGTAGGTGTTTCAGGGCTCTGTATTAAGGCCAAAGGTTCACCTAGCGTTCCTTTACTAGTAAGACAGACGGCCCCCAATTTAAGATGTGAAACTAAACATCCAATGGAAACTGTGTTTGGAATTTTGCTTCATTCATTTGTTTACTTATTTTTTTGTTTTTCGAGACGGGGTTGCTCTGTGTAGCCCTGGCTGTCATAGAACTTGTTCCATAGACCAGGCTGGCCTCAAACTCAGAGATCTACCTGCCTCTGCCTCCTGGGATTAAAGATGTGAGCTGCCAGGCCTGGCTTAGAGCTTGGAATTTTGATTTGCTCTTTTTCTGGCCTAGGGATATGTGATTTAAGCCTCTCTCACGATGCTGGGTGGTGGCAGAGATCTGAGTCTGCTGGTCAGTAGCAAGAAGGTTGACTAGTCCCTATGGTGCTGCTAAAACTACTGCTTCATTATTATGGTTGTGATACAAACAGTCCCCTTGATCCTGACACTGTGATGTCCCCACTGTGATGGACTAACCTCAACTGTGAACCAGAATTATCCCTAACCTCTTAACTTGCTGTGTGTGGCAGACCTTGGTTGTCAACCAGACCATATCTTGTGGAGTCAACAAAAACTCAGGCTTCTGGGCATGTCTGTGAAGGATTTCTTAATCAGATTATTTGATGAAAGAAGACCGTACATCTGGACTACAACTGGTGGCAGCCCGGATAAACAGATATGGAGGAAGGAACTTGGCTTTTCGCCTGTTTCTACTCACTCTTGCTGGCAGGTTTTACCTATCCTGTTGTTGAGGTATCCCTAACCTAACAGTTAGTTAGAACTAACCTACTAGCTGGGGGAGAGTAGTGGTGCATGCCCTTAATCCCAGCACTCAGGAAGCAGAGGCAGGTAGATCCTTGTGAAGTCAAGGCCAGTCTGGTCTACAAATCGAGTTCCAGGACAGCCAGAGCTACACAGAAAAACTCTGGCTTGGAAAAACAAAAAGCAAAAGATTAACTTCTATCTACCAACACATCCATATCTATGTATCTAAAAATAGAGAGATACATACATACATCTATATACATATCTATTTATCTATCTCTCTATGTATACAAAGATAGATAGATAGATAGATAGATAGATAGATAGATAGATAGATAGATATCTCACTATGTAGGCCTGATGTCTTAGAACTTGCTATGTAGGCCTGGCTGGTCTTGAACTTAGAAAAATCTGCCTGACTCTGCCTCCCAAGTACTTTCATTAGAGGTTTTTGCCACTGTGCCTGACTTGTCAGAGTATTTTCATTATAGCAATAGGAAAAGAAACTAAGACACTGTAATTCCTGAGTGCTGGGATTACATGAGTATACTATCATGTTTGGTTTACATGGTACTGAGATGCTGGTGGTGCTACCTTTAATCCCAGCTTGGGAGGCAGAGGCAGGTAGATCTATGAGTTCAAGGCCAGCCTGGTCTACAAACTGACAGCCAAGGCTACACAGAGACCCCGTCTCAAAAAAAAAAAAAAAAAAAAAAAAAAAAAAAAAAGTCACCTCCTCCAGTACCTTCTTCCAGCTCCCAGGTTCCCCAAGCTTCTGATTTCTTCCCCTTGGGAGAAGTTTGCGACAGACAGTGGAAAGCTTACAGAGAAGATCCCAAGCAGCCTTTGTTCCTTATTGACCTTGGGAACTAGGTCACCAGCTACTTCCCTTCCCCATCCTCAAGTGTGCGCTGGGAGAAAGCAGCTGCTCACAGCCCACAGAAACGGGAAATCAGCAAAGCCTGGCAGAGAGAACACAGATGCCCAGCCCTGCTTCCCAGAGGGTAGACTTCCTGGTGGGCCTCACCGTGGGAGGAGGATCAGGCCGCACCCCAGCCTTGGCATCCTTCGCAATTGGCTGTCTGCAGTGCGGTTTTGTGGTTCCTTATGGATTTTGGATGTTCATAAAACAAGCTGCCAGCTGCCTGTCTGCAACATGGGGGAGGCTGAGGGACAAGTGCCTTGCTTGGGTGGGCTAACAGGTCCGTCCCAACACACTTGGACCAGGAGCCTCCTGGTTGCTGACCTAGAGCCCTTCCTCAGAGCTAACGCAGAACCTGCTGGTCCATTGGTAGTGGAAAGGCTAGACTTCACATTACATCCTTGAAGGATTTCCCAGAGCTTTCCATTCTCTCCCGAGTTTTGTCTTGGCTTCTGCTCTCTCCCCGCTGTGCCCTTCAGCACCTGCATCTCAGATCTCCAAGTGAGCACTGGGCATGGCGGGACTCCCCAGCCTTTCTAGAGCACTCTTAGCCTGCTGTGTCTGGGGGACAAGTGGAAGTCTAGAGAAAGAGTTGAGCTTTTGCCCATGGATGGAGTCACCCAGTAGGAACCCTGGGACCCCACATCTTCATTAGAGGCTCTGAGAGCTCTTGCTAGTGGGCAGAAAGCAGGGAATCTGGGTGCCACAGGCCCAGTGCTGGGAATGTGACTGCTGAGCTCTGCACTCCTTCTGTAGCCTATGGGGTCTCTGAATGACTTAGCCTGAGGTTGCTATGGTTACCCAGGTAGTTGCTCAGAGATCCCAGTTACTCAGTACCTCTGTGCTGGGCTTGGCCTGAGCAGAGCAGGCAGATTTGCTTCTTAGTGTTTTTTGTTGTTGTTTGGTTGGTGTCTGTGTGTGTGTGTGTGTGTGTGTGTGTGTGTGTGTGTGTGTGTGTGTGTGTGTGTGTGTTTGCCTACCCCTACCCCCAGACCCCTATCTCTGGGAGTATAATCTTCACTGTCTACACCACTGCAGGGGTAAGAAGACTCAGTCTCCCTTGAACTTGACAGTCCCCTCAGACATGACATTTGTTTCCAAATACTTTGGACTTAAAAGCGGCCCTTCTTCTCAGCTATGTTTTTTAAACCATCTTACTATGTATCCCAGGCTAGCCTTGAACTACGTATCCCCCTGCTTCAGCCTCTCCAGTGCGGGGATTATAGGCATGGACCACCTCAGCCTTCCTTTACCTCCTCCTCAAAAAGCACAGGCCTCATATCTGCAACGGCCAAACTCTGAACTGTGGCTCCAGGGTCGCTCACTGTGTTCATGACTTCATTTGCCTTCAGTGTGTCACCGCAGAGACTCAAGTCACCAGTATCTAACCCCATTGCATCTTTCAGAGTTGTAGATAATGCCTCAAGCCTCAAATAAGGTTAAGAAAACAGGGTCTGTGCCAGACCGCTTTTGTCTAAACACTGATGTCAGTAAGGATCCGCTCTTCCTTCTGGGATGAGTCTTACGGAGGCTCAGGTTCCTCTCCTATAGCACAGGACTGCTGACTCTGATTCCTCAAGGCCCTGTGACCAGATTAGATGGAACACTAGTATGAACAACGCAGTACACGGGACAGCAAGTGCTCAGGAAATGATCGTCCATGCCTTTCTTGTCCTCCACATAATCTGCCTAACTTGAGTCTGGGAAGATGATTTAGTGGTTGGTGTTTACCGTTCTTGCAAAGAAGAAGCTGGGTTAGACTGCTAGCACCTACAGCAGGCAGGCAGCTCAACACTGCCTGTAGGTGTCTAGTTCCAGGGGATTTTGCACCCTCTCCTGGCCTCCAGGGGCTCTTAAACACAAACGGTTCACATACACATAAACTAAACATAAATCTTGGAAAGAAAGAGAATCTACTTGTATTGTATTCCTTAACTTGAATCAGTGACTAGAAGAAAGTAAGTTGATCGGCTAGCTAATACATTAATAATTAGCAACACATTATATAGCGATAGCTTTGTGCCTGGCCGCGTTCTCCGGAGAACTAAGATAGGCACTGCTATTATGCATATATCAAGTAAAGAGAGTGAGGCACAGTGAGTAAAATGACTCAGAAAAGATGACTCAGCCAGTAAAGGTGCCAACTGCTAAGCTCGAGCATCCTCCTTCAATTCCTGGATTCACATAGTAGGACTGAACTAACTCCTGCAGGTTGCCCTATGAGCTCTCTATATGTACTATGACATGTGCATGCTCCTCCTCCCCCACAAACACACACAGGCACACACACACACACACACACATTCCACCACACACATACACCACACACACATATATTAACACACACACACATATACACACACACACATATACACACCACACACACATACATATACACACACACACACACCACACACACACACACACATACCCATACACACACCGCACACACACACACACACACACACCGCACACACACACACATATACCACACACACCACACACACACCACACAGCACACACATACCACACCACACACACCACACATACACACCACACACACCACCCACACACACACACCACACACCACACACACACACACACACCACACACACACATACACACACACACCACACACACACACACACACACACACATACACACACACACACAGACACACACACACACACACATACCACACACACACCACACACCACACACATACACACACTACACATACATACATACACACTACATACACACATACACCACATACACATACATGTAAAACACACACTAAATTTAAAAAACATCCAGGTATACAGCACAAGCCTTTAATCCCAGCACTCACGGAGCAAAGGCAGGCAGAATTCTGTGAATTTGAAACCAGCCTGGTCTACAGGGTGAGTTCCAGGACAGCCAAGCAGGGGTTACACCATCCCTGTTTGAGACTCTGTCTCCAAAACAAAACAAATTTTAAAAAGAAAAGAAAATGCTGCTCGGAATATCAAGGATGCAGGAGGCTGGCTCTGGGATCTACAGCCCTACTCATAGCATACTTGATGTCGTTCCCCTAGAAAAGAGGCTGTGGAAGAGAGCATCCCAGGATGACCGGTTAGGCTGACTACCTCTCCTAACATGGCAGGCAGAGGGCCACCATCCCCGAGTAGCGCCTGGCTTGCTGCAATCTGCAAGGCGATTTTTGCACACCTGCAGTGTATCTAGTTATCCCAGCAATCTGGAAGTAGGCAGAAGTGACTGTCATTTGCACCTAGGTAGTGTGACGTAACAGGCGCTGGCTGCAATCGACTATCCTGCCTTTTGTTTCGGTGGTAAAGGCAGATTCCTCTGCCTTGGAGCTCGTGAGGTAACAGTGAAACCTTAGAAGCAGCCCTTCCTTAAAGCCAGTACTCTACATTTAAATATGCTTGAACACCTCCAGCGGTGGGAAACTCAGTTTCTACAGGATCAGAGAACAGACCCTGACAATGTATGAGTTAGAATGGAGGACACAGGTACAACAAAAGTACTGTTCTGCTTAGCGTGTGTGAGGAGAGGCTGGGCAGGGGACTCCGAGCCTGCGGAATTAGCATCTCTGAGGAACTTGCGCAGCCTGGCCCACAAGGTCTGCCTCCCAAGCCTGCCCCAGAGCCCTAGGGCTCAGTTCTTTCCTCTCTCAAACCGCAGTCCCGCCCTCGGAAGGGAACCTTCTCTGCACAGACTGGTTAAGGTTTATTACCCCTTAAAATTCCTTCGAGATGAGTTGGTATTTATTTCTCTGCAAAGCTTATGTAACTGTCAGAGGATAGCGCTGCTGCCAAAGCTGTCTGTGGTTTGGATGGGGCTCACCGCGGTTTCTTCTGGGAGCTAAATATTATAATGAGTGACCTCATACTATCATTTTCTTTGGAATCCAGTCCTCCTTGTCCCAATGGTACCTGGAGCTACCTCCCAGTTCCTGATGTATTGATTCAGCCTGATATCTGACAGGTCAGATAAAAGAAACAGGAAGAACAAAATTAGGCAGCGTGGTAATCAGCCATTCGACTTCTCCACAGAGGCTCTGAATGTTCGCCCAGGCCTGAGCTCTGGCTGACCGCTGGGACTGACGGGGCTGCTGAGGAAAAGCATGGAAAAGGCGGGCTTTCCAGTCATGGTCTGTTCTAATCTGAACTTTTGCAAGAACGCAGATGTGAGACTTGGAACGGAGCAGGTTCAGAAGGTCTGACTGCTGGGTGGTTCCCAGGCCCATTCTGGAGAACAGTCAGGGCTAAGGGAGCCTCAGGCTGGAAGCTCCCAGCTAGTCAATAAGCCATATTGTTACTGAAGTGGTTAGGACCAAGCCTGAGCCCTGGCAGCCCCTAACCAGTTGGGCTCAGCCACTTGTCCTTAATAGGCTAATAAAGTAAACAAGTAACCGTGAACACCAGAAAAGGGAGATTTATTCCATCTCCACAATGAGAAGAGGAACCAAGGGGTCCAGTAATCCCCCCCAAATCAATTTTCGGGGTCCTGTTCTGTTCACGAGAGGTATTTATCTCTAAACCCCACCCATCATTGTTGCCTCTGGCTCATCTTTCATGTAAAGTAGTCCGACTCGTGATCAGAACCTGTTCCCTCTGGCTGATACTAGTCCAAGCCTTGTTTCAGTAGTCTAGTGGAAGAGAGGTGTCTTTCTAGAATATCTTTGTTTCTGCCAGGACAGTTGGGCACTTTTGCCTCCCAGGCTTCAAGCCACATTCATGGAGGAGCTGCGTAAGTCCAGGAGACCATAGGGTAGTGGGGTCTTCATCCCAGCCCCACATGGCCCTGGGCCATGACGTGAGTTGCTTGTCTCACCTCTACAATAAGGGGTGTTGACAGCCTTCCTCATGGAGTCCTTAGGGAGATTAAGCGTGATGATCCCCCACAAAGCTTCTGCACTGTAAATGGCGCACATGACGCTCGGAATAACCATGATCCTTGCTGAACTTGATCCGATGACAGTCCCGTGGGCTGAGGGCTCTGGCAGCGCCCAGGCAGGTAAAGAAACTAAGCTTTGAGAGACGAGGCACAGCACTGAAATAGGACAGTGTCCCTTCGGGACTAGGGATGTAGCTCACTGGTAGAGTGCGTGCCTGACATGCACAACGCCAAAACCGGATGTGGTCGTGCACACCTGTAATCTCCACACTGAGAAACGAGGCAGGAGGATCGGTTCAAGGCCACCCTTAGCTCCACAGTGAATTCGAAGCCAGCCTGAGTGACATGGGACTCTGTCAATACAAGAAGGAAAGAAGGAAAGAAAAGATGAAAGGGAAAAACCCTATTCCTGGTGTTACTTTGGCTTGAACTCGGAGGAGGCAGGCTAGCCGTGTGGGTAACTTGGAACTGTCAGGCACTGGGCTGAGGAAGCCCTGCCGAAGAGATCCATTTTGGAAGTGGGATGAGGGATAGTGCTCTGGAAAAGACTCCAGCAAACCCACAGGTTGTGAACATCAACAGTCTTGACAGCTCTGACCAGTGTTGGGACTCAGTCCCCTCCCGGACAGACGCGCCTGCAACCGTTCTTTGGGCGTTATCATTTTAGCAAGAAGAGCTCTGGCTTCCTTGCCTTTGACCTCAGTGATGTGATTTGGGTGGTGAGAATGGAAGCTCTGGGTTTCGTAGGGAACAAGATGACAGCTCTCCAACTCTAAAGAGGTGACAGAAAGGGGGAAGGGCTGGCCGGATTCCCAAGGCCTGGAGGGGTACTGTGAGTCTAGCGGGGAAATAGGTACAGAATCATATTGGCGACAGCAGACCCAAAAGTGAGTCCGAGTCACCAGTGGGTAGTTGTAGGTTTATCTGACAGCGCCTGTGGATGGAGAATCCCCTGTGTAGCCAGACAGACAGTCACAGAGAAGCAGAACTTCTATTTTAGAAAAGGCAGGGGAAACCTCATGGAGGGAGCCATGCTTTCACTCCTAGGAAAACCCTCAGTGACCTCAAATGGGGCTCCATGTTCAATCCCAGTGGTCACTAGGATCTCTGAGCCTAGCCTGGCCCATATATCCCCAGCCCTTAACTTTTTGTTTCTTTTGAGATAGGGTACTACTAACTTCCCCAGGTGAATCTTAAACCAGGCAGGCCTTGAACTTGAGATCCTCCTGTCTCTACCTCCCAGGGAGCTGAGATGTACCTGTGCCACAGACCCGGATTACATTTAAGGCATTTCTTAAGAAGGTAACTATATGGCTGGAAACTCAAGGATGTGGCCCACCCAGGATGGGAAATGACTGTCTAACCTGGAGAATGATTAAAGAAAGGACTGGCTACAGCTGATCAAATTAAAAATGTCTCCCTCCTAGTTCTTGGAGGACATAGATAAGTCTTCTTAGGGACAGCTGGTCACATCTATCCATGTGATCCAGCAGGACCTCCCCAGGTGTTCTATTATATGTAGAACCACTGGGTGCAGGAGGGGAGTTCTCCATCTCTGTGACTGGCCTCTCCATTGGGCTATGCTGGGATTTCTTCATTCCTAGGGGTCGTTGCTGTAAATCTACAGATCTGGGCACCTCTGGAGTTTGCATTACCCATTTGCAAAGCAGCTTCGAGCTTCAATCATCATCATCCACACCCAACAGTCCTTGCCCCCCACCCACCCACACACACCACCACTGTCTCTCCCATGCCCAGCATTCTCCCATCCCAGTCCCAGCGTCGCTACAGACCAAACTTCCTTCTCCAGGACGCCTTTGCATGCTTCCAGAGCTGTGTCTGAAGAGGCTGCCCTTCTCATGCGTTCTTTTTACAGCGAGAAACCAAGTCATAAAACCCACTCTCTGTAGCCTTCGCCCATGACCTAATCTCTGGCCTCTCTCCATCTTCATCTTGCGGCCCGAGGCCCCTCCCCCAGCACTCTCCATCCTCCAGGATTTTATCTCTTTGGATGAGGCCTGTGCTCACGTTGCCACATCCTGGCAGGATGCATTCAACATAAACAATGAAAACAATTTCCATTTCCTTGTTTAGTAGCCGGAGGCGAGTTGCTCTGAGAGCCTCAGTTTCCTTATCTGTCTCCCGGGCCCAGGAAACCCCTCCCCGCCTATGATAGATGAATGTTAAAATCATTCACTAGTTAAGAAACAAAGCCTCTCCTTAGTGAACCCTATATTTTACACTTCCAGATCATGTCCCCACTCTTTATCTTAAAGATGTTGCAAACATAGTGTGGACACTGGGTTTCTTTATCAGCCAGAGGGCTTAGAGACCTATTCCAGTCACACAGGAATAGACAGCAGAACCAGCACTGTGAAGGCAGCCACACTTGACCTTGCCCTAAAGGTGACGTGAGAGAGCATAATGAAGAAACTGAGGATCCCAGCCAGCCAGTGTGCCGACAGGGCAGGCTGATCAGCTCCCACCAGAGCGGCATCTCCTACAGCCCAAAGCTGGGGTGCTCGAACATAACTTCTCGTGACTCTCATCCTCTCCTTGAGCAGAGGAACGTTCCCTGGTGACCTTATATTGCCAAATCTTCCATCCAGTGACCATCACCCACCCACCAGGCAGTGCGGGGAGCTTGGACAGGGGTGGGTTTGGCTGCAGGAGGTGGGCAGGATGCAGCACAGCGTTCTGTAAACAATGTTTGTTGTTCCCCACAGTCTCAGGCAAGGAATGTCTTTCTGTGAGGAGGCCGGATCCTCTCATAAAGCCTCCCAGGTGGGGAGCACAGGAATTTCCATCAATCTTTTCCGCCTCTGGACTTTGCATTCTTAGGGTGGGGAGAAGGATAGCCAACCAGGGGAAAGTAAGGGGCCTCTGGAGGGAGTTTAAGCCAGAAGAGAAGATTCTTCTGGGGGTGGGGGCAGATCAGCTATGAACACATGACTTGGATTATGCCAAAGGTTAGGCTGAAGGCAGAAAGGAGCTGGAACGGTGGGAAAGAAAGAGGGTCCCACCGAGAGTGGGAATTTGACATGAGCCATAGGGCACGGCAAGAAGTTAATTCCACACGGAAAAGGGGGGTGGGGGGAGTAAGTTTAAAGGGGAGAGAGTTGCAAAAAGTCCTAGGAGCTGTGGCGATGGCTCAGTGGGTAAAGCTGAGCCTGCCATCCCTGAGTTCAATCCCCATGACTGGAGGGTGGAAGGAGAGAACTGACTTCCTCGAACTGTCACCCTGAGTTCTAAACTCACACCATGGCATGTGTATGCCCCATGGCCCCAAACATAGTAAATAAATGTAATTTTAAGACATTAAAAAATGTCATGGAACAGAAGGATGTCACTCATTTGGGACAATGCCTGCCCAGCAACACTTGAAAATGGTTATCGTGGACGTGATGACGGCACTTGGAAGATGGAGGCAGGAGAACAGGGCTTCAAGGTCACCTTTGGCTACAATAAGGAGTCAGAGACCAGCCTGAGCTACCTAAGACTCCGTCTTGAACAAACAGATAAGAGGCCGAGGCATGGCGGCACGTACATTCAACCCCAGCAGTTGTGGGGCAGAGGCAGGTGGATCTCTTGAGTTTGAAGGCAGCTCAAATTATATACTGAATTCTAGGATGGCCAAGTAGCAAGACCTGCCTCAGAAGGCAATAAGATAAAAGAAAATGCCAGTGGAATGGCTCACTAGGTAAGGCGCTTGGCAACCCTACTTCAATCCTTGGGACGCACAAACATATCCCTGCCACTTATCTGACTGCCACACATGTGCAGGGCACATGCACATCCTCATGTATACATACATATGTATCCTCATGTATACATAAATAAAACCTAACCAAAAAAAACAAAAAAAACTCTGCTATTCAAAGCAAAAAACATTGCATACCGACGTTAACCAGACCTAAGGTCTATTTCTAAATGTAGTTTATTTTATATTGTATATTTGGGTACTTTAGCTGCATTATGTCTGTGCACCACATGTGTGCCTGGTACCCATAGTGACCTGAGGAGGATGTCAGACTTCCTGTAACTGCAGCTTGTTGTGAGCCACCATGTGGGTGCTGGGGACTGAACCTGGGTCGTCTGGAAGAGAAGCCAGGCTGTCCCTGGAAAGGCAAGCAGAGCTGCTGATGGAGTGAGGAGGGATGTGAGGCTGTTTATGTTTTAGGGATGCTGTTCTTAACTACTGAGCCATCCATCTCTCTAGCTCCAATATAGTTAAACATTTTTTTAATTAAAAAAAAAACAAAAAACAAAAAAACAAAAACCAGACAGTGGTGGTATACACCTTTAAATCTAACACTCAGGAGGTAGAGGCAGGAAGATCTGAGTTGGAGGCCAGCCTCAGCAGAGCAAGTTCCAGGACAGCCAAGGCTATCCAGAAAAACCATGTCTTAAAAACAAACAAGCAAAAAGGCAAGGGATACACACACACACACACACACACACACACACACACACACACACACACACACAGACTTGCCCATGCAAACTGAATATGTAGAACAAATGTTGTCAGGAGGCCTATAAAACCTTGCTAGGATATGAAGCTATGAAGCAATCCGCTTGGGAGTGGCTCCTACAGGGTTAATCAAACCTGTCCCAGGAAAGGCAAGCAGAGCTGCTGATGGAGTGAGGAGGGATGTGAGGCTGTTTATGTTTTAGGGATGCTGTTCTTCTATTAAGCAATCACCTTGTTTATGTCACTGCTAATTGAAGTAAATTGCTTTCTGCAATCAAATTGAGAGGTTCTTCCTTCCGATCATGCAAAGACTTGGACTGCAGTGCCTAGTTTCCAGTATTTAGTCTGACTTGGTCTTGCCCTTTAATTAATTGCGTACATTCCATCAGTTTCTTTAAACGTGCAGTTGGTTTGTTATTGAGTAGTCAGTGTGCTGAGCTGATTCTGAAATTCCCCTCCAGGGTAGGAAGTGTTCCCTCCTCCTTCACCCCAGGCAGATCAGGATGCTGGGGGGATGCTGAGGATGCCGGCCTTTGAGCTTGAGGGCAGATGTGAGAGCTGAAGATGTCTGTCAGGAATCTTCTTGGTGCTCTAGCCTAGTACAAAGGGATGTTGGTCTTCCAGGACCACAGGCTGGGGTCCTTTGTCACTTCCTGTGCCTCTACTTTTGTAAGCTACACAGAGGAAGGGGGCCAGGCAGAGAGAGAGCAGGGCAGTCAGAGCAACATAGAGATGAGTCTCCTAGTTCTCTGATATGCCGCCACTACCCTCGCCCTCCCCATCCTCCCCACTCTTTGTCATGTGCAGAGGCCTGGCCAGAATCACAGCCGGAGCAAAGGAGGCATCGTTTATCAGAAGATGACAAGTGTCCTGGACAACTGTGGGGCGGGAGGAAGGGACTGAGAATTAGCAAGCAGGCCAGATGCTCACCACCTGCTCCCAGTCTCTGTCATGGACCGGAGATAAGGGGGAAGTGTCTGATGGTGGACCTAGCTGTTAGCTTTGGTACCCTAGAAGGCCTCTCAACTTTTCCCAAAAAACCAAAACAAGAAGTAGAAAATGTCCCCTGACATTTATTCTTGCCTCCTAAAAGAAAATGAAGAGGCTCGTCTATGAGGATCTGTGTTGCCTGTCACACCATGAGCTATGGTTGCTAGGTTGTCGTGGACTCGACCCTGTTCCCTGCAGAGGACACTCTTCAAAGCTTGCTCAGTGGCTGTTCCCCGTAAAGTCTTATCTGATGCACTTATGAAATAGCCCCTCTCCCATGCCCACAGCATAGTGACTCTCTAGCATGGCACCATGCCCCTTCCGCCCTGCAGCGGGCTCTGATGGTGAATTTCCCTATCCACTGCAAAGCCATGAAGTTAGAGACTCGAGATAAAGACTCAGGCACTCAGAGGTGTGCCTGGGTAATTTTAAGACCAGCCAAGTTGACAGTGAAGAGTACTTATCATAAGGGCCAGTGCAACCCGGAAGAGGAGAAGAACGGTACCAGCTGTCTTTCTGCTGGGAAATAAAGCCATGGTCCCTGAGGGTTCTAGGGAGTGCTTTGCTGGAGCAGCCAACGTGCCTCAAGGCCAGACTGTGGCCCAGCCTATGTCTAAGACTGCTTTGCATGGGCAAGAGATATCTATGAATGTAACTGTCCTTGGCTCTTGCTCTGGTCAGACAGCAAGGCAGTTAATGCTCTTCACCTTGGGAAAGGGCAGGGAGGCAGAGATAAGCGAAGGCTGGGGAGAGCAGCTTCCCAAATGTTCAGCTTCCTATAATGCAAAAAGGTTGATAGGAGCCATGGGCTGTGCATTGTGCAGGAGGAAAAGTCAGGAATCAGACAGATGTGAAGGACGGTTATCCAGCAGCTTGAACGATATCCGTGATAAAAATATTCCTATCCACTGGCTGGCTGCTCCTGAGCCCTGCCTGGGAGTGCCAGGTCGGCAGAGGCTTGTAACTGGCTGGCTAGGGTGCAAGGAAAAAAATGTGCTCTTGGACACTGGGGTCCCTCAGGAAATAAACTTCTGGAGGGTGTTGCACTTTCTCCCAGAACGCCGGGACACAGCTGTCTTCTCTTGGCCTCTCACGCTGCCTTGCTTAACTTTACTGCCTCCAGTAGGTAGGCAGCAGAGACCAGCCTGCATCTCTTAGTTCCAGTTTCCGCGTGTCGCTCATGAGAGAGCACTTGCTTAGAATGCACAGGGTCCTGTATTCCAGCCCAGCACTGGGGGAAAAATTATCTGTAGGGCAAGGTGGTGTACACCTTTAATCCAGGCATTTAGGGGGAAGAGGCAGTTAGATCCCTGTGAGTTCAAAGCCATCCTTAGTCTACATAATAAATACCAAGTCATTCAAAGTTACACAGTGAGACCCTGTCATTCATTCTCATCAGTAAATAAATAATAATCTAATTCCAAATTCCTGAGAGGAGGGGTCTATATGTTGCAGTATAGTTAACAATGTCAGAAGAACATCCTAAAAACGAGGGCCATTAGGATCCCAGCGCTGTTTTTATTGCTGTTATTTGAATTTTTTTAGATTTACTTATTATATGTATATGCATTTTTGCCTGCATATATGTGTGTGCACCATGTGTGTGCCTGGTCCCCATGAAGTTCAGAAAAGGCTGTCAGGACTCCTGGAACTGGAGTTAAGAATGGTTGTGAGCCACCGTGTGGGTGCTGAACCCAGACCGTGTGGGTGCTGAACTCAGTTCCTCTTGACCAGCTCTGAGGCACTGCGAAAGCTAGCCAGTAGGGGGAAGTTCGAACTCCAGCTCCAGCCTGAGTTCTCTATGTCTTGCTACTAGAGTGCGAGCTGTTTTCAGCAATGTGGTCTAACCACCTCGCTCTGCTGAACAGCCAAGAGCAGTGGAAGAAACTGGATTGTTCTGGGGGCCTCTGGGACCTCCCCTACCAACCACAACCAGGGAAGTATCTGCCTCTGGCAGATAGACAGACTTTAGATAGATGGATGGATGGATAGATAGATAGATAGATAGATAGATAGATAGATAGATAAATACAAACATACACACACACATATAGATACACAGAGAGAAAATATGATAAGATATTTATTATGGTTGAATTTAAGTTCAATGTTTTTGTTTCAGAATTTCTATCTATTTATATTTTTTTATAGTGAAAACTTGGAGAGCAATTAAATGAGACTTAAATTCTCATCTCCGTTGGTAAGTGTAGATTGTAAGGCAATTATATATTTCTTTTCTTTTCTTTCTGTTTTTAATTTCTGAGACATGGGCTTTAGTCTATAGCCCAAGTCAGTGCTTCTCAATCTTCCTAACACTAAGACCCTTGAATGTAGTTCCTCACGTTGTGGTGAGCACCCCCAACCATAAAATTATTTTCACTGCTATTTCATAAGTATAATGTTGCCACTATTATATGAATTGTAATTTAAATATTTTTGGAGATAGAGGTTTGCCACAGGGGTTGAGACCCACAGGTTGAGAACCACTTGAATAGGCTATCCTAATAGTAATCTTCCTGTTGCCGGGACTGGGGACATGAGCAGCCATTCCTGGCTTGCATAAATATTTGGTCACTAAATTTTCTTTTCTTTTCTATTCTTTCCTTTTTTGGTGTTTTGAGACAGGATTTCTCTGTGTAGCCCTGGCTGGCCTCAAACTCACGGATCTGCCTGCCTCTGCTTTCCAAGTATGGAATTAAAGGTGTGCACCACCTCTCGTCTTGACTAAATTTTCTTATCTAAAAATAGGAGGACGACAACAGTGCTCGCCCTGTAGGTGCTTACCTTGTTCCGGAGATTTAGGAAGCCAATTCTGCAATGTTATGAGACAGGAAGCACAAGTATACAGTAGGTGGATATCTCACAATGACCCAAAGAAATACCACATGACTGCTCTGTTAACCTCACACCCTTGATGGAGGCTTCTCCACCAACCAGCAAAAAAAAGAGGGCAGAGCTGAACTCTTTTGTTTGCTTCTAGACCCACTCTTTGCCCCTATATAGTGCCTTGTGACTGGGGAGGCTCTGGATTCCTGTTGGACTAGGCCAATAGGAAGCACAAAGCAAGAGTCTAGAGGGAGGTGGAGAGTAGACACCTCCCTGCCTGCTGAATGACTTCAGTGGGTGGCCAGCCCTTCTTCCTGTCCCTTTGTGCCTGTGGATAGAAGGGCTCTCCTGGGACACCGCAATATCCCGTGTGCTTTTCCTTTTTAAGGTTTACAAGTAGAACCACTACAGAACTGCCCGTTGAGTCACTAGGGCCCACCGGAACTCTGGCTGGCACATGGTATATGGTATGCCTACCATCCTGCCGGGTCCTGGGAAGTGTCACAATTAAGGAGACTCACACAGTCCCTTATGAAGCTGAGTCTATATCCAACTTGTCCCGTTGAGGCTTTCTAGGCTGTCTCTGAGAACCCTACTCTGTAGGACCAGTGTGTGTGGAGGAGCAAGCCAGCACCTGTTTCCCACTTTACCCAACACAAATGGAGAAATCCCATACCTTCAGATCCAACAGGCAGATGCCTTGGCAGGACTCCCATTCTCTTTGCTCTGAATGTTTAGGAGTGTGAGAGTTCAGTGGAAGCTCTTCAAGTGTCTGAAGTACACCGACAACAAATACACAGATGTGCTCATGTGTAGAACATGCCCTGTGCAGCCTGAGACGTCAAGTTGTTTCTGGGAAGAGCTCAGAAAACGCCTCTGGGACAGAGGCATTAGATCATGTTCTGCTCGGCTATTTCCTTAAACAGTCTTTAAATAGCTAAACAGCTGGCCAAATGGGTGAGGACCTTTGGGGAGACTGAGGGCTCATGAACACAGGGCCTCGTCTTATGTTTACTCTAAAAATGGTTTTCTCACGCCCACTGGAAACGTGAAGACTTGAACATAGACTGTGGGCAGGCTTTACTCATCATAATGACAAACAGTGCCCACTCTAGCAGTCCCACCAGACTTGTGGTGAGAGAGTTCCAGCATTCTGTGTTCTCCCTTTGGGGAAAGGTACCCATGGTAGGACCATGCCAATACCAGGGAAACAAGGAATGAACCTTGAGTCAGCTTTCGGTCTGGTACCTCGCAGTGGATCCTCTTAGCGTGGTTTGCTCTTCCAATGGCACATTTTTAAAAGCCTTCCTGGGTTGTGCTTTCCAAGGACCCCAACAATGGGAACCATCTGGAGAGATTGTTTGCACTTGGGTCCCATCCCTTGGCGCCACACATTAGCTTCGAGGTTGCGATTTCAGTTCCTAAGTATGAGTACAGTTCCAGATGCCTCTCTACACTCATGGTGAGCACAAGAACAAACAAAACAAACAAAATAAAGCACACAGTAGCTTGGGAACATGCTCCAATACAGTGGGGCAGAGATACTTAACATTTAGTAAGAATTTTTGTAATTCAGTTTTGAAGATTGTGTGTGTACGTGTGTGTATACACACACACACACACACACACACACACACACACACACACACACACAGAGTCCAGAAAAGGCAGAGGCAAGCAGATCTCTGTGAATTCAAGGCTCCCCCTGAGTTCAGGCCAGCCAGGGCTACGTAGTGACAAGAGAATTAAGGTGGCTGGGAGGGGATGGGGGCAGCTAGCGTCTAAAAGAGGTAGTTCAGTTCTCCAGAGCTGGAGTTACAGGCAGTTATTAGGTACCTGTCATGGTGCCAGAAACTGAACTCTGGACAGACATCTGCAGGAGCAGATCCCTAACCACTGGACCACTTCTCTAGGCCTAAATGAGAGTTTACTTATAACATCCTGGCCCTGGGACAAGCCTTGGAGCTGTGTCTTCTCACTAAATGTGGTAACTCTTGCAGTGTAGGCCTACATTATCACTAGCAATAGAGTTTACTTCAGCTGTAAAATCCCACTTCACAGATAAAACCTCGAAGGCTAAGAAAAAATTTTTGTCTACGCTCATATAGTTAACACACGGAGCTCGGGTCCGAGTCGGCCCCAAACGCCATACTGCTGCCCCGCTGGCCCACAAGGACAAAGATGCATCTGATTGCCTCACAGCTGGCACGCAGCAGAGAGGAGAGAACTAAGGAAGTTGCTGCCTGCTGGGACAAAACTCTGCAGGTACTATGGTGCCTAGAACAACGCCTGGCATAGTTTGGACGAAAGAACAAATTATAGCCAGGCATGGTTGCCCATCATATAATCCCAGTACTTGGGACATAGAGGCAGGAGTTCAAAGCCAGTCTCAGTCACATAGAGTTTCAGGCCAGGAGCAGTGGTGGCATACCCCTTTAATCCCAGCACTTGGGAGGAGGAAGCAGGCGGATCTCTGCCTAGTCTATAGAGTGACTTACAGGTCAGCCAGGGCTATACAGAGAAGCCCTGTCTTGGAGGAGGGGAAGCTCAGGGCCATCTTAACCTCCCACCTGAGACCCTGACCCAAAAAGGAAAAAAAACAAAAGACACATTATTAATGGGCATTTGTCGTCTGACTTTAGCCGCTGCCATCGTACTTCCTGGCCTGTAATTGTGAGGGTGCTGACCAAAAGGATAAAGGTTGGTTTTGGTCAACAAACTACCCAGTCAATGGCTTTAAGTTGAAAAAGTGGCTCGTTGTGCAAGTGTCAGGACTGGAGTTCAAATCCCCAGCATCCACAGGAAAGACAAGTTAGGCATGACTGCACTTCTTATAACCCCAAGGCTGAGAGGTGGGAGCAGGTGGACCTCCAAAACCAGTCATCTTTTTTTTTTTTTTTTTTTTTTTTTTTTTTTTGAGCTGGGGACCAACCCAGGGCCTTCGCTTGCTAGGCAAGTGTTCTACCACTGAGCTAAATCCCCAACTCCCAAACCCAGTCATCTTAGCCTGGCAGAAATAGTAAGCTTTAGTTCAGCAAGAGATTCTTCCTCAAAGGAAAAAAGTAGGGAGTAAGGGAAACATCCAGTGGCCATCTTGGCCTTTGCATGCAGTGTACAGATGCATACTCTCATGGTTACAGATGTAACTCTAATGGTTATATCACACATGTAACACACACACACACACATACACACACAGAGTAAATTTGTATGTATGTATGTATATGTGTATGTATGTGTGTATGTATGTATGTGTATATTGTGCATGTATGTACAGATATGTATGTGTGCATGTGTGTATGTGTATGTATGTATCTATGTGTATATGTATGTATGTGTATGTATGTGTGTATGTGTGTGTATGTGTGTATCTATGTGTGTATGTGTATGTATGTATCTATGTGTATATGTATGTATGTGTATGTATGTGTGTATGTGTGTGTATGTATGTATCTATGTGTGTATGTATGTGTATGTATGTATGTGTATGTATATATATGTATGTGCATGCACGTATATATGTAAAAGAACCAAATAAGAAGTGGGACATTCTAGGAGAGGGAGAAAACAAAGAACACCCAGGGAGAGGAAGACAACTCTTCCTCCAGCTGCACACACGCCAGCCTCCTTTCTCACGCATCTCCACCCCTCCCTAGTCTGGGAGTACGATGGGAGTGCACCCTTTGCCTACCACCAGCCAGGGCTGAGTCCTACTTCCCACGCCCCACCCCACCCAAAAGAATGCTTTCTTGTCCCGGCTGTGTGGTACCCCACAAGGAAGGAAGACACTGAGGTTCCCTAGGGGCAGGAGGCTTTGCGGTTAAAGCTGATGACAATGGGCTTGGGTCAGGGAGGAGGGCTGGATCTTTTCAGAATTTCTCTTGACTTTTTAATGAGTATTTTTGTCTCAAGGCACTAAGTTTGGCTAAGTCACCGCTATGTCACTTGGTCCCTTTTCTGACTTCTGGAGGCAGACCATTCTGGTGGATTTGTGAATTGTGGTGGAACACGCAGGCCCAGAGTAGCCCTCAGAGATGGTTCCTCTGAGCCTGCTGCCCACAGGGCGGCCTCCCAGCCTGGACAGGGCTTAGCCTCGGAGCGCTGGCCTAGCGACTGCACGTTATGTAGAAAGTTCAGCTCAAGGCACTGGGGCTTCTGGAGTTCCGTGCTGTCAGTTTCTCATGTTTGTTTGACAAAGTCTTATTGATCAGCCTGGAATGTGCTTATGTAGAGCCCCCCCACCTCTGCCCCCTTCCCAGAATTAAAAATGAAATAAATAGTTTTAAAGAAGAAAAGGAAAAAGATCCGACTCCCTGGCAGTCTCTCTCACCTCAGCCCAAAGCCCCCTGGAGACTCTTTACATCTCCCCACACTTTCCAAAGGCCTTCCTCTGTGATCTCACTGTGGACCCCGGGGGTAACCTGGGTCTGGAAAGTTTGAAGTAACTTGGGAAAGGTAGCTAGGCCTTCGCCGTGTCTGAGGAGATGTGAGGAAATTCAATCAAATATTAGAATTGGAGTTGGGTGTCATATCACATACCTTTAATCCCAGTACTCAAGAGGCAGAAGCAGGTGGGCCTCTATGAAATGAAGGCTAGCCTGGTCTACATAGTGAGTTCCAGGAAAGCAAGGGCTACATAATGAGACAAACAAGGACAAAACCAAAACCAAAACCCAAACAAACAAACAAAAAACAAATAAAAACACAAGGAAAACAAAACTGAAAACAATATCAGAATTGGGGGTCCCCAGGGGGGCGTGAGTAGGACATCAAGGGGGTGCGTGACTGACATAACAATAGACTGTGCTAGGAGACAGACTGTGTGTGGATGGAGGCTGACTGTATCTTCAGCAGCTGTCATCTCCCTGGCAACCTCACTTCAGACACCCTTGGTGCTTTGAACCTGTGAACTGTGGAAAAGATCTTCAGTGCAAACTCCTTAGCTGTGTTGGGGCACATGGCCTGCGGGGTTGGTACCAAATGGTCCATCTGCTGCCCACGTTTCTTTTTCCTCTTCTGGTAGGTGCTTTCGTTGGTTTAAGCTGGTTTGGTTTTGCTTTTAGCTTCTGCCTCTTCTACTGTTCCTTCTGTCTGAGTCTGTGTCTTATTTATTTATTTTTTTAATCTCTTTGTCTTATTTAGTGGGCTTTTGAGTGCTAAATGCATGTGTTCAATCAACTTCAACTGACTCTCTCGATCTTCCCCTCCCCCACGCATCTAATCTTAGGTAACTCCAGCTGGCTTGAATGTATAGCAATCCTCCTGCTTCAGGTTGGTAAGTGCCTGCCGGCAGGCTTGAGCAACTGTGCTAACACAATGGCCACCGTGTCTCTTGTTCTGCAAATTTCAAGACGTTTACTCACACTTAGCATATCTTTTTTTCTTTTTTGATTTATAGACATACTTAATATATTCTCTCTTCTATTTCTTCGTCAGTTAAACGTGTCCCAAATATCTTCTCTCATGGTATTGTTTTTCTTTTCTCTTTTGAAAATGTAGCTGGACTTAGCAATTGTTTCCTTTATCATGCCGGCTTTTTGTTTTGTTTAGAAATCCTTCCCCCCCTTTAGGGAATATAAGAATATGTGTCTAGGGTTGGGGATTTAGCTCAGTGGTAGAGCGCTTGCCTAGGAAGTGCAAGGCCCTGGGTTCGATCCCCAGCTCCGAAAAAAAAACCAAAAAAAAAAAAAAAAAAAAAAAAAAATATGTGTCTAGAAGCTGTAGGTAGTTAGCATGTCTGTAATCCCTATGCTTGGGAAACTGAGTCAAAAGGACTGTCACATGAGACCTGCCTAAGCTACTCGAGATCTTGTCTCAAAGGAAGAGAAAATCATGCTGCTGAGGTTCTTAATCAATAAGCATTGTGTTTGTCCATTACTACGCTGAGTTGCCCCATCTAAGAACACGGAACCCCTCTGGATTGTCTGTATTTAAAAATACCATTTACATCCGACCACTTTAGAGCTGCGGTGTGGTTTGCCTAGCATGTGTGAGGACCTGTGTTTGACCAGTCTGGCATCATAAGAACATAAATAAGTTTTTAGAGCATTTTTGTTGGTTACAAAAGTGCTTCCTATAACCCCTGCACATCGGTGGCTGATGCAGGAAGACTGAGATTTGAAATCAGCCTTGCTGTACAGTGTTGTGGTCCAGGAGTCGCCTCACAAACCGTAGGCATACCTCAGGTCAGACAGGGAGAGTTAGTTTACTGAGCGTTAGCCCTAGGGCTGCAGACCAGACTCAGTTGGAATACACCTGAGTCAGAATCCTTCAGAGCTTTTCAGCCTGAAATCCACAAACATCTGTGTTGCGATTTCACCAACCAGGACTTAGGGATAGAAGACTTCCTTGGGAGCCAGTGTGTGTTGTACGTTCATCCTGTCCTCATTGGTTGTGGTATACAACTGTGGTGGGAGACTCGCCTTGTTGCCTAACACTCATATCTTAACTTGCCAACCAGATGTCAGTTACCCGTGTACATGAACGACTCTTTCTGCCAACTAGGACGTCAGTTCCCAGGGAGGTCTTGGGAACTTAAAACTTTACTTGACCCCTACTCAAAACGGAAGTGTTATTCCAAATGGCTTCTTATACTGGCGCAGATGATTTTCTTATGTGGGGTCCATCTCAGCAGCAGCTTATAGATGCAGGAAGTGCTGGTCCAAGCTTAATGTGGCTAACTATACAAAGCTAACTGACCTCTACTGTGATTGGTTCCCAAGAATACCAAAGCATAGAACATAGAGAATATACGATCAACTCAGGCATGAGAAAGTTTCCTTGTAATATTAAAATGGCTAGCTAGACAGGCAGTAGTTACCCAGGCCTTAATAACAAAGGACCCTATCTTGGTAAAAACAAACTAATATTTGGTTGTTTTCCACAAAGCATTTATTTTCGAAGATGTATGGCTATTCTTTTACACTTTTAAGCTCTTTTTTTTTTTTCACTTACTTATTTTGTTATTTTATGTACTTTGGGGGCTGTGTGTACACTTGCCACGGCTTATGTTTGGAGGTCAGAGGTCAGAGGTCAGTTCTCTCTCTTCCATAGGACCTACTTCAGGTCAGGCACATGCTTCTAACCAGCTGATCCACGTCTCCAGCCTATCTGCTGTCTGTCTGTCTGTCTTTCTTTTTTTCTTTCTTTCTTTCTTTTTTTTAATAGAGACAGGGTTTCTCTGTGCATAGCCCTGATTGTCCTGGAACTCCCTCTATAAGTCTAAGGCTGGCACTGAACTCAAAGATCTACCTGCCTCTGTTCCACAAGTGCTGGTATTAAAGTCATGCACCACCACTACCTGGTACAAAAGCCATCAAAAGATGGAAAGATCTCTCATGCTTATAGATTGATGGGATTCATATTGTAACAAGGCCATCCTACCAAAAGCAATCAGGTTCAGTTCAATACCCATTGTCTTAGTCAGGGTTTCTATTCCTACACAAATATCATGGCCAAGAAGCAAGTTGGGGAGGAAAGGGTTTATTCAGCTTACACTTCTACATTGCTGTTCATCACCAAAGGAAGTCAGGACTGCAACTCAAGCAGGTCAGGAAGCAGGAGCTGATGCAGAGGTCATGGAGGGATGCTACTGGCTTGCCTCCCCTGGCTTGCTCAGCTTGCTCTCTTATAGAACCCAGGACCACCACCCACAATGAGTACTTCCACCCTCGATCACTAATTGAGAAAATGCTTTACAACTGGATCTCATGGAGGCATTTCCTCAAGGGAGGCTCCTTTCTCTGTGATAACTCCAGCTTGTGTCAAGTTGACACACAAAACCAGCAAGTACACCCATCAAAATTCCAACCTATTGCTGGACGTGGTAGCTCACACCTTTAATCCTAGCACTGGTGAGGCAGAAGAAGGCCTCTGTGAGTTTAAGGCCAGCCTGGTCTACAAGCAGGACAGCCAGAGCTCTACAGAGAAACCCTGTCTTGGAAGACAAACAAACAAAACAAAACAAAAATCCAACACAATTCTTCACAGAAATTGAGGGAGAAAAATAAAGTCTAAAACTTCATATAAAACCACACACACACACACACACACACACACACACACACACACACACACACACACACAAACCTCAGAAAAGAGAAAAAAACCATCCCTGCATAATAAAAGAACTGCTGGGGGTATGGCTGTCCCTGATTTCAAGTTGTATCACAGAACTATAGCAATACAAACAGCATAGTATTGGTAATAACCAATCAATCAGACGAATAAACACCACACACACAGGTTGATCAGTGGAATAGAATTGAGTCCTATAGATACTTGATTTTTAAAAAATAATTAAAAAATACACACTAGATGCAAAAGCAGTATCTTCAACAAACAGTGCTGGTCAAACCGGATCACTGCATGTAGAATAATGCAAATATATATCACCCTGCACAAAATTCAACTGCAAAGAGACCAGTGACCTCAACATCAGGTTAGGTACCCTGAATCTGTTGGAACAGAAAGTGGGGAACAGGTATGAACTCCTTGGCACAGGAAAGGACTGACAGCCTAGGCTCTAAGAACAACAATTAATAAATGGGATTTTGCCTTGTTTGGTGGTGCACACCTTTAATCCCAGCACTCAAGAGGCAGAGGCAGGAAGACCTCTGAGTTAAAAGCCAGCTTGGTCTACAGAGTGAATTTCAGGACAGCCAGGCAGAGAAACCCTGTCTCAAAACAAAACAAAACAAAACAACAGCAACAATAAATGGGACTTCATGAAACTGAAAAGCTTCCCCATAGCAAAGAACACCATCATTTAAGCAAAGTGGCAGCCTAAAATCTTTACCAACTTTATATGCGACAGAAGATTAATATATTGAATATACAAAGAACTAAGAAACTGGAAAAAAAATAACCCCATTTAATAATGGACTACAAAACAAAATCCTTGAGTTCTCAAAAGGTAAAACTCAAATAGCTAGAAAACACCTTTTAAAAATGTTCAACATCCTAGCCCTCACGAGAATACAAATGAAAATTACTTTGAGATTTTTTAAAATCTTACTTTAGTCAGAACGGCCAAGATTATAGTTCTGTGATTCAACTTGAAATCAGGGACAGTGATACCCACAGCAGTTCTTTTATTTTATTACATAGGGATGTTCTTTCTCTCCTGGGAAACTGTAAACCTGACAAGGATTCAGGGAAGGGGGAGCACTCATTCATTGCTGGTGGGAGCACTACCACCATAGAGATTAGGCAGTTCCTCGGGAATCTGGAAATAAATTTATGTAAGATCTTGAGCATGTACCCAAGAGACTCCACATCTTACTACAGAAATATTTTTTCATCCATGTTCATTACTGATCTGCTCATCAGAGCCAGAATTGGAAGTAGCCTAGGTGACCGTCGACAGATGAATGAACACTGGAAATGTGGTACTTTGACACAATGGCCATAAAGAAAAAGACCATCATGGAATTTGCAGATGAATGAATGGAGCTAGAAACAGTCAGCCTGAGTGAGGAAACCTAGACCCAGGAAGACAAATATTGCATGTTTTTCTTATATGTGGGTGTTAGCTTTTTAAGCCTTAGATATACGTGTTTCAATTAGAAAAGCTACAGAGGATAAGTAGCTGGTAAGAGACCAGTGGAGAAGAGGGAATCTTCCAAGGAAGATGAATTTAAATATAGAGTTATGGAGAGATAAAGGGGAAACGGACAAGAGGGTTTTTAAGGAGGGGGATGGGAGAGAAGGGTTAAATAGGGAACTTGGGGAGAGACAACTACCACAAATGGCTTTGTGAAAAACCATATGGAAGCCTACTACTGTAGAAGCTTCTTAAAATATATGGATGTATGAAAGGAATTTAAATGGTGTTACCATCTAGTGGAGGAAACAATACCCCAACTAGACGCCTCATGATCTCGAGTAAGACCCTCCGTGCCAGGAATGGGCTACACGGGCCAAAAGATCCCAATGACGCCTTCACATATCAAAGGCTCAGCTATTTACTCTCCACAAGCTGATTGTGAGGGCCTGTTGCTGAAGAAACTACTTCACTTGCTATGCTACCAAACATGGAGAAATTGAGCTGGTGTCCAATGAGAAGTTTCTCCTTCCGGTCTAGTGTTAATGGTACTGGCACATACTTGTGGACACTCCTGGAAGAGAAAGAATCATCAAAATCTTCCCCTAATCCCAGAATTCTCAGGAGGCAGAGGCAACGGGATCTTTGTGAGTTCGAGGCCAGCCTAGTCCACATAGTGAGTTCCAGGACAGCTAGGGGCTACACAGAGAAACCCTGTCTCAAAAAACAAAAACATACCCACCTTAAAAAAACAAAAAACAAAAAACAAAAAACAAAAAAAAAACAAACCCAACATCCTCCCCTCAAGGCTCAGAGATCTATGCAGAAGAGGAAGCTGAGAGATTGTTAGAGCCAGAGGTGGTGGACGACCCTGAGGGAGCAGAGTCACCCAGACCCAAAAGGACTGCTGCACACATGAACTCGCAGAGACTCTGACAGCATGCTTTAGACTGGCACGGTTCAAACTGGACAAAATCCTGGCACAAAGGAGGAGAAGTAAACACAGAATCCCACCCCTACCCAAGAAGCTATTGGCAAATGATACCTGCTGGAAAGGGAAAATCTGCTTTTTTTTTCCATTGGAGAGACACTAGATATATCAACCACACCCAGGGAAGGCCCCATGCCCAGGAGTGGTTTGCCAACCCAAGACAGACTCCACGGTCTTTTGTGTGTGGACTTTTTGTTTGGGTCTTATTTTGCCTTATAGGCTTTTTGCTGTTAGTTTTCTTTTCTTTTCTTTCTTTTTTCTTCTCTTCCTTTTTTTTTTTTCTTTTTTTTGAGAGAGAGAGTTCATGTGCATGAAGTTAGGTCGATACAGAGATGGGAAGGACCTGGGAGGAGTTGGAGGAGTTGAGAGAATGTGCTAAAAATATCTTGTATGAAAAAAAATGAAAAAATTAAGTAATAATAAAAAAAGAAACATACATCTTTAAGTCAGGCATGGTGTTACATAGCCTAGGCTACATAAAACTGTCTTGTCTCACAAACCAACACACAGAAACCAAAAACATATGAATATCTTAATAAGCAAATTCTATTTCCTAACTGTCTTTACTGCTAATGCACAGAAAGTCTATAGAATGGAAATTCTGTAGAAAAGCTAATTATTTGAAGCATCAACCAGTCATACAGATCTCTCATTACTTCAGACACTTGATGTTCGTATTATCTGGGGTTTCTGTCCAGCTCGGCATCCGTCTGGACAGAGCACTTCTTTCCTCCTCGCATGTCTGGAAGATCTGGGCTGTGCAATGAGACAGTGTTAGCCCTGTATGTCCAAGAAGAAAAACAGTATGTAATACTGAGTTCAAAATAATCATGCATCTGTTTTTATATAAATTCACTTTAGTGTTTAAGTGATCATAATCCAAATACACAAGACACAGAAATAAGATAGAACTACAAGGCTGAGCTCCATTTAAGAGGTGTACAGAATCCAGAGGAGGGTTCAGAAACCAGCCATTGACCCAGGAGTGTCAGATGGTGAGGTGGCTTCCTCTCTATATAAGCAAATCTCTGGCTGATTTGGAGAGGTACTGACATGGAAGCCTTTTCTCCTTTTTTTCCCCCCTGACATTCATTGAGTTTAGACTCAAATGCTTTTGAGAAAACCACAGTAATATAAAGGAAATAAGTAGCCCATTTTTGTGGGGCTCAGGGGAGGACTATGTGACTCACACAGGGAGTGAGACACCTTGGAACTTGCTAAATACAGCATTCATGTTGGCACCTAAGACTACCCCCAAGTCACTGATCCTTAAAGCTGGGAAGGTGCTTGAACCTTGTGACTCCATTCCTTCAGGACACGAATATAATACTGTTAGCACGGTAGGCGCCTGGCCTGCTCACTGAGGAAACATCTTTTACTTTTTTCTTAATGCCCTTAAGCTCCAGTATAAAATAACAGCCAAAGCAGGTGCTGATACCAGTATGTAAGACCAAGGGACAAGAAGCCTAGTCCCGGGGTTGGGGATTTAGCTCAGAGGTAGAAGCCGCAAGGTCCCTGGGTTCAGCCTCAGTCTTCCAAAAAAAAAGAAAAGAAGAAGAAGAAGAAGAAGAAGAAGAAGAAGAAGAAGTTGAAGAAGAAGAAGAGCTCCAAAAAAAAAAGAACCAAAAAAAAAAAAAGAAGAAGTCCCGGGTTGGGATTTAAGCTCAAGCGGTAGAGTGAAGCCTAGAAGAAGAAGCAAGGCCCTGAAGGTTCAGTCCTCAGTCCAAAAAAGAAAAAAGAAAAAAAAGAAGAAGAAGAAGAAGAAGAAGAAGAAGAAGAAGAAGAAGAAGAAGAAGAAGAAGAAGAAGAAGAAGAAGAAGAAGAAGAAGAAGAAGAAGAAGAAGAAGTCCCAGCATGCTGGGGCTCCCCTCGAATCCCTGAGGCACAGAAGAAGCATACATCATAGATGAAGAAGAACTGACTGACTCAGTCTGTCCCCTTAGAATGAATTTGAAGAATGAAGAACAAAATAAGAAGAAGGCTGGATTGGTTAAAGAAGAAAAAAATATTTCAAGAAGAGTTCTGGCAGTTAGAAGAAGAAGAAGAGATCGAAGAAGAAGAAGAAGAAGAAAGAATTTAGCTGCAGTGGTAGGCACAGCACACTTGCATAGGCATAGATAGAGCACTGACTGACTAGGTTCTGTCCCAGCTCTGCAAAAAACACTAGGCTGAAAAAAAAAAAAAAAAAGAAGTCTGAGATCAGGATGTTGGCAGAGTTGGTTTCCTATGAGACCTGTCTTCTGCCTTGTAGACAGCCACTTTTTTTGCCTGTGTTCCCCTGAGGCCCCTTCTCAAAGATTCTTACTGATTCCCTTGCCTGTAACATAATTTAACTCCTGATACATTGTTTCCTAGTGAGCGATACCAGGGCCCAGGAGATGGCTCAGTGGGTAATAGCGATTGCTAAGTACTTTTGACAACCTGTGTTTGATCACCCGGACCAAAGTATCAGTAGATGATGAGAATCAACTTCGACAAGTTGTCCTCTGCCCTTGGGAGCACACTGTGAAACACAACCTCACAAAACAGGATAAACAAACAAAGATATTTTTTTTTTTAAAGAATTGAAACTATAATTACTCTAGATGTCAGAATTTCAACAAATTTTGAGGGAACACAATGTAGGTCATATGCATGCCCATTTTCCACATAGAGAAACTGAGGCTTCAAAAAAGTAGATGATTCCTAACACACTTCAGAAGTTTGAGGTTAGTATAAGCAAACAGCTTGTGCTTCGGAGCTCTAACTCTGCTGGTCTCTGAGTCCAAGGCATCATTCCCCTGACCTCTGCTCAGATCCAGCACTCCAGCCTCTAGTGCTCTGGGAATTGGCAGCGATCTCCGGGAGCACCCCGGGGAGTTCACAGACATTGGCAGTGTGATTTTCCACTGGACTGGAGGGGATGAACTTGAACACAGTCCACTTGGAAAGTGTGGTCTGCACAAACAGGCTTGGGGAATGTTCTTGAGGGGTGAGGACACGGAGGTTTTGAACTCATAATTGTTCTGCCTCTGGCTCTCAGGATACAGGATCCATGACTATCAGAGCTCTCAGATACCAGCCCAAGGCACAGCTACAAGTGTGTGCGGCCGGGCTATAAGCCGGGTCTGTTTCACTTCCCGCCTTGATAAGTTCACCTAGTCTTCCCTGGTCCCTCCCTTGTAGCCCCTCTATTCTCCGGAGCTGGAGAAGAGACCCTGGGTCTTTGCAAAGGCTGGGCTGGGCCTCTTCCCACACTTGGTCAGCCCTGGTTGTGCCTCACTCCTGGAGGAAATGCATAAGGGAAATGAACACTGAGGTTCTCCAAGGCTGGTCCAGGAGCCAAACAGATCAAACGGCGTGCGGTGCCGGCGCAGGGCTGAATGTCCCAGGCTGTCTTTGCCCGAGTCCAGGAGCGGAAGCCATGACAGCTAAGGGGATTTGTGGAAATTCCTTCGTGCATTGTTACTGAGCAAAGGAAGTGGTTTAGAGTTGAGCTCTCAATTTCTGCCCTGGGGAACCAAGGCCAGTTTCCGATCTTGGAACTTTTTTTTGGTGGGAAATTGAAGGGAGTGTTTTAGGTCCTCAGTGGAGAGGGAGCCCCCAGATAACCCCACCCCCTTTCCAGAGGCTTAGGAGGCAAAGGGTCCTGCGAGCCAGACAAAATAGCTTTAGAATCTTTTCCTTTTCTTTCTCCTTTCACTTCGGAGCGGGTGGCTCCGAGCCGAGTCAAAGGAACAGAAACGATTTTTTCCCCCAGGTCTGCTGGTATTTGCTTCTCGCAGATTAGAGAATGGAGCTGCATTTTTCAGTCCGGGCTTGCCCTCCGGACAGGACCTCCTCACACTTGGTCTGTGGGGTTCTATCACAGCCTCCGTTCCACACTGGAGAGATTACTGGGCCTGTGTCTCTGCCATGTCTCTCCAGGTCTTGCCAACCGATGAGTCACTTCTCAGTCGACTCAGGAGGTCATAATTAACTGGCCAAGTCCTACTGCATCTGTACATGTATCTACATAGGGAACTGCCCACCTGTACATGTGTGTGTCTGTGAACTGGTGGCTGTCTTCCTTCCCGTCTCGGGACTCCTGTCTATAGTGCCACTGTATTTCGTCGGAGTCCTCAGCATGACCTGGGAAGAAGGGGGAGGCTGGCTTTTCTGAGGCCAGCTTAAGTTCCCATGGAAGCCCTTGCTCTGAGCCACACTCGAGGCTGTACCAGGCTGCTCCACTCAGGCCCTGCCAGGAAAGCCTCTTTTGAGGTGGGACATAAATCTTGCACGGAAGGAGAGAACTGTAGGCCCACAAGGTCATTTCTGGTTTCTCCCCCACCTCTGCTTAGCAAGCAAGCCAGGATCTATCAGCCGACTCAACAAAGCAAACCGGGACACCTCCTCATAATGATCTGGGCAGGGAGCATCCTGCCCATCCCCACTGAGGTCTTTCTTTCTCTCTTCTTCTCCTGCCTGCCTTCTCTTTATTTTGTGCATGAAAGCAATCTTCTATCACTCCTCCCTGATAATCTCAGTATATCCGGTTCAGCTAAGCCTGAGGTGGGAGGATTTGACAAGCTTCGGCCCAAAGGACCACAGTCTTTCCCTCGCCAACTCCACCCCTGGGTTCTCAGAATGGCCGGGGCAGATCCTACTCTATCGCAGCCCTACACCGGGGCTGGACCCAGGCAGTGGGCTAGAGCTTGGAATGCCTGGAGAAATGGAACTCGGGCCGTGATAAGCCACGCTTAATTCTATTTGAAAGAATTATGTCAAAGTTTAGAAAGTTGGGGGGGGCATGTTTTATAGCAGTCTATAAGATTTCTGGGAAAAACACAGACTCTCAACATATAAAATATGAAATTTTCAAAGTCAACATTCCTAATGCCCAAGTACACTTTAGGACTATGAAAACTTCACGCACAGGGATATGTTGTTGGGAAATAAATCCTACTTGTAAGAGGGCATTTTATGGTCTATTTTTATTTCCACATGAGGTTTATTTTTGCCCTGATGTTTTATTATAATTTCTTCCTACAGTAGGTAAAGTGCTTGGGAAGTTCATTTAAACTACCCTGACTCTCCGTGTGTGTGTGTGTGTGTGTGTGTGTGTGTGTGTGTGTGATGTGTGTGTGTGTGTGTTATATTTGTTTAAGCTTTTACTGAGCTTGTTAAGCCACTGTGCAGAAATGCAGCCGAAAAGCCCTTTTTCCTTTGGTGGTGCCTGCCCATTAATACTAGGTGGTGACAACAAGATTCGCACACACTTCAGATGGGGGATTATTCTGGGTTTTCAAGGAAATTTGAGCCACTTGTTTCAGAAACCTCTTGCTGACTTAGTGGGATGAGGAAGCCTGAGTCCCCACTCAGCTAGCTGCCACTCAGGATTCCAGCTCCTTGGGCTCCTTCCGGGCTGGCAGGGCCCTGCAGGCAGAAGCAATTTGCAGCATTAGCGGAGAGCAGAGCTCTGAGTTACCCCGACCCCACCCCCAACCCCGGAGCTTGTGGCTTGGCCTCAGCCTGAGCCAGTCAGGCAGCTGCCTTCTATCTGCACGAAGGGAACTTTCCAGATCCACAGCAGGCTGGCTTCCCCTGGGTTTGGGCTGCCCAGTCTGAGCTGTTTATCATGGACAGCAGACCGACGTGGGATCACCTTTAAGGAAGTGAGTTGAGAGAGCCAATTGTGTGGCCTACGTGTCGGGGAGCCACACTGCCCACAAAATTTGGCCAAGGGGAAAAATAGAAAGTTAACATTTTCCAGCAGGCTGGGAAGGTGACTGAGTATTTCTGGAGCTCGGGATTCTGGAAACGCGGTCCTTGTAGGGGTGAGGCATAAAAGGGGGTAATGGTAGGGATACTGTTGGATCTTTATAAGGCTCAGAGGAGGCTGGATAAACCAGGGAGGGGCCTCCCCTGGCCCATACCCCAAGTTCTCCTCACTGACAAGGAAGCTCATCAAACCTAATTCCAGGAATCACTAGGCTCGTCCTGCTCTGCCTGGAAAGATGCTTGCTGCCGATGGACTCAAGGCTTTCAAAGTGTGGTCCAGCCATCCAGCACCAGCATCTCCTGGGAGCTAGTTCCGAATACAAACACATCTTCTCAGGCCTCAAGGCAGAACTGTAGGATCAGCAGCTCTAGATGGCAGCCCAGCAGGAGGTCCTTAAGAAAGTCACGGCTTGGTGGCCGTTCTAAGAAGTAGCCCAGCCAGAGGGGAAATCACTCACTGGGGAAATCGAGGTCCAGAATAGAAAGGTAGGGAAAGTAACTCATCACCCATTGTTTGTGGCAGAACTCAGACACAGATGCGTTCTGTCAAGCTGGTTCCTGCCTCTTCTTCTAGTTCAGATGACCATGATCTTAGCTTCTTACTAGGTGCCACTCTTTTTTTTTTTTTTTTTTTTTCTTTTTTTCGGAGCTGGGGATCGAACCAAGGGCCTTGCTCTTGCTAGGCAAGCGCTCTACCGCTGAGCTAAATCCCCAAACCCCCCCCCCTTTTTTTAAGATTTATTTATTTCATGTATGTGGGTAGGTACATTGTCACTGTCTTCAGACACCAGAAGAGGGCATCGGATCCCATGTGGTTGCTGGGATTTGAACTCAGGACCTCTGGAAGAGCAGTCAATACTCTTAACCACTGAGCCATCTCCAGCTCCAGGTGCCACTCTTGATACAGCTCTCTTGTCCCCTTACTCTCCTGCAGTCCCTGGGCTCTAGTGTCCTCGCATGAGGCACGCTGAGCACCCGGATGCAGGCTTTCTGCTCAGTTGTGACTCACACGATGATTGCCCTCAGCTGTGAGAAGAGTCTCGCTCCCTAACAAGCTGTAGTAGCCAGGCTCTGGCTTCTTGCCACCTTGTTCCCCTCTAAACCAGGGCTTCACATCACCTCTGCTGGGCAGCAATGCACTCTGGTCCAAGTGACAATGTGGAGTGATCCAGATAGAAGGGCTCCTGATGGAGGGGCACATGCACAGCTCCAGTCTGAGATGACCCAAGGCCCGTCAGATTCCTCCCCTGCCATTTTAGAACTGGGAAACTCAAAGTTGACGATCATTGGCAATGAGAAACAACAACGTCATTGATGGTGAATGGTTGTTTGGGATCTCCTAACATAGACTGGGCCTAAGTCATCCCAAGGAGGAAACTGACAGGGAGAAGCAGGAATCCCAGGTAATGCTCTCCCCTCCCCTATGCCTTGTCCCCTGCCCTACACCTTGTTCTGTCCTGATGTCTGATTTCGTGAGCTTCCCGTCCTCAGCGTTTGTTTTAGGGTTTCTATTGCTGTGATAAGATCACACTATCAAAAGCAAGTTGGAGGAAAAAAAAGAGTTTAGTTTGTCTTACACCTTGTGGTTTATTATCTAGGGAAGTCAGGGAGGGAATGCAAGGTAGGAACCTGGAAGTAGGAATTACGCAGAGGCCATGGAGAAGGACTGCTAACTGTCTTGCTCTGTCAGCTTTCTTACAGCAACAAGCACTATCTGATCTGCCCAGCGGTAGCATTGTCCAGTGAACTGGACCCTCCCGCATCAATCATCAATCGAGAAAAATCCAAAGGCCAATCTGGTGGGATCGTTTGTTTTTGTTTTGTTTGTCTGTTTGTCTGTTTTTCCCTCAGGTGAAGCTCTCTGTCTTCCCAAATGACTCCAGCCTGTGTCAAGTTGATAGAAAACCAGCCAGCACAGGGACTTTTCCCATAAAGGGCAGATCGTAAATAGTTTAGGCTTGCCAGCCCTGTGGTCCCGCCTGAGACTACTCAGGGCAGCTTTCTCAGAAGAGAAGGAGCCAAGACAATACAGAGAGACATGGGTACAACTTTGTAACGGTAAAACTCTACACCCCAAACAAGTGGCTGTCTTTCCAGTCAAGATTTACCAACTTCTATGCTAGACTAAAACTTTTAGTGCATAGTCTCTTATAAGGAGGCAGTAATGAAAGTTTGGTTACTTTAAAAACCCAGTTATATGAGTGTATTTTTGTTTTAATCCCAGGTGTGGGATATGGGCCTGCTTCAGTTTGTCCACAGCAGTTAACTATGATCATTTCATGCTCTGGGGGTGAGGGGTGGAGGGTGCTATTGTATGATTTTTGTCAGCTGCAGATAGTTTAATTTTGGGACTTGTGGAGGGCGGCGGCAGCTTCCTCTCCTCTTCCTCCTCCTCCTCCTCCTCCTCCTCCTCCTCCTCCTCCTCCTCCTCCTGCTGCTGCCTTCGCTGTTGGTGGACTGCTGGACTCATGGGTATTCTGAAGACGAAGATTGGATTTGCCCCAATGAACCCTACAACTCTAAAGAAAAGTAACTATGGTGGTTTGAATATGCTCAGCCCTGGGAGTGGCACTATTTGGAGGTGTGGCCTTGTTGGAGGCAGTGTGTCACTGTGGGGATGGGCTTTGATGCTCTGCTCAGTGTGGAAGAGTCAGACTTCTGTTTGCCTTCTGAACAAGATGTAGGACTCTCAGCTCCTCCAGCACGGCACGCCTGCCTAGATGCTGCCATGCTCCTGCCTTGATGATAATGGACTGAACCTTTGAACCTGTAAGTCAGCCCCAATTAAATGTTGTCTCTATCTGGTTAATCTTAGGGGTCACTCTCAAGGGGACCCCAGCCTGCTGTGTCTGTAACGGTGAATCTGTGAGGTAGGTAGATTGCCCTCCTGTGTTCAACAGGGTTCTCTAGAGACACGGAACAAGCTTCACGAATACACAAAGGGGATTTATCAAATTAGCTTACTGGGTACATACTGGTTGCCCACGTACTGAGGTACTGAGAATCCAGCAGCTTCTGAGTCCGAGAGGCTGGTAACCGATTTCCCCTCACACCTTATATCTGTGTTGCTGTTGGAAGGTGCTTCTCTTACTAGGGGGGTCTTCCTTTCTCAGGAAATACCCTCATAGACCCACCCAGAGGTGTGTATTTTAGTTGGTTCTAGGTCAACCAAGTTGACAACCAAGATCAACCATCACACCTCCCCAGTGCGGTTGAGTCTTGTCTAGTCACTCAAAGGCTTAGCAAGGATGGCTAAGAGGGGACTCCGCCTGCCTACCTGCTGATCTAGGACACTGGTCTTTTCTGGCCTTCAGATTTTTGCTAAAACATTAACTCTTGCAGGGGCTGGAGGTTGCTGGTCTTTGGTTCTCCTGGTCCTCAACCTTTCAGATCCATATTGACACACTATGGTGGTCCTCCTGAGTATCTAGCTGCCAACTGCAGCTCTGGGGATTCTCAGCTTCCATAATCATGTGAGACAATTTCTTATATAAGTGATGATGGTTTCAATGAGATGAGCCCCCATAGGCTCATATATTTGCACACTTAGTCCCCAGTTGATGAGGGGTCAGGGAATGATCAGGAGGTGTGGCCTTTTTGGAGGAATTATGTCACTAGGGGTGGATTTTGAGGTTTCAAAAGTCCCTGCCAGATTCAGTGCCTCTTTCTGTCTCTCTACCTGCTGCCCGTGGATCAGAATGCAAAGCTCTCATTACTGCTCCATCGCCATGCCTGTCTGCATCCTGTCAGGATGATGATGGACTAATCCTCTAAAACTGTAAGCAAGCCCCCAATTAAATGCTTTTTTCTATAAGACTTGCCTTGGCCGTGGTATCTCCTCATAGCAATAGAACAGGAGTTAAGTAAGACCTATGCATATGTGTGCATACATGTGCAAACATGTAGAATATGCACATGTGTGTGCATGTGTGTGTGCTCGTGTGTGTGCTTCTGTGGAGAACCTTGAGAGCATAACATTTACCCATCCTGTCCACACCCCTCCATTTCTGCTCTCATGCCTGCTCCAGCCCACTGATTTTTGTCATTCACATATTTTGTGATTCCTCACTGATCTTTCCAGTGGGTTGAATTGTGCATTTCCTCAAAGGATCCGTCCTACTGCTCACCACCCCCAGTAACTGCAAATGTCACCTTCTGTGGAGCGCTTGTCTTTAGAGACATGATTAAGGCAAGACTCAGAGAATGGGATCATCAGCCACACATAAGTGGACAGGCCATAAAACCTGTACAGAGAGACAAGAAACACAGGCATCCAGGGGAGAAGGCCAGATGTTGCTGCCTTATAAAGAGGGCCCAGGGCCACTGGGGATGTGACCCTGCACACACCCAGAGGCCAGACTTCTGCCATCCAGAGCTGGGAGAAAAATGAGCCCATGGTATTTGTAAGTTCCATGTTTGTGGTAGTTTGTCATGGAGACCCTAAAGGATGGCTCGATGCCTCCCTCCCACTTGGCTCATGACGGTCAGTCAGTGCCTCTTCTCCCTGCAGTCCAGAGGATATCTCAAAGATTACCACACCGACTCTCACTTCTGCTACAGAACCTCATTGGCCCCTTCACATTCGGAATAAGCCGCAAACCTTTCCCATCGCCTGTGGAGCCCTGCCCACATCTCATGGGTGCAGAACACACCAAGCTCTCTCACACCTCAGGTCTTTGCAATATCTGATCCCTCTGTGTGAGACACTCTTCCTGGGGATCTTATGAGTGGTGCCCTCTGTCATCCATTAGGTTTTAGTTCACACCCATGCCTGAGTCCTTTCATTTATTCAACAACCGAATGAAACACTGAACTGTTCCAAGCAACTGTCACAGGTCAAGTTCAACAACCAATGTCAGGTTTCCTTTTTTTTTCAATGTATTTTTAAAAAAATCAGGTAATTCTTTGAATGGAGTGAAATCCAACAGGTGAGGTAGGTATTGGGTAGAATCAGTGGTGATTTCTCTTTCTGCTCCCAACAGCAGTTAGACTGTTAGGCTCTTCCCATAGCCAGGGCAGGAAGTAAGGTCAGAGAGGTATGGAGCAGTGAGGGACCCAATTATTCCTAGGGATTATCCCAGCTACAAGTGAGCAGCACCCAACACACATCTTCCTCCAAGGACAGCAGCACATTCTTGAGATGGTGACTGAATGTGGCGTGTGGCCGCTCTGGTCCATGCTCCATCAAGCATCTTCAAAGACGCCAACACCTCAAGTTTTTAGTCATTTTTTTTTTTTTTTTTTTTTTTTTTTTTTTTTTGAGAGCTGGGGACCGAACCCAGGGCCTTGTGCTTGCTAGGGCAAGCGCTCTATCGCTGAGCTAAATCCCCAACCCCAAGTTTTAGTCATTTCATTCCAAGTCTTTTCCTTGTCTTCCTGGTCCTAGGGATGGCTTCCTACTTCCTGAAGTTACTGCTTGTGCGGAAAATTAGGGTGTCTTTACCCTTCGGTTACACAGCTAATGTTCACACCACATCAGGTCTTTGGATCCAGCTCTTGCTGTTGATGGACAGGCCTGGCGCCTGGCTCCTGGCTCCTGTGTAGACCATGGCTGGCTCAGCCTCCTCCTGTGCCTGTCAGCTTTTCTCCCTGGAACTCCCAAAAATGAACTTCTTATGCATTCCCCTGAGAACAGAAGCCGTTTGTTTGCTTGATCGTTTTAAACACAGGGTCCTACTATATCCCTGGCTGTCCTAAAATTCTCTGTGTAGACCAAGCTGGGTTCACACTCATTGAAATCCTCCTGCCTCTGCCTCCTGAGTGCTGGGATTAAGGGTGTGTATGCCGCTGAGTCTGGCCTTGTTTTGTTTTGTTTTTAAGTTAAACAGTCCTCTGAGAAACCACCAAATGTGGGCGACAACAACCAACCAAGCTGTGATAACAAGAGCTTACCTTCTTAGTACTGAGCAAACTTCCAGGCTCTCAAGAGGGAGTTGCTTCGTGTAGAGGTGCTATTCTTCTCTCCCAGTTCTCAGATGAGGAAACTGAGGCACAGGGTGACTTACTCAAGATCTCACAGATAATGGGTGTCAGGGCCAGTGTGTGAATCCAGGAACCTTGTTCCAATTCTGCCTCCCTGTGCTGCTAATGTGTGCTAAGAGAGCAGCACTAGATGAGGAAACCTTTTCTTTGTTTCTTTCCCCTTTGCCCTCTCTCCTGCCTACTCTCTTCTACATTTGACTTGAATCAAAGGACCACAACCTTCCTACCCTCCCACGAACCCCATGGTTTTCCTCCCCAGGAACAACTACCTGGAAGTTTTTGAGTTCTCTCTTCTTTCTTTTTATAATTTTTTTTTTCTGCAACAGGCTTTCTCTCTGTAGCTCTGGCTATCCAGGAACTCACTCTGTAGACCAGGCTAGCCCAAGTGCTAAGATCAAAAGCACTTACCACCACTACTCTCGGATTAAGTTTATTTTATTAATTAGTGTATATAAGTGTTTTGCCCACATGTATTTCTATCTGCGCACCACATGCATGCCTGGTTTTTGAGAAGGTGGTGAGCCTCCATGTGGGTGCTGGGATTCAAACCCTGGGTCTTTGCAAGAACAACAAGTGCTCTAAAATCACTGAGACAACTCTCCAGCCCTAAGCTCTCTCTTCTTGATTAGCTCTGTATGTCAGGGCTGATTGCTGCTTCCTACTCTTGTACATTTTTTTTTTTCTTTTTTTTTCTTTTTTTTCTTTTTTTCAGAGCTGGGGACCGAACCCAGGGCCTTGCGCTTGCTAGGCAAGCGCTCTACCACTGAGCTAAATCCCCAACCCCGCTCTTGTACATTTTAACATTATCTTTGTATTCCTTCACTGGAATATGAGCTCAAACACCGTTATAAACATTGCATGCACTTTCCATTAGACAACACGTGTTTCCCTCTTGCATGGCTAACCCAGGTCTTTGCACATACTGGATAGACTCCCTTCTTGGCCTCTCCATCCTTTCTCAGCCTCCCCCATCAGTGTAGGTTGGTCTGATACTTGTGGGCTCCATAGGCAGCATAGACGGTTATGTCCGTGGGAAGCTATTCTCGCGGTACTCTAGAATGTCCTAAGTAGCTTGTGTTTTCTCTGGAGACTGCTGTCCTAACTGTTGTTAGGATTTTGCAACATTATTTAAAAATTCAACCTAGGGCACAGAAACCTACAGGCAGCAGCAGTGCCTCCAGCCATCTGCTTGCCTTGTGCCAGGATTCTGTTCTCTCATGGTGCTGTTGGATCTCCTGCTCCCCGGTGGGCCATGTTTGGTGGTTCCTTGAGCTATTCTACCACGATGCCTCATTTGCTCCTTCTGTCAGTGAGAAGGTCTGGGTGGAAAACATTTGTCTTCAGAACTTTGAAGTCTTCAGACACACCAGAAGAGGGCATCAGAGCCCATTATACATGGTTGTGAGCCACCATGTGGTTGCTGGGATTTGAACTCGGGACCTCTGGAAGAGCAGCCATCTCTCTGCCCCAGCTTTGCTTTCTTTAAATGTCCAGATCTGCTGTTGAAAGTTCTGATGTTAGAACTTTATCTGAACCCTACCTCACCCCACTCCCCTTTAACTTTTCTGTATTAAACCTATTTTCTTCTTGTCCCTAGTTTTCTGGAATTTCTCATTGATTCACTGCGATGGGAACCTATTTTCAGGCATCATTCAGAATATTCTGTGGATTCCTCTTGTTAAAAACAATCTGATGAGTGCAGCTGGCTCAAGAGTTATGAACTTGCTGGGCAAGGGTGAGAGGATCAGAGCTCAAGTTCTCAAAACCCACGTGCTGTAGGGAGCTGCGAGGTCCCGCGCCCCGGGGATGGCACTAGTTTCCACCTTCCGCTCATTGAGAAAAACAAGTCCTTGTTTGGCTGTTCCTGCTTGGCCTGGTCGCTTCCGCATAGTACAACCTATCTGCTATCCCTACGTGGCTTGCTAGGATTGGCCAGCGCTAGCTATTTAAGTGTGGTGCGGGTATTCCCCGGGGTCAGAAGATTGTATCAAGGTTCCTGAGTAAAACTGCTTGAAGAAAATCTCCTCTGGTCATGTCTTCCTTGCTGGTCGAGGTTGGGCGCGACAACGTGCACTGGATAGTTTTATGTCAGCCTGACTCATGCTAAAATCATGTGAGAGGAGGGAGCCTCAATTAAGAAAATGCATCTGGAGCCAGGTGGTGGTGGTCGTATGCCTGCAATCCTAGCACTTAGGAGGGAGAGGCAGGCAGATCTCTGAGTTCAAGAGTCAGAGAGAGAAAGAGGCGGGGCAGGAAGAGAAGGAGGGGGAGGAGGAGGAGAAGGAAGAAGAAGAAGAAGAGGAAGAGGAAGAGGAAGAGGAAGAAGAGGAAGAAGAAGAAGAAGAGGAAGAAGAAGAAGAGGAAGAAGAAGAAGAAAGAAGAAGAGGAAGAAGAAGAAGAGAAGAAGAAGAAGAAGAAGAAGAAGAAGAAGAAGAAGAAGAAGAAGAAGAAGAAGAAGAAGAAGAAGAAGAAGAAGAAGAAGAAGAAGAAGAAGAAGAAGAAGAAGAAGAGGAGAAGAAGAAGAAGAAGAAGAAGAAGAAGAAGAAGAAGAAGAAGAAGAAGAAGAAGAAGAGGAAGAGGAAGGAGGAGAAGAAGGAAGGAGAAGGAGGGAGGAGGAGGAAAAGAGAGAAAGGAAGAAAATGGTTCTATAAGAGACTATAGGCAAGCCATTAGAGCATTTTCTTAGTGATTGACAGGCAAGGGCCCAGCCCACTATGGGTGGTGTCATCCCTGGGCTGGTGGTCCTGTATTCTATAAGGAAGGCTGAGCAAGCCAATAAGCAGTGAAGGACCCTAGGGGCTTTCGCCAGTCTTACACCCACCGCCTCAGGTCAAGATTAGGCTAAGTACCAGCTTCCTGCCGTGGCTCAAGGTTAGGCCAAGTTCTGTTCTCTGCCCACAGTTCTCAGGAGGAGCAGGGACATTCTTGAAAAACCACAGAATGGGGGTTGGGGATTTAGCTCAGTGGTAGAGCGCTTGCCTAGCAAACGCAAGGCCCTGGGTTCGGTCCCCAGCTCCAAAAAAAAGAAAAAATTAAAAAAAAAGAAAGAAAAACCACAGAATGTACTGATAGTCACCTGACCCTCTGGTCTCAGATACAGTTCAAATGCATGTCATATGCTTACTAGCCAATAGATTCAAAGGTCAATATGCTTAGCCAATAAGTTTAAACTATAATCTTGCTGATGTAACCTGTACCCCTAAAAAGTATAAAAACTGTTTGTTATAGCCATTTGGGGTCTCCTTCTAGTCACTTGCCACAAAGGGCTGATTTGAGGGTTGACCCCAACATGCCAGAAAAATAAACCTCTTACATTTGCATCAAACTCCATTCTTGTGTCTCACTTGGGGGTTCTTCCAGTAGTTAAGACTCATTTCTAGCCTTACAGCAGCACACTTCTATGGCCTCTTCATCAGCTCCTGCCTTGAGTCCCTGTCTTGACTTCCTTTGATGATGAACAGTGTTGTGGAAGTGTAAGCCCTACTCTTCCTCAACTTGCTTTATGGTCATGGTGTTTTGTTACAGTAATAGAAATCCAAACTAAGGCACCATTTAAATGTCTGGTGTGCATGGCAGCCTGCCCATAAGGTCAACCTCAGAAGTCAGATATCATGGTTTCCCAGAGCAAGACATTTCTTTGAGTCTGCTTGAGAGACTCTGCTTCAGTGAATAAAGTTCAAGACCTGTCTCAGCTACTGAATGAATTTGAGGGAAGCCTGGACAAATTAGTAAAATTCTGCCCCCTCCAAAAGATATCTGGAACTATATAGGTCAGTGGTAGAGCTTTTGCCCAGCAAGTGCATAGTCCCGTGTCCCATCCCAAGTGTTCCAGAACAAACTGCAACGCTGTTGTGAAGGTGGCTCAGAAGGTAAAGGCACTTGCTGTCAAGTCTAAGAGCCCAAGTTCAATCCCAATACTCACACAGCATTGGGCCAGAAGTGACTCCCACAACCTGTCCTCTGACCACACACACACAGTTGGCATCATGTAACTGTGCACTGTGTAAAGATTATCCTTATAATATTGAAGTGTTGATTTCTGTGGCCCCTTACGTGGTTGCAATCTGGACATGGCATTGTGATGCTTATTGTAAGAATCTCCTGCCTCTGATTGGTAAATAAAAAGCTGATGGGTCAGCGACTGGGCAGAGGAGATAATAGGGCTGGACTTCCCATCCCAGCCAAGGAGAGAGAAGAGGACTCACCAAGGAGGTGAAGGAACAGGCACCACCATGAGAATACAGATGGAGCAGAGAAAGCCAGATCAATACTAAAATGCAAGTATCTCGGAGATTTTGACTGGGAAGTAGCTAGGTCAAAAGGATTAGAATAGATCAATATCGGCTCAGTTATTGTGCCTTAAAGCTTGGTAAATAGATCTAATAGGCTCTTCCTTCAATTATTTGAGAGCTAGCCAGGTTAGAGGGGAAACAATGCCACTTTTAAGCTTGTACTAATAACACACATGCATTCATATACACTGGCACTCTTATAGATCACACATCCATAAAGCATCATCATCATCATCATCAACAACAACAACAATGACAACAAAGTGAATCAAATTAAAGTCTCTTATGAACTAATAACAGAAAAGAATGGGAACGCACGCCAGGTTGATTACAAATGAACTCTTTCTGGGGAGCAGTCCCAGTGTCTTTGTATACTTCACAATTCTCTCAACAGTTCAATCTGCAGCAGAAGTATTTGATATCCCTGCCTTCCCGTCTGAAATATCTATTTTAGAGATCTAGTTTTCCAGCTCCTGTGAACCAGAGGCCAGAAGGAAGCCGTTCACGTCCGTGGACCTTCTCACCCTCCATCCCTCCCACTCTCATCTTTTATTATTGGATATTTTATGTATTTACATTTTGAATGTTATCCCCCTCCCCCTCCCCCTGCTTCTATGAAGATGTTCCCACTCCTACCCACCCATCCACTCCCAGCTTTTGTCGTTTTTATAATATTTTTGTACATAGCCTGTGCCACACTGTCAGAGACCCAAAGGAGACCAGATGGTTGTTTGATAAAAAGACAGAGTCACATTCAGCAGAAGGCAGTCCTCAACAGCTCTCTGTTCATTGTTCATCAAAGCCAGTATTGATTCTGGGACTCACACTGTCACCTTCAGAGTGCAGCCAAGGGGTTCTAGCCCAAAGAGGTTCCTAGGCAAGCAGATAACTCTCAAAAAGCAGACCTGTTCACTAGCCACAGCACTGCCCCAGGTGAGCCTCATTCCTCAGACTGCTTCCCAGTTATGTCACTCAGTAGATCAAGAATTTTATGTCCCACAGTGTAATGACATAAGCTTTAATCCCAGAACCTGGGAGGCAGAGGCAGGAGAATCTCTGTGAGTTGGATGACAGTCTGGTCTCATAGTGAGTTCCAGGCCAGCCAAGGCTACAAAAGTGAAAACCTACCTAAACAAACAAACAAACAAACAAACAAAAAACATAAGTTCCCTGACGTGTTGAATACTTTCTTTTTTTTTTTTAATTTATTTATTTAATGTATGTGAGTACACTGTAGCTGTCTTCAGACACACCAGAAGAGGGCATCAGATCTCATTACAGATGGTTGTGAGCCACCATGTGGTTGCTGGGATTTGAACTCAGGACCTCTGGAAGAGCAGTCAGTGCTCTTAACCACTGAGTCATCTCTCCAGCCCATGTTGAATACTTTCTTGTTCAGCAGGCATTCATCTGAGGGATACAGTCACTATTATCAAAGGCGGCCACCTTCCTGATTTGATAGAATTGGAGTCCTAAAGGAGGCATGCACAGTGCAGGACCCAGTGCCCGGTGGTGGCATTTTCTGGCTGTCTGAAGTATCCATTCCACTCACCATCTTCTGGTGGTCCTCAGGGGAGCCCCATGCCTGCCTCTCCCACACTCCGGGTTCCGTGGAACTGCCACTGTGCTTCCCAGCGGTTGGGTCCTAACTGACCTGAATCACCTAAAGCTCTCATATGCTTCCCAATGCTGCAACTCTTTAATACAGTTCCTCATGTTGTGGTGACCCCCAACCATAAAATTGCATCACTGCTACTTCATAACTGTAATTTTGCTTCTTTTATGAATCATAATGTAAATATCGGATATGCAGGACATCTGAAATGTGACCACCACCACCCCCAACGGGTCGAAATGCACAGGGTGAGGACTGCTAACCTAAAGTGCTCTTCTAGCCCATGACTTCTTCAGTCATTGCTTGTGGGAGGGACATGTGTCCCACATATGAATTACCACTGGAAATCTCAACCTGCACAGGAGCCTCCGGAAAGACCTCTGTCTTCCAAAATGGCACATTTCAACACCCATAATTTGAAAACAGTGTCTAAAGTCAGCCATAGTGATGCACTCCTTCAATCCCTGTACTCCAGTGGCAGAGGCAGGCAGATCTCTGAGTTTGAGGGCAGCCTGGTCTACAGAACAAGTTCCAAGATAGCCTGGGCTACACAGAGCAACCCTGTCTTGAAAGAAAGGAAGAAAGAGAGAAAGAGAGAAAGAGAGGAAGAGAGAAAGAAAGAAAGAAAGAAAGAAAGAAAGAAAGAAAGAAAGAAAAAAGAAAGAGAGGTTGGGGATTTAGCTCAGTGGTAGAGCGCTTGCCTAGCAAGCGCAAGGCCCTGGGTTGGTCCCCAGCTCCGAAAAAAAAAAAGAAAAAAAAAAAAAAAGAAAAAAAGAAGGGGAGGGGGGAGGAAGGAAGGAAGGAAGGAAGGAAGGAAGGAAGGAAGAATGGAAGAAAGAAAGGAAAGAAAGAAGTTCCAGACTGAATAGCAGATCCCCCTTCCTAACTATGAGCTCTTGAGTAAAGGGTAAATTAGGAAATACTTTCTGAGACTTACTGCTAAAATGGTGACAGTAGAAAAAAAATCATTCTCAGGGTTGGTTTAAGAATTAAGAAACAGAATTATAAAATTATAAAAGGCCTCAATCGTTGGGACTAGAAAGATTTCTGCAGTTAAGAACATGTATTCTACCTGGGCATGATAGCACACACCTTTAATTCCAGTACCTGGGAGGCAGAGGCAGTAGATCTCTGTAGGTTGAGGGCTAGCCTGGTCTACAAACAGAGTTCTAGGACATTCAAGGCTACACAGAAGACCCTATCTCAAAATAATAATAATAATAATAATAATAATAATAATAATAATAATATAAACATTTAGGAAGAGAAGATACTTGCAGAAGACTGAAGTTCGCTTCCCAGAACCCACGTCAGGTGGCTCAGCCATCTGTAACACCAACTTTAGGGCATCCAACCCCCTTTCCAGACTGCAGTCACCTACGCTTGCATGTGCACAAGCCTACGCATATACACGCATAACCTTTTCTTCAAGGGAGACTCAGGTCTGGAAAGAGGCAGTTCACGACTCCAGCTCCAGGTCATTTATCAGGCACTGACATGCACATGTGCATCCCCAGAGAGACACAGAATTAAAGATAATTTTTAATTATTAATTAATTTTTATGCATTGGTGTTTTGCTGGCATGTATGTCTGTGTGAAGGTGTCAGCTCCCCAGGAACTGGAGTTACTGACAGTTATGAGCTGCTACGTGTGTGCTGGGAATTGAACCTGAGTCCTGAAAGAGCAGCTAGTGCCATGACCCATCTCTCCATCACTAAAACCCTTAAAAAAAAAAAAAGGAACAGACAGGCCAGGTGTGGAGGTGCAAACCTATAATTCCAGCACATGGGAGGCAGAGACCAGCCTGGTCTACAGAGTGGGTTCCAGGATGGCCAGGGCTACACAGAGAAATCCTGTTTCAAAAAAACCCCAAAAACCAAAAACCAAAACAAAAAAACAAAACAAAAAGAAAGAGAGAGAGGGAGAAAGGAAAAGAGGGAGGGAGGGGGGAGGAGGGGGGAGGAGGGAGGGAGGGGGGAGAGGAGAGGAGGAGAGAGAGAGAGAGAGAGAGAGAGAGGTCCATTATAAATGATTAAATGAATATTGACTTGAGGAGATGATGATGGCGATGGTGGTGGTGGTGGTGGAGGAGGAGGAGGAGGAGGTGGAGGTGGTGGAGGTGGAGGTGGTTGTGATGGTGGAGAGGGAGGTGGTGGTGGAGGTGGAGGTGGTGGAGGTGGTGGTGATGGTGGAGAGGGAGGTGGTGGTGGAGGTGGTGATGCTGGAGAGGGGAGGTGGTGGTGGAGGTGGTGGTGGAGGTGGAGGTGGTGGAGGTGGGGGTGGAGGAGGTGGAGGTGGAGGTGGTGGTGGAGGGAGGAGGTGGTGATGGTGGAGGCAGTAGAGGTGGAGTTAGTGGAGGTGGAGGTGGTGGTTGTGCTGGAGATGGAGGTGGAGGTGGAGGTGGTGGTGGGGTGGAGGTGGAAGTGGTGGTGGAGGTGATGGTGGTGGTGGTGGTGGTGGTGATGTGGTGATGGTGATGGTGGTGGTGGTGGTGGTGGGGGTGGTGGTGGTGACGGTGGTGGTGGCGGTGGTGGAGGAGGTGGTGTTGGAGGTGGTGGTGGAGGTGGAGGTGGTGGAGGTGGTGGTGATGGTGGAGAGGGAGGTGGAGGTGGAGGTGGTGATGGTGGAGAGGGAGGTGGTGGTGATGGTGGAGAGGGAGGTAGAGGTGGAGGAGGAGGTGGTGGAGGTGGTGGAGGTGGAGGAGGTGTGGTGGTGGAGGGGAGGGAGAAGGTGGTGGAGGTGGTGGTGGAGGTGGAGGTGGAGGTGGTGGGTGGAGGTGGAGGTGGAGAGTGGTGGTGGAGGTGATGGTGGTGGTGGTGGTGGTGGAGGTGGAGGTGGTGGTGGAGGTGGAGGTGGTGGTGGTTAATAGTAGCAAAGGCAAATGGTAGCTAGAGCATCCCCACCCCCCAAAATGCCACCTTCTCTGCTTTGCTATTCTGATGCCAGCTTCCCTTCAAAGTCAGTTCTATTTTCTCTCTCCTCCTCCCTCCCTCCTCCCTCCCTCCCCCTCCCTCCCTCCCTCCCTCCCTCCCTCCCTCCCTCCCTCCCTCCCTCCCTCCCTCCTTTCCTTTTCCTTTGGACTTATTAGCTCCTCTTTCTCCAACCCTTTGGCACAATTACACCTGCAATGCAACATTCAATTCAATACTGTCCCTCACATTCCCCTGTTGATGTACCCTGTCTTCCTGGCTTGTCCTTACTCAACTTGAAGAAGTAGGCAGCCTCTGTTTCATTTTCTCCCTGGAAGGGTCATAGGTCAGCAGCCTCAGACCAGCCACCAGGGTACCCACTGCTGCGAATGGATGGCGCTGTGCCTGGCCTCTCACTTGACCATCTTTTCCAGAATACCTGCTACAGGCTTGACCCTGAAGCCACAAAGGAGCCTCTGTCTTCTAGAAGCTTCTGGGGAAATAGGATTAGCTTCTGGTCAAGCTGAGATCTCACTGTGGGTGCCATCCGGTGCTGTGAAAAGAGAAGGAAGATGCAGCAAGGATGAGGCTGGAGCTTGACTTGGATGGGGCAGAAATCAAGACAGGATTTACTGGAGGGGAGATATTCTTCAGGTGGCTGGTCCCCTGGACACTGAGCAGAACGTCTCAGACCAGTGTGACCAGGGCTGGGATGATGGCTCAGTGGACTTGAGTGTGGATTCCTGGAACCCATGCAATAGCAGGAGTCTATAATGCCAGGACTCCTACAGAAAGATGAGGGACAATCCCCGGGAGCTGGGAGGCGGCTGGCCTGGTGTATGTGGGCAGTAAACGCAAAACCTTTATCTCACACAAGGTAAGGACCATACCCAAAGTTGTCTTCTGCCTTCCACAAATGTGCCTTGGTGCATGCACTCTCAAGAAACACACACACACATGCACACACACACACACACACACACACACACACACACACACACACACACACACACACACACAAGCACACATGCTCATGTAACACACACAGATACAAAGATTTTTTAAAAAGGAGGAACTTCAGGGGTTGGGGATTTAGCTCAGTGGTAGGCGCTTGCCTAGGAGGCATAAGGCCCTGGGTTCAGTCCCCAGCTCGAAAAAAAAAAAAAAAAAAAAAAAAAGGAGGAACTCAAAACAAGAAGAAATGACTGGAGGACTGGGCAAGGGGGCTGTGAGCAGCCCACTGGGCTTCCTGTGTGAGTTGGGCATTTTGGTCCCTCAAGCAGCTGCTCATCTCGTTGGTCAGCAGAGAAAACTGAGGCTCAAAATAGTCAAGGAAATCAACTAGGGTTACTAAGCTCCTCAGTGTCAAAGCCAGAGCCAGTGTGGCTCAACATGGCCAGCACTGCTACAGGGAGGGTGGCAGTCCCACCCCTACCCCTAGTCCCCCACCCCCGTCTGCCCAGTCATCCTTTGAAAGTTTCCACAGGCTGTTTAGAAAGTGTCCCTAAGAGGAGCAGTCAGCACTGGGGACAGCCTGAGGCTCTCCCTGTCCTGAACCACTTTTGCATGGTGCAGACATCTGGCATTCAGATACTGAGATCAGGCTGTTCAGTACGCACCTGTAGTGTCAACACTTGGGAGGAAGGAGGCAAGAAGGATCAGGAGTTCAAGGCCCTCCGCTACAGAAGACCCTGTTTTTAAAATAAAAATTAAAGTTGCAGATAGCTTGGATCTTATGGGTGATACCTCTTCCCTGGGGAGCTAGAGAAACACTTTCTAGGTTTGTTCTGTCCCAGAACAAAACATCATGGGCACGGTGACTGCCATCTTTTGGCTGGTCCCTTCTTGGTCCCAAAGCCAAGGCACAGAAAGATCAGGAGGCTCTTTTGGAGATGGGAAGTGTTTGGGAACCTGTGAAAGTCCCCTTTGTCTAAGGCCTTCCTGTCTCACCACACCCCAGGTGACCTTCTGAAGCCCCTTCCCAGGCCAGGGGCCTCAGTCTTTGCACACCCGGCTTCCAAACGGCCTCTTCCCCAAACACTAAAACTACTCACTTACTCCAGATGCCAACAGGTGACGAGGGCAACTCCGGGGAGCCCAGGAGGTCCCTCAGGGTGAGAAGAGCAGGGACCAAATGGAGGCACCTTTTGGCTCCTCCAGTCACCCCATCACCCTGGGAGGTAACTCCTTTTATTTCCAGGGTCTTCTGTAGTGGGGAGGTCTGTTTTTTCCAAGGGTGTGGAGAAGAAGGAGGCTGAGGCTCAGGGGTCAATGGATAGAGACAGGAGAGGAAAGAAGATAATCCTCAGAGAACCCTCCTCACTGCCTTAATGCCACCCAAAGGCCACTGTTTCCAGGGCCCTGGGTCTTCTGTCCATCACAGAGGCCCTTGGTCAGGATGATCCTCTCACAGACCTTGTGAAAATACACTCTTGCAGGGAGGGTATGCCCAGCCACCCAGTGCTTGCTCAAGACTCCTTAGGACCCTGGGAAGAGACTTAGCATACAGGCCCCTGGTCGACCTGGAGGACCAGTCATGCATTCCACTAGAGACGCAGTACCCAGCATCTGACCTGAGAGACTTGGGGACCTGTTGTGTATCCCACTAGCAGAGTGTCTAAAGAGTCTTGGGGTTGGGGATTTAGCTCAGTGGTAGAGCGCTTGCCTAGGAAGCCGGCCCTGGGTTCGGTCCCCAGCTCCAAAAAAAAAAAAAAAGAGTCAGGAACCCCCTGACTTGCCAGTCCTAGGGACAAGCTTTGGGTGTTCTCTCTGAGGCTAGTCAGCGAGTGACTTCCCCTTTGATTTTATCCGCTTTGCCAGTGGTCTCTATAAAGCAGAAATGGTGTCAACAGGTTCCAGGACGGGGACACACACACACACACACACACACACACACACACACACACACACACACACACACACAGAGAGAGAGAGAGAGAGAGAGAGAAACAGTGCCTTCACCTTACCCTGACTCTCTATGTGTACTCAACTCCTGTCATGCTGTCCCCTGCAACTTCTGTCCTCTCAGGCCTGCTCAGCTCTGTGCCTAGTTGGCTATGACCTGTATCTACCTCTCTAACATATCCCATAAATGCCCAGTACATTAATTTTCCTAATGACAATTACTACCTTCACTAAGGACTTAATAATCATGGTTGGCATTCAGTGAACAGGTTCTATGACTCAAATGCCCTAGAAGATTCCATGAAGGTCTCCGGTATTACTGCTATGTTGTACTCGAGGAAACTGGTTGAGGAATTTGCCCAAAGTCATGAATCTAATGAGGGGCAGGATTTTAACACAGCCAGTCTGGGTACTGAGTGTGCACGGTTATCATTAACTGGACCTGAAACTCAGTCTTTCTGAACACTGACTAGTAAACCACAAGGCCAGGCAGGAGGGTGTTTGAACCAGAAGACTCTTTTCAGCAGTCCTGGCCTCAGCAAGGGTCCCCTAGGAAGACTGAGTAAGACAAGTCCAGAAACCACCACTGTAGGTGAGGCCAGGCCACGGCATGGACACACCAGAAGAAAGATGAGAATCTGCATTTGGCTTGGGAGACTCAACCAGCAGATATCCCAGGAAGGGGAATGGGTGAGGGGTGTTCTCAAGGAAAAGACAGGCTTGGTGACAGGATCCTGACAGGAGGAAGGCAGAGAGAGAACAAAGGAGTGGGTCAGAAATCCAGAGCTTTTAGAATAAAGGAGAGAAAGGCAGGACCAAGGTCAAAAGTCGCTGACTGTGAGTCACCAATGTTGCAGAACTGCATACAGTCTTCAAGAGTGGGTTTTAGCTAGGTAGAGCGGTACACTGGGGTGGGAGGCAGAGACAGAAAGATCTCTGTGAGTTTGACATCACCTTGGTCTATTATATGAATTCTGTCTATACAGTGAGACCCTGTTTCCAAACAAAACATAAAAGTGGATTCTTGGGGCGGGCAATGTAGCTCAATGCTAGAACCTAGAGCCTAGCCTGCTCAACCTATTGGCCTAGGTTCTACATATAGTACTTAACCATTTTTTAAATGATTAATAGAATTTCAATGTAATATGTTTAGAAAATAAGAGTCAATGCAGATAAATAAATAAACAAACAGACAGACAAACAAACAAATAAATACTAGGGCTAGAGAGATGGCTCAGCGGTTAAGAGCACCGACTGCTCTTCCAGAGGCCCTGAGTTCAATTCCCAGCAACCACATGGTGGCTTACAACCATGTGTAATAAGATCTGATGTCCTCTTCTGGTGTGTCTGAAGACAGCTACAGTGTACTTATATATAATAAATAAATAAATCTTAAAAACAAAAATAGAAACTAAACAAAAGAAACAAAGCTGGACCTGGTGGCTCAGGCCTTCTAATCCCAGCAGTCAGGAGACAGAGGCAGTCATATCTCTGAGAGTTCGAGGCCAGCCTGGTCTACAAAGCGAGTCCAGGACAGCTGGAGCCACACAGAGAAACACTGTCTTGGAAAGCCAACAAAACAAAACGAAAAACCCACAACTCATAATGAACAAAACTTTTAAATGAAAAGAAGCCACGGGGCTGTATTGGGGCCTGAAGCAGAAGAAAATATCAGCAACACTGATCTGTGTTAAGACAAGATAGACTTCACCTCATATGAGATAGTACAGGCTGAGGGTTTAGCACTACTGTCTGGCAGGGGTGAGGGTGTGTGGAGTGGGGATGAGGGTAGGGGTACGGGGTTTCTTCTGGAATTTGAGGTCTGTGGTTTGGGAATGAGACAGAGCTGTATATCAACACCTGCTTCACTAAAGCTTTGGATCCCTCAGACCAAGGAGTGGTCAGCGATGGGATCCAACAATCCTGTGCTGGGTGAGTGGGATGAAGAAGGCAAAATGCTTCACGAATGACCAGGTAGGCAGAAGGAAATCCTGCTTGCCGGGAGCCCTGCACAGGGAAGCTGTCTGCTCATTTCTGGTGAGTTACACTTTGTTGACCCTTCAGGGGCTGGGGAGATGGCTCAGTACGGAAAGTCCTTGCTGTATCAGCAGCATCAGGACCTAAGTTCAATTCCCAGAACCTATGTACAACCTGCAGGAGATAACCTCTCTCCCTCCACCATGTGGATCCTGAGGACTGAACTCAGGTCACCAGGCTTGGTGGCAAGCGTCCCCGCCTTTCGAACCATCTTACCTGCCTATGATCTTGATCCTATGGGGGTTCACTTCCCAAGTGCTAGGACCATCTCATACATGCATTTGATTTTGGGTAGGAATCAGCCCAAGGCTTTGTGTATGCAATGCAGGCACGCACTCCACCAACCAAACAATCGCAGCCTTAAACCTGTTTTGAACAAGTTACTCACTTCCCCTTAGTAAACCCATTTCTCTCATTTCATTCACTTTTGTCTATACTTGCTTTTTTTAAATTTTATTTTATTTTATTTTTCAAGACAGGATTTCTTTGTGTAGCCTTGGTGATCCTGGAACTCGCTAATAGACCAGATTGGCTTCAAACTCACAGAGATCCCCGTGCTTCTACCTCCGAGTGGAAGCCACTACTAGCTCAGGGAAGCTTTGGTGACCATGGTGGCCCTGATCCATTGCCTCTGCCCTTGCTGCTCTGCAGGTTAAAGGGTGCCAAGAGCGTGCATGTGCGTGTACACACACACACACACACACACACAATATGAAGGAAAGTTTCACTGTCTTAAAACTCCTCTGAGAGACCAGAGAAGTGGCTCACCAGTTAGGAGCACTTGATGCTCTTGCAAAGGATCCAGCTTTGCCTCCCAGCTTCTACTGGGCAGCATACAGCACATAACCAGCTTTAACTCCCACTCCGGAGACTGACTCCCTTGTCATCTTCTCTGAGCAATACACACTCACATGGCACACATGCATACATCATACATGCAGGCACATATAAAATACAAGCTAATTTTAAAAAATTCTCAGCTGGGAGATGGTGGTGAGGCCTTTATTCCCAGCACTTGGGGTGGGGGTGGGGGCAAGCAGAGGCAGGGGGATCGTCCTGAGTTTGAGGTCACCCTGGTCTACAGAGTGAAACCCTGTCTTGCTGTACCTGACCACCTCCACCCCCTTTCCTCTCTCACTTCCATTCCTGGTGAGATACAGTTTTCCAGTCAAAATGATCAGTATTTCCCTCTTGGGGTCTTTCCTAGGCAGGCTAACACAGTTGGCCTGAGACCTGAGCTGATCTCTTCATCCTGGAAGTCAAACTCTAGCTAGGCCTCTTAGTCTCCGTGATGTGGGTGCCTTCCTGCTTGTGACTTCAGGGCCAGTCCAAATGCTACCTTCTGAAGTCTCCCCCAGGCGCTCCCTGACTACAAGCAACACTGAAGAAAAGCCTTCCACCTTCCACAAACTGACATAGGTTCTGCCCCTAAGGGTCCAGTGGAGAATAGAAAGCCAGATCTCAGACAGCTGTAAGTCCCTTAAAGAAAATTAAATTGAGAGCCAGGACATTCCCCAAGGCTTAGTAAGGCCCTAGGCCCAGTCCCCAGCGCCGAAAATAAGCAAGTAAATCTCAGTATTGTGCGTTGAGATCCCGCGTGGTCTGGGGACTCGCCTGGGATGAAGTGACAGAACCAGGCAGTGAATGTCCAAGGTGGAAGAAACCGGAAAAGCAAAGCATTTAAGCTGGCCTCGAGGGACAGTAGGCATGGACCACGCCTCTGGATCCTACCCACCCCTCAGGGGTGGAATTGATCTGAGCATGCTCAGTGACCATGGAGTGGGTGGGGCAGGGCAGGGCACACCCTTTTAAGGGAGCCTGGGAACACACCACAGGAACTTCCGCTCAGTGGCCAGGCCTGGCTGCAGGGTTCACTTTCCCAGCTGGGTGCCGGGGGCTTTGTTTGCACTCCTGATAACACGCGGATCGCCTAAGTAAAAGGCTATTGCCTCTCTAAAGAGTTCAAAAGCCCAAGGCCTTCTTTTTAGGAATAACTTGTACCCTTTCACCAGCCCTTAAGGAAACGATTTATGGCCCATTTCCTCCAAAGGCAGACAGACCTACAGACACATTACTTTCCTTGATGGAGGGTTCCTACAATGGCGGGATGCTTCAGTTCCTCTTTGCATTTTATGACCCCCTGATTACTTAATCCTGAAATGGGCTCCTTTCCAGGGAAGGAGTGAATTTTAAGACTGTATGGATTAAACTACCTTGGAAGCCAGAGGCCTCCCCAGACTCAGGAAGTGGGTGGTGAGCAGCGGGAGGTCAGGTGGTAACCTGGCGCTTTGACCACGCTGACTCTACTCTTCCATATTTTATCACATATTTCACACAGAGTAGTGGCTCTGTGTGAAAGCTCCCAGCAGAGTGGATCTGGGAAGTGGAGGCAGCAAATTTGTTTCTCTTCATGTAGAAATGGCTTCTCATTTTCAGAGCCCATGCATGTACCTTGTGTATGTGCAAGCCAGAGGACAGTGTGTAGCTCCTTAGTCCGTCTTTATTTTGTGGGGTAGAGACGGCATTGGACAAGATGTGGAACCAGCCCGGAACTTACGGAGTGGGCTAGGCTGGCCATTGCCTCCACAGTGCAGGAATCAGTGTTGTGCGGCTGTGGGGTTATTTGCAATGTGGTTTGGGGGATCGAACTCAGGTTTTCCTGCTTGGATGGAGAGCATTTTAGTAACTGATACCCTCTGCCCCGAGTCCTCCCTGCTTGCCCTAATTTGGCTCTTAGAATTGTCCGATGACATGAGTCTCCTTGTAACTGATGAAAAAAGGTTCAAGGGACTGGCTCAAAGGAGACAGAACTAGATATTGATGGTGGCTTTGAAAGAGGCACAAGAGGCACTTGAGGGACACTGAGCAGGCTGGCTCAGTTTTCAATGGTGTGCAGTGAGCCAAATGGTCTAGCCTCATACAAGGCATAATAGGAAAGCCATATAGGCCTCTGACAAAGGCCTGTAGCAAAGATGGGAGGCCTAGGCCTCTTTTCCCATCCCTTGACCAAAGGACTTCCAGGTTCCTTGCCCATCACCCATCGGAGCTCTCCTGCTCACAGCCTTTTGTCTAATTCATAGGCTCTTGCCCAGAAGCACACTTCAGATCCAAATCTCTCCTTACCGGCCACGGAGTCTGGTAACAGTGGACCAGGGTGGGCACAGGCTTCAGCAACTGTAGTTGATATTCTAAAGACTGCAGCTCTAGTCCATGATTCTCCTTCTTAATCACAGCTTCTACTCTGTCCTTTGCCTGGCCTGAAATTAAATTGCGAGATGGCTCAGTTGGTAAGGTCACTTGCCACCAAGCCTGACAACCCTGGTTTGAGCCCTGCCACCCACACCATGGAAGAGGGGAGCTGGCTCCTTACCTCAACATACACTTCGCGACACGTGCCCATGTATGTATGTATCTGCACACATACATACACATAAAATTAACGTGAGGGGGAAAAAAAAGACTGTCATTTTGGCATTCACAACCCTCTAAGGTCTGGTCCCCAAATTTCTCAGCCCTACCTCAGTTTTCAGTTACCTTGCACCGTTAGTTCTGGAGTTCTCAGAGGCAAAGAATTAACTTCGTTTTGCTCCTCGCCATGTAAGGGGTCCGAACACCAACTTGGGAGTTAGGGCAGCTGGTGCTTGAAGCCTACTCCTACACTGAGTCTCAGCATCCCTGCCCATGAGGTGGCGTCCCCACCTCTACTTTGTCTGATACCATGACAAGCCCCGCCTTCTGGGAAGGAATCACAGGTACCTGTCTCACTTCCACAAATAACGCGCCTTACTTCAAGCCCTCTCTATGCAGGGGGTTCCTGGAAACCATCAGCAAGGGGCTTGCCAGTATTACCAACATGGCCAGAGAGGTTATGTCTCCGCCGACGGTGAAAGGCGCCAACTGGAGCCAGATTAGACTATATTAAAGGCAGGTTTATTGGGAAACTGCTCTCAGGTGGGCGAGTTCACTGGCCCCAAGGATCAAAGCCAGGGAAGTCGCCATGGAGAAAGGGGGCATACAGGAGGGAGAGATTTAGGAGAGAAGGGGGCACTCACTCAGAGAAGGAGAGAGACAAAAATGTCTGGATTATATAGGGAGGAGCCTCTGGGGGAAGGGCAGCCTAGTCCCTGGGCCGGAAAGTTCAGGGTTGGGGGCAGGGTGTCTTAGATAGGGACTGAGGGATGCTGGGAGAACCTGGAGGCCAGGTCTGCTTTGATATGTAAAATATGCCCCTTAGTCCCTTGTCCCCGGGGTGGGAAACCAAACACTACCTTACTGCCAAACCTTTGCTGTGTCTCCCGAGCTAAAAGTCCAGGTTCCCAAGGGCATGCTCCCAGATTTTGGGCTTAGTGCTGAGCTCAAGTGTGTATGTCTTGAACGAATATAATATTGAAGAGAATCTTCCAGCATTGCGCTCAGGATGGGGACAAGTGTGATACTGTTCTATGAATCCAAAAGGACTTGGAAGTAACTCTCGCTCCCCAGAGTGTATGACAGATTGTGATAGGTAGAGAAGCCACGGTCCTACGGCCCAGGGGACAGTGACTCAGAGGAGGGGGTGCCTCGCTCTGGCAGCTCCCCCTCCAGGAATTGAACGGATTACAGGGTGTCTACCACGACCTTAGCTTTGGCATCCTATGGCCACCATCCTCTTCATGTCAGCGCCGGTTACGAAAGGTGACAATGAGGGCTTCTTTCAAAGATGAGGAAACAAGGCCAAGTGATGGTCCAAGCACAAGTGGGATTTGAACCCAAGACTGCCTTGCCAGTGCACGTTCTCCGGACCACCCACACTTACTGCATTGGCTGGGCCATCGTCCCCCAGGCCTTTCCAAGGATCTGTTAACCTTATTTTCAGCACCCGTTTTTGGCCAGCAGGACCCTCAGTGGAAGGGCCAGGCCGGCTCAGGGTTTGTTTCCAAACCACTTTGGGCTGGGTGCTGCCAGCACCAGGTCCTGTCCCTGAAGGAGGTTGAAACTCAGGGCAAGTGGAAACTTCCCCCAGCCGTGGCGTTCAGAGATGGAATTTTTTTTCTCTTTCCCTTCTGATGTTGAAATACCAGCAGGGTGGCGGCCGAGGCAGAGCTCCTCGGGGCTTCATGATTTATTCAACAGGTGGCTTTTTGCTGTTGAACATGCATTGCAGGAATTTGTTGTAGTCGGAAGTGGACTCGAGGAAACCCACGGGCTCTTATCTCCCGCCCCCCAACTTCACCCAGAAGCGAACAATGGCAATCTCAGGAGGAAAATGAGATTTGCTCTCCCACCCCAGGCCCGGTGCTTGATTGCCAAAGAGATAGTGTCCCAGCAGGAAACAATTAACCGCCATTGTGTTACTACGGCTGGAGCCAGGGGGAGGTGAGGATTGGGTGGGCGATTTGCAAGTTTATTAGCCCCCTCCTGCTCTTTTCCACACAAATGTACACTAATCCCCTTGGGCCCAGGGTTGGCTAAGCCAATAGTAAGGTCAAACTGATTGTTTGATTCCTTCCTTCCGGTTAGGTTAGCTTGAACTCTGGCTTCAGCCCTTACTATTTGGGTGGCAGTTTGTCCGTCCATACTTCAAACGCCTGTTTATCCATAAACGGGCATAGCGCCCGATACTTCACGTGTCTGCCTTTGCAAGTGTTTGGTACCTGGCCTGACACATACAAGGAATACCTAATGTAGGCTATCACCGTTACCACTGCTGGCTCGGCAGAGCACCACTGTGCCAGGTGTCACATATGATCTAGCTTCTAGCACCAGCGACCAGGCAGGAGAACCACGTCTACATATGCTGCCATGACAAAATACCCGTGAAAGTGATTTGTAAGCGACAGAAATATACTCAGCTCTGGAGAGGAGGCTTAAAATCCAAACCCACAGAGGTTCAGCTTCCAAGATGGTACCTTGAGCGATGTGCTCTCAGAGGGGGCGGAGTCAGTGGGAACCAAAGGGCAAAATGCTGTGCGAGGCCTCATTTATAAATGGTTTAATCCCACTCTTGAGGAAGGAGCCTTTGAGACCCAGCCAAAAAGCCCCACCTACTATGCTGGAGATTTAAGTTTGAGCATGATTTCTGGAAGGGGTGGAACGTTAAATCATCAGTTACAACAAGCAAGGCGAGTGACATAGGGAAATCCTAGTGCTGGGACTCCGCACAGGGTCCTGGGGAAGCCATGTCTGCTCCATTCACTCTCTGTGTTTCATAAGGAAAACGTTCATGCTTTCTCAGATGCATAGACCCTAGTACATAGGGACAAGGCCACCTCCACGTGGCTACCCAGCTGCAGATGGCCCTTGCTCCATTTCTTTTCTTTTTTTAAAGATTTATTTTATGTATATGAGTACAATAGCTGTCTTCAGATACACCAGAAGAGGGCATCGGATCCCACTACAGATGGTTGTGAGCCACCATGTGGTTACTGGGATTTGAACTCAGGACCTTGAGAAGAGCAGTCAGTGCTCTTAACCGCTGAGCCATCTCTCCAGCCCCCTCTCCATTTCACTTGACTAGAGGATGCCTGTGGGAACCAAGGAGGCCACAGGCAGGGAGACCATCAGCGATGATGTAGGTGAGAAAAGATGGATCCTGGATTGTTAACACGTGGGATTCTGACCTGTTTTAACAGAGGTGGTTTTGAGTGGGTCATACTTGGACATATCTGAATACCATATAATTCTTCAGTATAATTTTGCTGCAAAGCCAGGCATATGTTGGGAAATAGAGAAGCCGAGAATGAATAAGCAGGAGGTTATCATTCATATTTTGAGACATTGTCTCCTCATGTCGTTCTGGCTGGCCTGGAACTCACCACTACTCACCTGCTTCCAAGTGCTGGGATTAAGGGCATTTGCCGCCATGACTGGCTTTACAAAAAAATCTTGAGTTCAGCATGGTGGTGTACACCTTTAATTCCAGCACAAGAGAGGCAGAGGCAGGAGGCAGAGGCAGGTGGATCTCTTTGAGTTCCAGGTCAGCCAGGGCTACAGAGAGTGAGGGAGAGAGAAAAAGAGAGGGAGAGGGAGAGAGAAAGAGAGAGACACAGACAGACAAACAGACAGACAGACACACACACACACACACACACAGAATGTCTGGATAATGTCTGGATTGCACAGGGAGGAGCCTCTGGGACAAGGGCAGCCCAGTCCCTGGGCTGGTAAATTCAGGGTTGGAGGCAGGGTATGCCAGGTAGGGACCAACTGAGGGATGCTGGGAGAACCTGGAGGCCAGGTCTACTTTGATATGTAAAAATATTTACCTCAGTCCCTTATCCCAGGGTCTGTAACCAAACAATGTGTTTGGGTGTTTTGCCTGCGTGGATGACAGTGTACTACACGCATGTAGTACCTGCAGAGGCCAGAGGGGGCGTCAGATCTCCAGGGCCTGATGTTATAGGCAGTTATAAGACATCATGTAGGTATTGGGAATCAAATCCAGGTCCTCTGGGAGAGGAGCTAGTGTTCTTAACTGGAGTCATCTCTCCAGCCCCAGACTGGATTGTTTAAAAAACAACAAACAAACAAAACTCATTTCAAGAATAAATGAGCAGGCTGGAGAATGCTATGTATCTGTCCATCCCACATTTTGGGGCCAGGGTCTCTCACTTTGCAGCCCTGGCTAGCTTTGAATTGGGAATCCTCCAGGCTCTCTGCCTAACCCTAGGCTCCAGAGAGAGAGGCCCTGTGCTTTGTGACCTTCTCACATTGTGTTTACACTTTAAACCTCGTTTTGGCAGCTTTGACCTAAAGACAGCAGTTTCAATTCCCCTAGAGCTCTGCTGGGGTCAAGGGGAAGCTTCCTGCCTTGACCTTTCAGTCCAGCTCCCCTTGACCCCTCCCCACCCCAGGCATTTCTTTGTCTGTAGATCACTGTCCTGGTGGTTCCTGGGGGGTGGGGGATGTGTGAAGCCTCCCGTCCTGTCAAAGGAAGCAGGGAGCTGAAGCACTGTCATTAGGAAGCAGAACAGCACCTAAAGATCTCTATCTGGGCCATTTGTCTGGTGCTTCCCAGGAGTCCGCAGTCCCTTCCTGCCCTGGCTTCTGCCCTGGAGGGAAGATTTTTTTTGCCCAGTCCTGAGAAACCCTGGGCTTGTTGCTTCAGTTCACCCAGCCATATGTGTTAGATGGGCCATTCATACAGATTTGTCATTGAACACTTTTATGGTGTGTGTGTGTGTGTCTGTGTGTGTGAGTGTGTGTCTGTGTGTGTGTATGTGTGAGTGTGTGTGTCTGTATGTGTGTGAGTGTGTGTGTGTGTGTGTGTGTGTGTGTGTGTGTGTGTGCGTGTGTGTGTGTGTGTTCCTGTATGGTAGAATTGAGTCACAGGAGACCTGTTGGGTGTTGGAGAAGACCATTTTTTTTTTTTTTTAATTCTTTTTTTTCCCCGGAGCTGGGGACCGAACCCAGGGCCTTGTGCTTCCTAGGCAAGCGCTCTACCACTGAGCTAAATCCCCAACCCCGAGAAGACCATTTCTTTATAAGAAGGTTCGGATCTCAAACTTTCTTTCCTTCTTTCTCCCTCCTTCCCAACTTTCCGTCTTTCCTCTCATAGCACTGGGGAACTAAGCAGGGATTCCCACATGCTATGCAAAGAGCCCAAACTTCACACTTCCTTCAGGATCTCAGTTCAAACATCACTTTCTCAGAGGCGCCCTCCCTGATCTCCACTTAAGACCAGTCTCTCTATCCTGTAGCTTAATTTGATTTCTTTGTACCAACTTCCGGTCTAAAAGTTGTCCCGAACATCTCTCTCTTAATTTCTTTTTTTTTAAATCATGTGTATAGATGTGCACATGTGTGCAGGTATCCTCGAAGGCCAGAAGAGGATATCTGATCCCTTAGAATCACAGTTACAGGGGACTGAGACACACCTGACGTGGGAGGCTGGAACAGAAAAACTTGGGTCCTCTGCAAAAGCAATATGTGTGGTCAACTTCGAGCCATCTCTCCAGTGCCCATGCATTTCTTATTCAGTTCTCATCTGCTTTCTTCCCTCGACACCATTCGGCCTATCTAAAATGGGCTCTCCCACCCCATGGTCTCCGAAGCCTGGGTTGTGACTAGGGCCTTAGCTAAGGCTGAGTGACCAGCTGTGAGCTGCAGAGTCCTGGGGAATACTCAGTCCCTACCCAAGTCCTTTGATCTGTGCTTATGCTTCCGGTGTCCTTCTGTAGATAGTGGGATTCCTGTCATTCTTTATTAGCAGGGAGTGGGGACTCAGGGTTGACCCTTCAGCCCAACTCTAGTACAAGATCGAGGTGATAGATCTTTGGTAATCCTGTGCCAGGAGAATAAGCCATCTGGTCCCTCATTTTCCCTAAGGAGTTTCCCATATGGCCGCAGGTGTCCTAGGTTTCTGTCCAGGCTGTGTGCTCTGGCTAGGGAACATCAGAGACACCAGGGGGACCACTGCAAACTGTCTCAGTAGGCGGCCCTGGTTGGCCCTTCTTAGGATGACAGTCATTCAGCTCTCTCTCTCTCTTCTTAGTCAACCCAGAGATGTACCCACTCACAAAGCTAAGGGATGCCTGGAATCCCAGCACCCACAGGCTAGAGGAAGAAAGATAGATCAGGAGTTCAAGGGTAGCTACTGCTACGTGAGACCTTATTTTAAAATAAATAAACAAGAAAAATCTCTTTTTTAAAAATTTATTTATTTATATGAGTGCACTGTCACTTTCTTTAGACACACCAGAAGAGGGCATCAGATCTCAGTACAGATGGTTGTGAGCCACCATGTGGTTGCTGGGATTTGAACTCAGGACCTCTGGAAGAGCAGTCAGTGCTCTTAACCGCTGAGCCATCTCACCAGCCTAAGAAGAATCTTTAAAGGAAAGGAGGAAGAAAGGAAGGAAGAAAAGAAAGAAAGTCCTACAATATGAAGGCCCACAGGGTGTTGTCAAAGCCAGACGAAGCTTACAAGAGCAGTTTGGGTGACCCAGGGAGGAGTAGCAACTCTCCCTTGGCCTTGAAAGAAGATATCTTAGAGAGCAGGGGATGCTCCCGATGTAAGATGCCTCTGGCCTCACTGCCACATTGCAGGTGACCATTATTTACAAGACGATCTTATTCAAGCCACTGAAATGAGGGGAGGCAGGATGGGGACTGGATGTAACAAATGATCTATTTATATCTATATCCCAGACCTCGGAGGGAAAATTCCCGTACTTAGCCATTCCTAGATGGCCTGTGACACCGGGTATTTAAAGTAACAATGGGTTGAATTCTTGTTCACATTTTTGGCAGAGCTCCAGTCTGAAAGTCCGCAAGAGAAAGACTGTGTAGCTTTGGGGGCGGGGACTGTTTCTAATTTGGGATCTATTTAAGATCTCACTCCCCTCCCCCTTCTTCCTGGAATTACAAAGAAAATAAAAATTTGACTTTAGAGACAACATTCCCTTGTGATCAACTTTGGAAGATTTGGGACGTGTAGCTCTTTGTCCTTTCCACTCCATCTTCGAGGGAAATGGTGTTATTTTAAAGAAAGAACAGTATATAGTTTGAAAAGCCCAAACGTCACTCTTTAATTCTTTAGACTCAAAGGCGGAAATAACCACTACCAATGGGAACAGCCTAGTAGCCAAGTTCTGAATACTTTGTGACAGCTGTCTAGAGGCGGACATGGCTCTGTGCACAATCACTGACCCACTTACGACACATTTGCAGGGAGACACTCAGAAAGAGCTGGAAATGACGACCGATTCCTTATTCAGTTGAGAAGATAGTCCAGTGACTTTTCCCATAACTGTATTCTAGTATGGCTGACATAGATAACACGCTGTGCACATTTAATAGATAGTGCTCGATGAAATACGGTAATTGCCTCTTTGTTTGTTTTTGAGACAAGGCATTATTTAACCCTGCCTGGCCTTGGATATGTGGTGGAGGTTGACCTTGAACTCCTGGTCCTCCTATCTTAACTTTCAAAATGCTGGGATTATAGGCAATTGGCTCTTCCCATTCCTAGGCTATTTCTAAACTCTGGCTTTGTAAGGAAACAGAGATCGTGGGTGAGGTGGCTCCGCAGAGAGGCGCTTGTGGGCAACCCTGCTGATCCTCGGGGCCCCTCCTGGTGGAAGGAGAGGAGACTCCTACAGTTGTTCTCTGAGTGGACAAGCGCCTTAGCATGCTCACATATTCACACTTGCTATATAGACTAGACTGGCTTCAAAGTCACATAGATTTACCTACCTCTGCATCTCAAGTGCTGGATGAAGGCGTGCGCCGTCATACCTGGACCCAAAAAATTGAAAGTAGAGAATGTACCAGTTTTATCAATTAGGATGACTCTGGTTCCAAGTGACAAAATTCAGCTCAAAATGGCTGAACTTACACAAAAGATTTATTCCCTTGTATACCTAGGCGTCTCTAGGTTTAATGACTAATGAACTGCCTAAAGTCGGTTTAATTTAAAGCCCAAGGTTCTTTTTCTTTTCTCTTTTCTCTTTCTTTTTTCTTACCTAGGTCAGCCTCTATCTTCACACCAGCTCTTTCATAGCACTAAGGCTACAATCTTACTGTTACAAGAACAGAGCACTTACGTGGTTTCTTCTGTGTGTCAAGAAGAAGAATCTTTGGGCCGGGGATCTCAAGCGCAGCAGTAGAACTCTTGCCCCAAGTTAGCCAGTAGACTTCCTCTCCCACTCCATTGGCCAGTATGATGTCACGTGTCCATTTGTGAGCCAATCATTAGTAAGACACACAGGTCCCATAGGATTTGGCTAGACTTTCCCATTCTCCAGCGAATTGTGGATTACCCCCACCCCCACCCCACCCTCACCCCCCACCCCCGGGGCTGGTGGCCTGTGAGTGGAACAATCTTGGGTAGCAAACGAAAACTAGGGATGGGTGCCAGCTAAGTTGTTTGCCAAGATAATTATGAGCGGGAAAATGTGGAAGCCCCACTCCTGCCTGAACAATTGTTGGTGATTAATGGTTGGCAGGGTGGAGTGGGGGGGTTCATCTTCCTCAGTGGTATAGCCAATGATAACCACCTATGGTCGGGCAAAAAACTCTAATTAAACTCTGGGTCACACACAAAAGGAAGATATGAAAATAGGAGACGGACTTGTTGAAAAGCAGGGATCTAGCCAGAGAGGAAGGAGGATGAGAAACGGGAAAGGGAGGGTGACAAACTGACTAAATTTCATTACACAGATGTATGAAGCTGTTCAACTTAATTGGAGGTAACCAAGGAGCCAGAAAACCTATAGAACTGTGGAGAAGGTAGTGGATGAAACCTCCCTTGTAGAGAGGAAGACAGTAAATGACGTGTGCGTGAATTGGATCAGCACCCGGAAGGAAAGGCCCGGGCTTCGGTGAGGTGAAAGCTGCGAGGCAGGTTAACTGAGCCAGGCCACAGATGTGTGGGACTTTGGGAGAAGAGGGGAACGCTGTTCCCAGGAGCAAGAGCTGGTGTCAGGCAGAGGCAGAGAGCACTCCAGCAGGTTGGACTGGCACAGTCAGGTTGCAAAAGATGGACAACCGAACAGTGCAGTGTCTTCCAGATGTTGACAAGGAGCCTGTCTTCTACATTAAGTTCAATGAAGCTTAAAAGGTTTGTCGTTTTATTCTAAAATCCCTTTTTATTTTGAACAAAAAATTTAAGGCTTAAGAATGTTTTTATTTTTATCTTATGTGATGGGCGTTTTGCCTGCATACATGTCTATGCACCGTGTGGGTACAGTGCCTACAGAGGCCAGAAGATCCCCTGGAACTGAGTTAACATCCCGCTGTGAGCTGATGTGTGGGTGCTGAGACTCGAACCCAGACAGATGAGCCATCTCCGCAGTCTCTATTTTGAAATAATTTTATATTTAAAAAAAATTGCAAAAGCTGTAGGAACCCCCTGTTTTCTTTACCCTCTTCTCCAGTTTCCCTACGTAACTACTTCCGGAAACAAACTACAGCACAGGCCTCGTTTGCCTTTAGCCACCTCCTTCCACTCAGCTCTTTCCCCAGCCACGGCTCCTCTCAGTCCCCTCAGGATCTGCTCAGGACACTGCTTTACCGTCATGGTCATGTCTCCCCCACTCCCTGACTTCTATCTTTCCTTGGTTTTCAGAACCATCACTCTCCAATAGCAGAATATTAGAATATTCTAATATTCTAATAAAATATTCAGGTATTTTGCTTACATGTATATCTGTGCACCACATGCATGCTTAGTACCTGTGGAAGCCAGAAGAGGACATTAGATCTATTAGAGCTGGAGGTACAGATGGTTGTGAGTCATCGGTGGGTGCTGAGAATTGAACCCAGGTTCTCCTGAAGAGCAGCCACTGCTCCTAACCACTGGGCCATCTGTTTAGCACAGTTGTTTTTGGTTTGGTTTGGTTCGGTTTGGTTTGAGAAAGCGTCTTTCTATGTAGCCCAGGCTGTCATGAAACTCATTAGACCAGGCTGGCCTCAAACTCAGAGATCTCCCTGCCTCCCAGGTGGGTGTGTGCTGACCCATGTTTCTTTAAAGTATGAATAGGATATGGTGGACAGCTATATTTTCAAATTCTTAACTAGTTAGTAAGTTGGGTTTGGGGCGGTGGCGGGGGGTGGGTTGGGGGTCACAACAGAGTTTCTCTGTGTAATCCTGGCTTCTCACTTTGTAGACTAGGCTGACTTCCAACTCAGAGATCCACCTGTCTCTGCCTCCTGAATGCTGGATTTAAAGGCATGAGACATGGTGCCTGGCTGAGCTTTTATTATTAATGTATGCCTTGAGAGATGTCAAGCCACGGCCCACGTGTAGAGGTCAGAGGACAATGCTGTGGGGTCAGTTCTCTTTACCATCTATATGTGGGTCCTGGGAATTGAACTCAGGTTGTCGGACTTGCACACAGCCAGCGCCTCTACCTACTGAGCCTTCTCAGGCTCTGACAGCTTCATTTCCCTGGTGGGGAAAATTTCCTTTTTGCAACCATTACTGTTCAGAGATCATCCAAAGCTGGGCATGGGGGTACACTCCTGTCATTTCAGCACTTGAGAGAAAGGGTCAGGAGGATCAGGACGTTGAGTCCAGCCTGGGCTATAGGAGGCCCTTTCTCAAAACCCAAACCAAGACCATTTGATTCTTTATAATGTTGGACAAACAAAAACAAATGAACAACTATGCACGGAGCATGGTCATAGGCTTTCTCCAACTACATTTAGTTCACCTGGTAAGCCTGCCCGGAGCAAATGTGCTCTGCTTGCTCTGAGTTCTAGTGTAACTGGAGGGATCCCTTCAGTGGGAACTGAAGCTGCAGACAGTGTGGCGTTAGCAACTCAGGTGAAACAGCCATGCAGTCCGTGTGAAGGAAAAGCAGGACCGATGACCATGAATACAGTACGGGTTTGGTGCGGTGTCCCATGCCCCCACCACAACTGCTAATGCAGACTCGGAGACGCGCTCAGCAATACCATCACGTTCACCAAGAGCCCTTTCCCCCACACAGCTCTGCTAGCTGCTGCGATGTAAGAAGACATCCTGTCAGGTGGCAGTTGCCCACTTGAAGTCTCTTTACTTATCTGTGGTTGGAAAGAGGGACGGCTGCTTTTATTTTAAATAGCTTACTTTGCCTGGAAGGCTGAGGCAATGGGAATTTTTTTCACTATGAAGTGAGGAACTTGAGGCTTTCACTCATGCAGCCATCTTTACCCTGGCGGAAAGCTTTGAAGGGCAGATGGCAGAGGTGACAGAGAAGTTGGCATCTGCGGCAAGGCTGGCTTTAGGGGACTCCCCTCAGCTGCCACAGAGTGACAGACGTGAACGGAATACTCACCTGTCAGCTACCTAGCCTCTTACGCATGTGTGACGCTTTCTTTTTCTTCCCTGGTTTTTCCAGACAGGGTTTCTCTGTGTAGCCCTGGCTGTCCTGGAACTAGCTCTGAGGACCAGGCTGACCTCGAACTCAGAGATCTGCCTGCTTCTGCCTCTGGAATGCTGGGGCTAAAGGCATGAATCACACCCCTCTTCATTTCTTTTAATTTTTCTCTATTATGTATCTAGGTATATTGCCTGCATGTCTGTCTGGTAGCACATGCCTATCTAGTACCTGAGGAGGGCATTGGATTTCCCGGGACTGGAGTCATGATTGGTGGTAAGCTGCCCATCTACTGGAAACTGATCTTGAATTCTCTCAGGAGCAGCCTGTGCTCTTAACCACTGAAGATCTCCTCGGTTAAAAAAAATCTCAGGCATACCATTTCTCAGCGGTGGGCCCGGGGTCTGTAAGTAAATTCACCTGTCTGAATCTTGATTTTTCTGTCAAACGAGGCCAATTATAGCTTCATTTAGTTTCAAGATGGTAAACAGTAATGTCCCATCCGTGCTCCCAGGTGGTGCTCCCTGTATCCCATAAGGACGCTTGGCCTGTTACCTTGGTACTCGGTAGCAGTCTCCAGGCTTTCCCGATAGTCATCCCAGTCTGAACCTCTCTGGAACTCTTTGCTGTGTGGCTGCCTGGCTCTTCCATGCAGAGCCCTAAGTTAGCTCTTGAGAGTCTTCAGGTCCAGCAGAGAGGATGGGAAGAGCTGCGCCGGGAGGGGAGAGGAGCGCTGCTCCCAGCTCGCAGCAGTTACTGTTAGCACACGTGTGGGCATAGGAAGTAGAGCCCAGGGAGTTTTTCAGTCATCTCCTGCTTAATGCATCCAGATGCATCCATAATTAGCCCTTGCCTCTGGCCTCCGGGCCCAGGTGGGCTCCAGAAGGCCCGCGCTGCCGCCAGACGAGAGGCCTTAAAGAACACCGGGCAGACAATTGGAATGCCATTTATCCGTGCGAAACACAATAAAACCCTGAGCTCTCTTCCTGTCTCAGAGACCCATAAATTATGAAAATTATACCTGCCTCGGGCCATGGACATATTGTTTTATTAAAGTTCCGATGAATAAACTTCAGGTCTCTTAAAAATGTCCTCCCAGCTTTCATCTGGCAGCACCTCTAGTGTGGGGCAGGCTGCCTGGGTCTTTCTGGGGGTTCAAGCTTTGGAAAGCTGGATCCACTTCAAGCTATTAGTTACCTAGGCTGGGTAGAGCTGAGTGCACTGGGGGCTCTAGGGGGGGAAGGCTGCAGAGGTGCAGGGATAGCATTCTACTTATTCAGAGTTGCCCCAACCAAGCCAAGCCCTTTGAGGTGGGGAGCAATGCTAGAAACTGAACCCAGGCCCTTGCACTTGCCGTGTAAGTACTCAGCACTGAGCTACAGCCTGAGGCCCAGCCCATTCCTTCTTTGAAAAAGGGCGCTACTACGCAGTTGGTCATGGACAGGAAGGAAGAGGTTGATAGAGCTTCTCTTTGGCTTTTATGTTTGGTCCCTGGGAAACTTCAAGCTTCTCCATGCAGTACTTCCCCAAGTCCAGCTACTGAACCCTCAATTTACATTTTTACATTCTGGTTCTTTTTTTTTTCCCCCGGAGCTGGGGACCGAACCCAGGGCCTTGCGCTTGCTAGGCAAGCGCTCTACCACTGAGCTAAATCCCCAACCCCCATTTTTACATTCTGTATGTGCAGTAATAACCCCCCCAAACATCTCTAAAGCAAACAGGAAATGGTATCATTGAGCAGATACCGACCTCTGGGGTCACCCCAAAGCCATCAGTAACTGGGAACTACGGAGGTACAAGGCCATACAAGAAAGACCTGGGTGGCAGCTGCAGATCTCCCTTATGTTCTTGGCTTCCTCCTTTTCCCTAAGGTTGTTGGGTGAGTAGATAGATATTCACACATGCAACTCAAGAGGGGTTTTTAGTTATTAACCTCTAAAACCCCCAGAATCAAAATGTAAACCCAACCAACCAACCTGTGAGTGAACCAGATGAGTCAACGCGTGACAGACACTATTAGGGACCAAAGTGTCACTTCTGCAGGGCTGGTAAAAGTTACATGGCCAGAAAACAGCAGGGGCTCAAGGCTCTCCAAGTTCACTGTAGAATGGGACCAGGGGGTCATGTGGTGGTGGCACACGCTTTTAATCCTAGCACTCAGAAGCAGAGGCAGGCAGATTTCTGTGAGTTCAAGGCCAGCCTGGTTTAGTTTCAGGACAGGTGAAGCTACCAAGAGTGGAACCAGAGGTTCCAAAACCTCAAAGGGGAACAAGGATTGAATCCTAATGATGCCATCAGTGACCAAGAGAAGGAACAGAGCCAGGCATGGTAGTGCCTGCCTTTTACCCCAACACTTGCAACACAGGGGTGGGCAGATTCCGGAGTCTTAGAAGCCATTCAGTGGTCAGAGGCCTTAAGAGAGGTTAAGACCTTGGTTTGAGGTCTTGTTAGTCCAGTAAAAATCTGCTGGAGCTCTGCTAAAAACTCTACTGCTTAGCCTTTTGAAGCCTGTGGATCTCGCAGCATCAGGACAATTTGGCCCTTCCTTTCCCCAACATGTAGATTTTTTTTTTTACTTCAGAAACTTTTTTGCCCATCTGTATGACTAGAATGCCCATGGCCTGGCTTAGCAATACACTTTTTTTTTTTTTAAAGATTTATTTTATATATGTGAGTACACTGTAGCTGTCTTCAGACACACCAGAAGAGGGCATCAGATCTCATTACAGATGGTTGTGAGCCACCATGTGGTTGCTGGGGATTGAACTCAGGACCTCTGGAAGAACAGTCAGTGCTCTTACCACTGAGCCATCTCTCTAGCCCTGGCAACACACTTTTAATGCTATCCTGGGCTAGCAAAGACTAACAAAGGACAAGAAAACTTAAAAGCCCAGATACCCTGTGTGAGGGAACAAGGGACCCAGGATTTTGTGCCCTTGGCTTCACTCTGAAACAGAAAGTTCTTTAGTAGCATTCCCAATTAGGACAAGGGTCTGCCCAGTCTAGACGCCCAGCCTGTTTGTTGTATGCACACCCCCATGTGGCTTAGAGTGTGGAATTTCTGCTGGGTGAGGATGTCAGGCAAACGAACGCAAGCGACACAGATGAGGATGGCAGCCATGTATATATTTAACAATATATATTTATAGATATCTTCTAGATCAGTACATTCAGTTTTTAACTTGTTTTTTTCTTCACAAACAGAAGAACTCTTACAATAGTAGACTTTCTAAAATAAATACTATTAAAATAGAGCTTCAAAATAAATATTTTTTACAAAGGAAACCTTTCGTGGTAACTTTTGTGGTGGGGGTGAACAGGGGGGCTACAGTGACACAGGAATGTGGTGGAGTGGGTGCTGGGGCACAGCTCTAGTGCTGCTAACAGGAAATCAACCACAGGACACAAGAGAAAAGCAAGCTAAGAAAGAGCACAGCCACCCACAATCAAAATGGAAACACAGGACTGACATCCACCATTACAGATCAGGGAGGGCACGGAGCTACTCACCAATGCATAACTGGGAGGCCGGGGAAGCCCCGGATGTTCTAGTAAATTATACAGTGCAAATCTGTGCTGCCCACACACCTTAGCCATTTCTTGGAGCAGCACTGGAGACCATGCTGCTTCCGAGTGGTGGGTACCTTGGGTTCTGGCCCCGACCAACTTGGTGTATGTTGCCCCCTTGGGGCTGTGATCCAGCTGGGCCCCATCCATGTGGATGGCATTAGCTCAAAGGACCCATCACAATCACAAGGATGCCTCCCACCATGCCATCTGAGAAGGGCCCGAGAACAGAGTAAGGGCTGCTCTTTGCTCCCTTCCGTTTGGCTTAAGGAGCTTGGATTGTGCTTGGAAGGTGTGGCTAGCCTAGACTCAGACCCCACAGGAATACCAGCCTTTCCCTACAATGGGGGAAACCCAGGAGCCAAGGTACTTTAAGCAACATCCCGGATGCCGTCCTCGGCTCCAGGCACAACTGACACCCACCCCGGTCTAGAGCGAGGACCAGCTGGCGCGTCTTAAATGATGTAACTCAGCCAAGCAAGCTGCAAACGCTAGCAAACAAGTCAGAAACAGCTACGGAAATGTTCTGTTTGTGAGAACCTGTGCTCTCAATGCCTGTTGCCTGGCAAGGGGATTGGGGGGGCCCTATAAACAAACTACCCCATTTTTGTGTATTTGCATTCCCCATGTGGAGGTGTCTGTCAAGAAGCCAGAGAAAAACAGAGCAGAGGAAAAAGGATGCTTCCTTCATCCCATTCCCTTACCACTGAGTAAGTGGGTCCCAAGGTAAACTCCTGGGGGCAGGGGGAGTTCTGCAGACATCATTCCCAAACCAAAACAAGGGTGTGTGTTGGGGGGGGAAGCAAACCAAAACCCATAAAAATCCGTGTTTACAGCTATGTACACAACGTCAGGGTTTGGGAGGGGTTGCCAGGAAACAGAGTCTGTGTGGAAGAAGGTGTGTGTATGTAAATGTCATGTGTATGTGCGCATACACAGCCTATGTAACTCAACTATCCACAGAAGTGTGTAGACCAAGATCGCCAAAGTGCAGCTTGCCACTGGGTCAGCTGTCCTGTGGAGACAGATCGAGGGAGGGAGGGAGAGACCCCGGGCAAAGCTCCCAGGCTTCTTGGAAAGAGTGCACGTGTGCGCTATCATTTTGGGGGAGTTTCCCTGCACACACCTCATCCGAGGAAAACATCTCCAGCCCCTTCAGAAAGCTTCTATAATACATTCAATTAGTGTGAAGTGGTTTGCTGATCGTGGGGTTTGTCTTCTGTCTTTCCTTCCAATCTGTGCAAGAACACTGCAATTGTGGCAAGGGCGGGTGAGGTGTATGGATTAGCTGTAGACGATGAAGACGCAGGATTTTATACTCGCCTTTTACAAGCCAGTAAATGTTACATAAATAAAGCTGAGAACAAAACCCTCCCTCTTCCTCAGATCAATAAATACCTATGGTTACTATTAACTTATTCTAAATCATAAAGTACTACTACTACTACTACTACTACTACTACTACTACTACTACTACTACTACTACTACTACTAGCTTCCAAGGTGGGGGTGGGTGTGAATCCTTGAGAAAAGAGCAATAGGTTCACTCCACTCACAGCTACCTGCCGCCTTATTTCCTCCCTGGGGGCAGCTCATTCCAAGAACCAGAACTGTTCCACATGATTTTTGCCTAATGCTCTCCCAATTTTACCTGGGGTACCTCTTCTGACCCAGGTGCTATCTCTTGATTCAGAGGCAGGGATGGAGACAAAATACCACACAAAACAAAATAAACAAAAAAAACAAAAAACAAAAAACAAAAACAAAAACACCAAAGAAACAAAACAAAACCCCACGCAACGGCTGGGGGCAAGGACCAGAGACACTGTAGCCTTCTGCATGCAACAAGTACCTACCCACTGGACGTGCTGCGCGCTTTCTGAGTCCTTTAGCACCGTGTGAGAAAGAGTTGCTACGTCTTTGGGGGCTGTTGGGAGGGGTGTGTGTGTGCTGCACACAAAACAAGTGGGGCTCAAACCCAGCAGCCCCTGGAGAATCGATCCCCACCCCCTCTGGCATCTTCTGACTTCCCCACCGGGGCCTCCTAACACTAAAATAGACTCTGTCATCTCTCTATGTACATAAAGACAGACGCATCACTATACACAAAAAGCAAGCAGCAGAATCAGGAGAAAACCCAACCCCAGTTCGGCTCAACTGTCATTCTGCCAGTGGGAGGGACGGCCTCTTCTTTGCCATTCTTGATGTGCAGGGGGCGGGGGAAACACTCCTTGAGGTGGCTTGCCCCCAGATTTTGAAATCAGCCCTTCCTGGGGGTGGCCCAAAAGGAAGCAAGTTGTTGTATTATTACTGTTTCAACACCGATAGCATCTAGTTTAATTAAACATATAAAAACACCATGGCTGGATCCAGAGACCACAGCGTCAGACTCATTGGCAAAATGATATTTGGTCTTGCTTGTGTCATCCTGGCCTTCTTAACCCAGCAAGTTTCTACAAAGAATTTGAGTAGTAAGAGCTCAGGACACATAGCAGGCAGGCCAGTCTGTGACTCGGTTAAGAACCGGAGGATGGTGTGATGAGCGGACACCCCCGGGGAAGTGATGGAAGCGAGGAGGAACACACAGTCAGGCGGTTCCTCATCCATCCGGCGGCTCCAGGGTGGCAGCTTACCGGCCATTTTGTTCTCAGCCATCAAGTACATACAGCAGGAATTGCTACGGTGCACCCTCCCAAGAGGCCAAGGCCAACAGGCATGGACAGAGGTGGAAAAGATAGAAGTCAAGGCTCTGAGGGGCTTCCTCGAGGTATCTCACCTCCCGTTAGCTGTTCCTCCCAGGTAGGAGCCAGAGTGGGAAGGAGAAGAGGGGCTGGGAAGGCCATTGAGTGGCTGAACTTGCAGATTTTGTGTCCACATCTGTCTTCAGTCTTCTGAAATAGGAAAACTGCCCCCTTACACATCCCGACACTGTCACTGCTGTTTAACAAAGTTTCAAGACCATGAAAACCCCCAAAGTGTATCTTCATCCGTTTGGGGACTCGAGGCTAGGCAGTAGTGTTCTCTGCCGGTTTCTTCCCAATCTAGGATTTAGGAGAGGACAGATGAGCAAGGTCAGCCTCAGGAGGCTGGCAGGAGGGACTGCGTCTTCATCCAAAGTGTCAGAAAGGCTTGTCTGACCTGTTGGCCTTGGTGTCCCCACTGGCTGCCTTGCAGATGACGCTGTTCGTGTGCTTGCAGCGGCAACCGGGGCGTCTCAGGCGGTCATAGCCGTGCTGGGCCAGCTTGACGCAGCCTGTGGCTGGCAGGTAGCACAGCAGACAGGGCAGCACCAGAGAGAGGGCGCCCATGAAGGACCAGCGGGCGCAGCAGTTGGAGCCGGAGCAGGAGCAGGGATGGTCAGCGCAAGAGCCCTCATCATCCTCGTTAGTACAGTGGTAGAAGATACCTTGCACCAGGCACATGCACGTGCTGTAGTTGACCAGGGTCTGGGCGGAGCACAGGCACTCCTGGTTGCACACCCAGCAGGAGGGTAACGTCCGAGGGGACGCACACTCCTTGCACTTACACTTCCCACAGGCCTCGCACAGCAAGAAGTGCTTGTCTAGCTCTGGTGGAGCTGCTGGGCCCTTGAGGTCCAGTGGCTTACAGTGGACCACCTTGGGCTGGAGACGAACAGCCCTGGGGGAGGCCTGCTCAGTCACGGGTGGTGGAGCCATGTGGTCCAGGAGCCGCTGGTCAGAGGAAGTGCTGCTGCTGCTGCTTACAGAGCTGGGCCGACCGCTGAAGGAGATCCAGTGGTGAGTAACATCCTGGTCACAGCGGGCAGGTGTAGGAGCCAGCTCTGGGGCCCCAGCCCGGGGCCGCTTGGAACCCGTGGCAGGGGCCAGGCTAGGGTTGTCTATGTAGTCATTCTCCACGTGGCTGGTCTTCATCTGGTCAATGGGCAAGATGGTGAGTGGGTGTTGGAGCCGGCTGTGGGGCACTCTGCTGTCAAGGAGGGGCTGCACCATGACTGAGCTGGGATTCAAAGGGACGCCGCTCTGTGGAATCGGGGGCTCCATGAGGCTGGAGGTCCTGAACTGCACCAAGAGACAGGCTTCTAGGGGTCCTGGAGGAGAGGAAGGAAAAAGAGAAAATGGATTCTGAGCATCAATACATGGCCTGTTACTACACACTCCTCAATCTTAAAACGAGGCCTTGGGAGCCTAAATAAAATGGAAGCTAGATTCCTTCAGTGAACTTCCTAGAAATGCCCGAGGCTTAAATGATCAAAATTGACAACAATACTGGAAGAAATAACATCTCGTGGGCTGAAGTGCAGCTTGGTGGAAGAGGGCTTTCCTATCCTGCCTCACAGGTTCTGGCTCTGGTTATCGGCACCACAGGTGGAGGTAGGGGTGGGAGGTCCACACCCATAATCCCAGGACTTGGAAAGTGGAAGCAAGGGGGAATAGCCTGAGCTACAGACTAGGAGCCTGTCTCAAAAACAGCTTTAATCCTAAAAGCATTGCTGTGAACAAGTTACAACTTCCTTAAATTGTTTTTTTTTTTTGGGGGGGGGGTGTCTCTGTGTAGCTCTGGCTAACCTGAACTCACTCTGTAGACCAGACTGACCTCAAACTCAAGAGATCCATATGCTCCCCAGGGCTGGGATTAATGGCATATGCCATCACTGCCTGGCTTACATTATTTTTAATGGGTGTGTGGATGTGGCGGGGGCGGGGGGACGACAACAGACGGACAGACAAAACTCCTCTTAGGGGACAGTGTCTTCTGTCTCCTCCCACCTTTATGTATGATGACAAAGCTTGAGCTCTGGTCCTCAGGCTTGTGAACAAGCACCTATAGCAAAGGAGCCATCTTGCCCCTCCTTTGGGGGACAGAGAATAGCAGGGAGGTCTCACTGTGCAGTCCTGGGCTGGCCCCTGGAACTCAATGTTTTGACAGGTTGGCCTTGAGTTCACAGGGGTCCACCTGCCCCTGTAGTGTTAAGTGCTGGGACCTTGAATTGTCTGTCTTTAACGGGGTTCTTTCGAGGATTAAATGAGAAAATGTACACCTGCTACCTAGCACACAGCTAGGTACATAGAAAGCACTAAACAATTCATCACCGCCTCAAAATAAAACCATTTTGACTTCCTAAACAAGCACTTCCAAGCCCTGCAGGGACTGTGCTGGGCACTGAGGGCCATGTATGTGGTTGATACAACAGCTCCTGTGTGCTCCCTGGAGCTCATGGGCTGGATAAACAAAAGCCTTCATTTTGGATACTGAGAAGGAAGGGATGCATCTGATGCCTGCTCATCCAGGACATTAACCTATTACTCCCACTTCCAAGAGCAGCAGCGGCCAGCAGCCAATAACCCCCGGGTAGGTGAGCTCCCAGCAACTTGCATGGGAAATCCTCTCAAGGGGTACTCACACCACCCATTTTCAAGTGCTGAGCTGAACATTCAGACTAAATGCTACTTACTAGAATAGCTAAGCCAGCCCTAGATCAGTTTCTAATTTCACTGAGAGAGTGCAATTTTAAGTTGGCATTGGGCCAGAGATTCAACTGCAGTGCCTGACACGGAACCCCAGGAAGTCACTTAAATCAAAGAGCGGAAACGGCTTGGTTCAAATTTAGAAAGTGCACATTGTTTTCTATTAGAAGTGCCATTTCCTTGCCTGCTGACCTTTACATTTGGAATTCGGATGGAGATCAATTTAAAGAAATAGCAGCAGAAGGCCGGGACCTCGGCTCAAAGGAGACACAATTTGGAATCCAAAGGAAAGATTACACTGTGGGAAGATTTCACAAAGAACTTCAAGGGACTGGGGGGAGGGAAGGATGAGAAGAGGAAGAAGGGTCTTCAGAAAGACAACACACAATGGGCTGGTAAGGTGTGTCAAGGATGGTGTTTCTGTAAGGGCCTCTTCAAGATGCTAATGACAGTTCCTGTCTCTCACTGGTTCATAAGGCATCAAAGGTGTTGCCAAGGGGATATGAGGTAGGTTTCTAGTTCTGTTTTTTTTTTTCCCCCTACTTGCTGGGACCATCTTGGTATCACAAGACAGTGACACCTGGATCCCTGGGACTCAAACTATGATAAAAAGTCTTTGTGGTGATGGAGGGAGAAGGCTGAGGGAACTCACTACTAACTATGCTTGCCCCAGCTCTGAGATGAGGTGCTTTTATGGATGCTTCTAGTCTGCATGAAATGTGTCACACAGCATTGGTCTAGCATCACCTATGCCACTAAACACGAAGACTCCAGTCTTCTCTACCTGGTTCAGCGCTCGTCACCAGACAGTTCCCAGTCACACAGGGCACTGACTACTGGCTCTGAAGGTCTTTCTTCATACACTATACCCCTGTCTGTCTTGGATGAAGTCTACCAAGTGCAGGGCCCCCAAAGTTCTCTTCAGTGAAATCAGAACTCTTTTTTAACTGTCGGTTTATTGAGACAAGGTCTCACGTTACATGCTAGGTAGGCCTGAAACTTACGATACTATGTAATAGCCCAGGCTGGTCTTGAACTCATAGGTGGTGTGTTCTCTTTCCTCAGCCTCCCAACCGCCATGATTACAGGTGTGAGCCACCGTGCACAGCACAGAGCATCACCTTTGAGTCAGTTTGCCTCAACCACCTGGCAGGCCTGTCACTGAAGAACATTCTTTTGTCAAGGCAGCTTCAGTGAACTGTTGTGGTCAAGGTGGGGAAGAAGCATCCATCCACAGAGGGCATCTCTAAGGAATGCTACCTTTCAGATAGTACACTTGTTCTAAGGAGATTCCCAAGGCCTTACCTCTAGAAAATGACCAGCTAGTTAGAAGCCCCAGGTTCTAGTCCCAGGGTCTTTGGTTAAAGGGGGTGGGGGATGTACCTTGTACATAATATAAAGCACCATAGGTAAGACTCTCAGGTCTCAGCCAAGTAGAGTTTCAGCCAGAACCTTCCTCCTCGGACAAGGACAAGGACAAGAAGAGCCTCTGATTACAGAAAGCCCAGGTTGGGAACACCTGCTAACAAAATGCCTGTGGAAGCTTCAAGTGGCTCCATATTGGCCCTTGTAGCTAGGGTTTTTATCTCAGGACCGAGCACAGAGCTAATCACGCAATAGGGAGGAAGAAATGATGCCCTTAAGCCATGGAGTCAGACTGATTTCCCAAGCAGGTCACCAAAACAGCTGCACTTCTTGCAGAAGCAAACGCACAGGCAACTCTGAAGGATGCTTAACAACACATCCTGGAATCAGTGATGGACACCGAAGCCAGGAAGTCAGTTTGCGGCAGCCACTGGAGGCAGTGAGGATAGTGCTATCTACAGGCTCCCACCATGCTCCAGGGGCAGCTGTTAACATCTGGGCTGACAGTCTAGGCCAGCCTTGAGAAGGGTGTGGGATCTCGGCCCCCAGTGACTCAGCCCTCTCAGGACACGCAGCATCTGACATTTGGTTCGAGAAGGCATCTCCCTGTGATAACCCTCAGCCCTCCCAGCCAGCCTCTCAGCAAACCCTGATGGGGTGAGACACAGCTCACACTTGCTTAGGCCTGCCCCAGCCAGCCTCTCAGAGCCTCTGCTGAATTGATGTGGCTGATTGAGAAAGACAAACAACTTCCTAAACTGCAGGTCTGACAACCGCTCGCTCGGCACAACCTACTCCCCGCCTGGCAAAATACCCCAGGTCTGAGTTCTATTCCCAAGCTCAGTCTCCACCCTGGGACACTTCCACCCCTCAGTTTGCCGTGCATCCTTGCAGGCGTTAAGTGCACCTCCACGGGCACCTCTGCTTCTCCTCCAAGGAAGAGAATTATATAACATAAACGGGAGGGGAGGCTTTGCCTCGGTAAGTTGTTGGGAAGAGCTAGATGGTCAATTTGAAGATTCTGGATGGAAATGATGCCAATCCCGCACTTAGCCAAGGAGGTGCCTCACGGCTCTATGATTAGCATGAGAAGGAACTTTCTGTCACCTCACCTCAACCAAATAAGATTGATAATAATGGCTAATAATTGCTAATTATTAGAAGGGGCTAATATGGAACACTTCCTGGTGCCAGGCTTTCTGCTGGACCTGGTCGTGTATTCTCTCATTTACTCTTCTCTGTTTTTTAGCAGATTGCGCCCATTCTGACGTTAGAAATGAGAGCACAGGGCTAGGAAGAAGGCTGGTCAGCAGAGTGCTTGCTGTGCAAGCGGCGGACCTAAGTTCTGGTCCCTAAAGCACAGTTTTGTCAGATCTGCAATCCTAGTGTAGTGAAGACCACAAGCCCCATAGTTCCCTGACACCACTAGATTATCACCAAGTTCAGTGGAGAGACATCATACCTATCTCTGATGACAAGGCAGAGGGACCTGAGGAATGCAGGTAGCAAATTAAGGGCACTTGCTGTTCTTGGAGAGGACCTGGGTTTAGTCGCTAGCACCCTCATGGTGGCTCTCAATTGTGTATATCTCTAGTTCTAGGGAAATCTGACACCCTCTTCTGGCCTCCAAGAACATCAGGTATGCGTGTGGTATACAAACATGCATACTAACAGTCATGTAAGCTAGCCATTGGGGAAGACAACACTTCTGTGCACAAGCACGACGGAGAAGGTACTTTAAAGTACAAAGGGTCACAGGGTGGAGCAAGTGACCAAGATGGAAGCTGTTCCTATACAGTCACGTGACCCTGTGGCTGAGGTCTGGGAGCCCTAGCTGACAATGACTGGTGCGTTTTCCTTACTGCAGGTGATCCAAGGAAAAGTGTATAAGCACCAATCATTTTCCTAGCCATGGGTCCTTCAGTTAACGCCAGCCCTAGGGTGTGAGTGTAGGTGGAGAGAGAGGTTCAGTAACCTAGTCAGCAGATCAATGACTCCAGATAGGGCGTTTGTCCCTGATGGCTAGCTAAAAATTTCAATCCAGTTTTTTTTTTTGGCTACTTTTTCTGTCCCCTTACGTTGTGAAGTCTTTATGCAGATGACCTCACAGGGTTTCACTGTAAAAATAGCCCTTAAAGGATGCAGAACTACTGGGGTGAGAGGGGATTCCCTCCCTCCTCATCAACCAAGCTATGCTTTGGTGGGGGGGCGCTCCTTAGGCATCTCTGATGACCGAGTTTCCAGTACAGGTGTGTGTGTGTGTGGGGGGGAGAGCCACTGAAGGAAACTAGAAGAGGCCAGGGCTGATGAATCAGCAAGCTCCCCACCCCCACCCTTTCCCACCACAGTCCCTTGATGGTCTGGCGGTTCCGAGCTTGACCATCACTGCCAGTGGTACCTGGGGGAGGGAACTGGCCGCTGGCTACAAGAATCAAGAGGCATGCCAACTCTTCTCCAAGCCGGTCATCCTACCCTAAGAAGGGGGGCTGGGAAATACTGGGGAAACCTGCCCGTTGCACATTAAAACCTACACGTCAGCTAATGACAAACTGGCCAGAAGCTCTGAATGAACGCACAGTTTCTCTGCTGCCCATTCAGTCTTATCGGGTTCCTCCACAAGAGGGTTGTTTAACCCTTTAAAACAATTCAAAATAAAGGTCATGGCTGCGGGAGCCCACCCACCCCTCTGGAACACCAATGCCTGGTCCTTTGTGACCCTGTCCCAGTTTAGTTAATTAAGCTACAACCAGATAATGACTTACTGCTTTTAGAAAGACCCTTAAGAGAGGGGGTAGGGGAAGCCAGGGACTTCCCTCCCTGTGTCTTATGGGGAAGCCAATTTGTGAAGCAAGGCAGCTGAATTTGTCTGAGGACACACCCTCACTCGCTCCCTACTTTACTAGCACTAAGGAACTCACAGCTGGCCATGTTAGGGATCACAAAAGAGAACAGTGGTCCTCCACCCTTCTTCCCATCACCAGTTTCCAGCCCTTTCCCCTTCCCCCTTGTTGTACTTTGAGCAATTTTAACCCGTTTCAAGTTTCTGCTTCGCTGTATGCATACTCCCGTACTTGTCTGCCCAGTACCCCACGTAGAGGGATCAGAAGCCACGCCACAAAGGGGAATAAATGGAGTCTGCTAACCAGTAGTACCAATCGTGAACTACTCGTTCAAGCCAAAGTGCAGCATACGGCCCGGAGTCTGCAGAGCCCTGTCCTGTACCTTGGAAGGCTTCTTTTTAGAAGTCATCAAGATGGTCTTATTGTCTCCCTAAGCTCCACCAAGAAACAGAACTGACAATAGATTTTTAGCTCACTCTTGGGATTGAACAGGAAATGACTTCCCCCTTTCCCAGCCAGAAACAGACTGACAAGGGAAACAGTTCTGCAAGTGGCCACCTGCCCTGGGGCCCCTTCCCCTCCTCCACTAGACCTAGAACATCTGTGCTCTCCCTACAACGCCTTGTTTCCTCCCTTCCTTCACAGACTGGAGGCCCTTCCTTGGTAAGAACCACCTTATCACAGCTGAACAGCAGGGCCCCTTAAGCCTGACCACATGTCGTGGATACATTCTCCAACCTAGTCAGCTGTTCCGGATATGCAGGGGAGCCCTAGCTCCCTTAGAGCCAACAATACCCCACCTTTTGCATCAGAGGTACTTCCTGTGCCTTTTATTCAAAATGTCTTTAAAACTAGACCCTCCTCCTAGGAGTACAGGATTAACAGGGAACCCAGTCCTAGCCACTCTTAGCAGCCCTACTGGCTGCTTCTGGTCCCTCAGGCTCTTGGGGAGTTTGTTCTGCATTAAGTTCTATGCTTACCAGCCCCTAGCCTGGTCTGAAAGAACCAATAATATACAAATTTCCCTGTGTTAGTCATTGTCCCTTTGCAAAAACCTAATCACTGTATTCCTCTTCCCTACCATCCTTATTAACAAACAAACAAACAAACAAACAAACAAAACCTGTTGTAAAATGGGAACCGTGGAGCCTGCTTATAATACCAACACACTCAGGAGGTAGACCGAGGCAGGAGGATTGCTCTAAGTTGGAGGTCAGCATGTCTACATGCGAAGTTCCAGGTCAGCCAAGATCTTGTTTCAAAAAAAAAAAAATAAACCAAGACAAAACAACTCCTAACTCCTTGTGATAGCACATCTGTAAAACCAGCACCCAGGATTAAAGGAGGCTGGAGAGTTACCTTGGTGGTCAGGAGCACATACTGGTCTTCAGGAGGACCTGAGTTTGGTTTCCAGCACCAACATCATACAGTTTACAACTGCCAGGAACTCCAGTTCCAGGGCATCCAACACCTTAGACTTCAGTGAGCAACTGCATTCACATGAAGTACCCACAGATGCAATTAAGAACAAGAAAACCTTTTCTTAAACAACAACAACAACAACAAAAAAGGTCAGGATTAGCCTGTCCCTACAGGACAAGACCCTGTTTCAAATGAGCAAGCCAGCTGGCAGACAAGAAACCCTGTTCAGTCTGCTCCCCAAGCTCCAAACATTCTAGTAGACTAAGTCAAATGGTAGGAATTCTCCCTCAGCTAGGCACACGGAACTCCCTGGGCTCCACCAGAGGACAGGCACCCTTAGATTCAGAACCAAAAGAGGGCTCTTTCTCCTTAGGCCATCTTGAACACCTAGGCCATATCTAACAGGCATGATTTCACGGAAAATGTTAGCTGGCTACAGCTACACAAGTCTTTAATCTCAGCACTTGGGAGGCAAAGGTAGGAGGAACTCTTGAGTTTGAAGTCAAGCAGGACTAGATAATGAGTGCGTGACTCAAAAAATAATTTAAAAATGTTATACAAATCCACAAACAGGGCAGAAAGATACCATGTTAAGCGACACTTGACAGCAGAAAGTGAGTTTAAAGCCCTTATATATGATCCAAAAATGTTAAAACCCCAGAGTAACACATTTCAAAAGACACTTAAGAACATGTTGATGGGTTTTGCGTCTCCCTTAATTTTGGATCACTGAATTTGCCTTCATTTGTTTTCTGTTGTTTTAGAAAGTCAGCCAAACCCCTGGGCACATATAGTGCTACGTTTGCAAGATAGTGAAAAAGAAGTATGAACTGGGCAAAGGGTGATTTCCAAATTGCCAATTCAGGAAGGAGATACAGGCAACAAGGACCACGGCTGCCCAGCCCCCCACCTTCCCTGAATGGATCCAATCTCTGTGCTGTGTCTCCTCCCACCCGACTGAACCAAAGCTGTGGTTGAGGTTACGGTTTTCTGAGGGAAAGGTCGTGGGACCCAAGGAGAGAGGGCTGGGACATCCCAGAAGGAAAGTGACTCTTGAACTTAGGTCTAAAAATTTCAGATGGAACATAACCAAGGGACGTCGTTCAAGGGCCTTCAACCTAGCTGTCCATCTAGAGTTCAGCCATCTACACCCCACCAACACAGTTCAATTGCTCTAGCCTGGTGAGAATTTTTCTGGAACCAAGGGACCCTCTTTCTCAAAGAAGTAGTAGCAATCGAGAAATTAAAACTCAGGCGTGTCAACACTACAACTTCTTTCTTTCAGAGAAAGAGCCTGAGCAACCGTAGTCCTTTCCTTCCAGACCCATTCACATCCGCATGCGGTAGAGCCGGGTTAGAAGCAGAAAATTTCAGATGTTTATGCTCCATTTGTGTGAAGATCCGGAGAACTCTAAACATTGTGAAATCCAGCAGTGCAATATTGGGTAGGGCCTTAGGCCAGACGGAACTTATTAAGAGATTGATAAACCCCTATTTCCCAACCGCTCTAGGTCTCACCTTCCAGCTCTGTGCTGCGTAGAGGCCTGTCAGGAAGGTTGCAGCACTGGTCAGCTACAGAGGAGATGTGCAGGACTCCTGCCTTCCCCCAGGTTCCCTTGCCTCTCCTGAAAATGGGGGAATCACGCCACTGGTTTGGAGACATTGATGAGGAGACTGCCACTGAGTTTGAGGACCCCAAGGAATCGATCTTTTCCTCGCAGCATCACAGTGTCTGAGAAGCCTCCTTGCGCAGTGGGAGGCCTTCTGCCCTGAGCCAGGCCTGACAATATGGATGCCCAGCCAACAGCTTTCCCTTTTACTCAGCCAGCATGCAATCCCCTCCAGCCCATGTCGCCAAGAACTCCATCCCTCAGCCCTTCAAGTCATGCAACCATCTTTCTGCCTCTCGCCTCCTTTGCTCACAACCCCCAGCTCCCAATCAAAAGAATTGAGAAACCGTCTTCTTGCCCAAGAGCAGCTACTGTAAATGCTTTTTGATCGTCTGCTTGGAGAGAGAGTTGGGCACAGCCGTGGCCCCAGTGATGAAGCCAAGCTCCAGCTGCCCGGGTTGGCCAAGCCCGTCCTCCCCCTTACCCTCCTCAATGCCCCCGTGGCCCTGGCGACTCCGAATTTTTCAGAACATACCGTCTTTATCCTCTATTCTCGGTGTTGTCAAGTCTGGTACCAACAAGGAGGGAAAGTGGGCACCTTATCTCTCCTACGCACGCAACCTCTTCCTCCAGCTCCCACACGCCCGGCGTTATGTAAACGCACCTTCAGCCCCCACCACAGCCTTAGCGAGAGGCCCAGGGGCCCTGGGGCTTGGCAAAGATCGATGTCTGAGGATAGGGGGGCACCGGGTGGCTAAAGAGCCTCAGGCCCAGAAGGAGCGAAACAAGGCAGTTGTACAGCATAAAATGAGGCAGCCGAGCAAAGGTCAGACGGCCTGGAACCTCCTCGCCAAGGAGAGGGAGCAGAAAACCTCAGTCCTTGGCCGGCCCCACGCTGACCATCCAGTAGGAAAGCATAAGGATAGGAAACCTTGTCCGCCACGGCTCGGAACCAAGAAAGAAAAAGCTACGTCGAGCATAGGCCGCTGAGGCGGGCTGGGAAGACCCACGACAGAGCTGGCACCGTGGGCACGAAGCCCGGGGGTGGGCGAGCCGCCCAAACCTAGGGCGCCCCCCAGTCCCAAGCGGTTGCTCCAGAGCGAGCCCGGGGCTGCGGGTTCCAGCGCTCAAGGAGAGTGGTGGTAGAAGAGGCCAGGCCAGAGGCAAACTCCCCTGACATGCACAGGGCTTCCAGAGTCGCACAGGGCGCGGAAGCCGGGCTTGGCAATGCCCGGGGTCGAAAACGGCAGTGCCAGGCTGTGAACACCCCCAGCTCCGTGCGGGCCGGGCGCGCCTGGTAGCTGCGGTGTACCGCAAGGGACCCGAGGAGGCGCACGCCGAGGGAAGGGACACCAAAGGGGATAGAAATAGTGCACCATTGGCTCCAGCCCGAGGGGAGCCGCGTCACGGCATCGAGGGGTTACTTTTGGTTCCCCAAACCGGCTGTGGACTTACTTTGAGGAGCTGCAGAGTCACAAGCATCGCTCCACGTCTGTGTAAATCCCCGAACCAGAGTGGGTCAGTCGCCGTTGTACTCACAGACGCCAAGTCAGAGGAGCCGGTAAGGCTCTCTGAGTCCTGCAGCGCCAGCTCCGCGCTGTCAGCTCAGCTCGCTGCCTCGGCGGCGATGTTGCAACCCTTGCCTGGGAAAATGGCTTTTTTATGAATGGGAGGGCAGCGAGCTCCAGTGCGCACGCGCGCCGCTCGCGATTCTATGAATGGGTGGGCACAAGCGACCCCGTACGCGCATGCGCTAGGCTCCTTTTTTTATGAATGGGGGGCCGGAAAAGAGCTTAACCCGTGATTGCTGGGGCCGGCTGTTGCTCCTCCTGGGGCCGACGTTCTTTTACAAAGAGGGGTGGAGGTTGTTGTTCCTTTTTTTTTTTCCTTTGTAATGAATGGAGGGCGGCGGCGACTGCAGCAGCTGGCTTAGCTGCGTGGGTTGTACCCTCCTCCCAGCCTGCGAGAGGAGGTAAAGGCCACCTTCACGCCACTGCGGGCTTGGGCAGGAACCGTCAGTGTGACTAGAGGGTGGGGGGCGCTGCGGCCTCCAGATCACGGCTCAGCGCAGGGTGGGGGAGGACACACCTCGATTTGCGTATCTCTTGTCACCTCAGGCGATGGGGAGGGGGAGCGAGAGGACCCCTACTGGGGACCTTCTCTTTTTCAAGATCTGTGGCGCCTGGGGACGTCGGGGGCAGGGACCTTCCAGCCGCGTTTGCCAAAAATTAAGAAAATGTCCTTTGTCTATTTCAAAGAAGGGCAGGGTGGGGGTTGCTGAGTGAATCTGGCTCCCTTTCTAAGTGCAGACCACTCCTCCTCCCATTTCTTGGGTGTGGACAGTATCTGGGCCGAGGCCTCTTCCGGCTCTAGTACCCCCCGGGGCGATTCTGTCCACTCAGCCAGAGGCCTGGCCCTCACCTCTCAGCGCCCCGCCTCTCCCCCCGCCCCAGTGTAATGTCCGCAATGCCCGGAGCTTCCGCCCGCTCTCTGCTGCCCTGGCTAGGTGCCCCCTTCACTACTCGCGTCCTTGTCTTCCAGTCCTTCCAGGCCTTTGTATTCCTGTGGCCCTCTCCCCTTTGTTATAGAAGGCTGTTTCCCCTAATGCTCTCCCCACCTCGCTCGGCTAAAGGAATAGGGAGAATTGGCCAGGTGGATGGGTGGAGCAGGCCGCGGCAGGATGCTGCCCGGGTGGCCACGGTATTAAATAACAGGGCTCTTGAGCCACAGAGGGAATGGAAATGGCCGGAGAGCCTTTCTTTGCTGGGGGATAGGGCGGGGGTGGCAGCCCAAGCCGGTGAAAAGAAAAGCCCCTCTATTAGGCCTGACTCCTGTAGTCAGGCGCTCCAGCATCAGGCCCAGCGCCGTCCAGTAACCGGGAAGCCTGGGGTAGAGGTGGCTTTGATGCAGTTTAAGAGCTTGTTCTCAGTCTGAATCCCCGGCAAGATATCTCTTGCTGGTGTTTGGCCTTCATGGGCCACCTACGCCACCATAACACTGCGCTTGACTGTTGTCACAGGAACCAATTGAAAGACTCAGACCACTGGTGAGGTCTGGCCTGGGGCTGGGGCTTGGGCTCCATCACAAGCTGTTCAGACCAGAACCCAAGGTCACTGTGTCCTAGCGTAAAATGCCTTCGCAACTCATGTCTTAGTGATTACTTACTCAGTTCCTGGGACCAGAAGAGACTCTCCCACGGAGCCTCAGCTTCCTTCCTGGGACAGAACCATCCAGAGCCGGAGGTGGAGAGTGGGAGGGCGGACTTTCGGACTTCCCTCTGTACTTCTCTCTATTCCCATTTGTCAGATCTGGAAATTGAGGCCCAAAGTCCCGCATCTGGTGACCAGAAGGGCAAGTAAATGTGCTGAATTTCAGGGCTTGCAACCCAATTCTCTCTACATTGAGGCTAAACCCCTCCCCACCATCAGGGTCCGAGAAACCTATTTCTTGTCATTTAAGCAGTTAAACAATAACATTTTTTTTTCTAGCTGGTTTTACCCATGGCCCTTGTTCAGTTTCAAGGATGAGAATGAATAACTCCTTTTGTAAACTGTGGAGGAAGGAGAAGGGATGCTTCCTGATCCTTCTTTTTAAATGTAGCCAAAAGACAGGGTTCCACTTTGTGAATCTGTCCAGCCCAAGTGAGGAGTTTCGGAGAAGCTTCAAGCCCCACCACCCCTGCGGTGTCCTCGTAATCACAGTGTCTGAGAGACGAAACTATTTGCTTGTCCTATGCTGCCATCTGTGGAGATGGGGGCTCATGATGGGAGACAGATAACCCCCCTTGCCCTTGTGAAGCTCAGTCTTTTAGGAGACAGAGCAAATACAATTTGAGCATTGAAGTGAGCCCTCTCTGAGGTCATGTGTCTGTGTGTCTGTGGAAGGGTGTAAAAGAGTTAGATTTATTATGTATATAGCATTCTGCCTACATGTATGCTGCAGGCCAGAAGAGGGCACCATATATCATTAAACATGGTTGTGAGCCACCATGTAGTTGCCGGGAATTGAATTCAGGACCTCTGGAAATGTAGACAGTGCTCTTAACCACTGGAACTCACTGGTTAGCTAAAATGGGTGGATAGCAAGCCCCAGGGATCCTCCTGTTTCTGCCCCCCAGCACTGTGTGTGTGTGTGTGTGTGTGTGTGTGTGTGTGTGTGTGTGTGTTTTGTGTGTGTGGACTCTGGGTCTCTAGACTTAGGTCCTCATGCCTGTAGAGTGCCTTAGTTAGGGCTAATATTGTGAAGAAACACCATGACAGAAGCAACTTGGGAAGGAAAGGGTTTGTTTGGCTTTCAAGTCCTGAGTCACAATCCATTGAGAGAATTCAAGTCAGAAACTCAAACAGCAGGAACATGGAGGTTGAAACTGATGCAGAGGCCATGGAAGGGTGCTGCTTACTGACTTGCACACCCTACTTTCTTGTAGAATGCAGAACTGCCAGCCTAGGTGTGGCACCACTCACAATAGGGGCTGGGCCCTCTCCTATCAATTTTCTTTAATTAGTTAAGAAGATAACCTACAGGCCTGATCTTATGGAGGCTTTTTTCTCAATTGAGTTTCCTTCCTAGCAAAAACTGATATAAAACTTGCTAGCACACAAAGCAAGCACTTTACCAGCTGAACCGTCTTCCTAGCCCCGCAGGTGGCAAGTTTCAATGTAGGTATCAGGAAGTATCCCAGAGAGGAGCCTGTGCTTTTGAATTGCCACTGAGGGCTGAGCTCTAAGTTTAAGGAACATGAAAGTGGTAAGCAGAGGTGTCGGGTGGAGGCTCCATCACATATGGGCAGAAGTCTGGCTCATGGGCAACTTGAACAGAAAGTCTTTGGCCATGACTTGATGAGCAGAGATGAGGAATTCTAAGCAGGTGTAACACCCACATTTAGCTGGAAATTAACCCCAAGGCTTGCATTTCGGGGAGCGAGAAGACAAAATGATAGATAGTGAAGGATCAGAACATTCGTTCCTCAGCAGATGGAGGGCTTCACATTAGCTATTGTAGCTTGGGCAGCAGCTGGTAGACTGCGCAAAGTCTTCCAAACTGCCCAGCGGTTGCCCCTGGAATAATATATTTTGTGTGTGTGCGTTTTGTTTTGATTTTTTTTTTCTAGCAGCAGATTCTAACAATCACTCAGCCCACCTGTGCTGATGACTCTTTTTCCTAAGCGCCAGTACAAACAAAGTACACACACACACACACACACACACAAACACAAACACCCAGGTCTCGGCTTTAGTTCTAGGCTTTTGCCCTTTCCCCAAGGATCCAGATGTGTCTGAAGAGGGAAGAGAGGCTGAAGTTTCAATTCAATGTCAGACATTTATGGAGCACCTACTGTTTGCTGATCCTGTGCTCAGTAAAATTTTCAGCCCCGAGCTTTGTTATTTTGGCTTTTGTTTAGGGAGGTCTTTTATTATGTAGCCTGTGTTAGTCTCCATCTCTGGACCCTCCTGCCTCGACCCATGTAATCTCCATGCATAACCATGCCCAGCTATATTTATTTGTTTGCTCATTCATTCATTCATTCATTCATTCTCAAGACTTGGTTTCTCTACCCTGGCTGTCCTCGAAAATACTTTTGTAGACCAGGCCAGACTTGAGTACGTACCTGCCTCTGCCTCTCCAGTGCTGGGATGAAAAGCATGTTCCACCACTGCCTGGTTTCAGCTATATTTCTTTAAAACGTGTGTGTGTGTGTGTGTGTGTGTGTATGTGCACGCATGCGTGCTCAGGGGCAAGCGTGCACACGCTGAAGATCAAATTCCGGGTTGGTACTTAATCATCAAGATCTCTATCACTAATCTACATCCCCAGCCCTGTAAAACTCTATCCTGGCCAAGATTAGGGCTTGTAATCCAACCAGGAAGGAGGCTAAACAAAGAAAGATTGCAAATTCCAGCCCTGCTTGAGCTATGGGGTAAATTCAAAGCCACCTCGGGCAACTTAGAGAATACTGTCTCCAGATAATAATTGAAACAGGACTGGGATATAGTTTAATGGTAGAGAATTTGCTTAGCAAGCATACAGCCCTAGGTTCAATTCCTAGTGCTGGAAAAGAAAGGGAGACAGGTGGGAAGTGCCCGCCATTGTGACAGCCCTTTGTCCTGGCACTCAGGAGGCAGAGGCAGGCAGAGCTCTGAGTTCAAGGCCAACCTAGGCTACACAGTGAGACCTCTTCTCTCATCAGAATGAGAGAAGAGGAGACACAGAGGTGGGGCGGGTTGGGGGAGAGGAAGAATATTTTGATGTTTTACAGATTATCTGTAAATCTTAGCTCTGATTAAGCTGAGGCAAGAGAATGACTGAGAGTTCAGGGCTAGCCTGAATAACAAGCTGTGTCGTGAAGTAGGAGGTAGCTTGGGCTACAATAAGAGCCTATCTCAAAAAGTAGAAAGACAATGAAGGAAAAGTCTTATCTTGGTGTCTTAGTTTTACAGCTGTGAACAGACATCATTACCAAGGCAACTCTTATAAGGGCAACATTTAATTGGGGATGGCTTACAGATTTAGAGGTTCAATCCATTATGGTCAAGGCAGAAACCTGGGCATCTAGGCAGGCATGGTGCAGGAGGAGCTAAGAGTTTTACATCTTCATCTGAAGGCTGAATACTGACTTCCAGGCAGCTAGGTTGAGGGCCTTATAGCCCACACCCACAGTGACACACCTACTCCAACAGGACCATACCTCCTAATAGTGCCACTCCCTGGGCCAAACATACACAAACCATCACACTTGGTCTTAACAGTCTTTGTTTTAGAGCTAGGAAGCCCAAGGTATTATGTGGGTGGTAGCATATACCTTTAATTCCAGCACTGGGTAGGCAGAGGCTTGGGGGTGGGAGGGATCTTTTAGTTTGAGAAGAGCCTAGTCTATGGAACAAGTTCCAAGATCCTGTCTCAAAAACAAACAAAAATCCAAGGTGTTATCTTACATATGTATTAATTCCATTAAAATTATTAGATGTTTCCTTTAGATCAAGTACACTCCGAGGAGCTAAGGTCACAGAATAGAAGAGGAAGCTACAGAGAGGAACAGAGGGAAGATAATACAGTAATCTCCATGGCCCACATTCAGGTTTTAGATGAACATTTCTCCAGCCCCCACCGACTGTGGCTGCATCTACATAGATGTCCCAGGGTAGTTAAGTAGGGGAGAGAGACATTAAACAAGTCAATATCAGCAGTGTATACAAAGTACAGAATGCAGAGGAAGGGGCACAGCCTGGAACTCTGGGAAAGAGCCCTATTGCTCAGACTTCTACAGTGCATGCTGGGGCACATAGCAGGACTGATAGGATAGTGTGGTACTAGGCTTGGTGGCACATTATCCGTAATCCCAAACCTGGGGATGCCAAGGCAGGTGGATTGAGAGTAAAAGCCTAGCTGGACAGTGGTAGAGCAGGTTGAAAGTCAAGACCAGTGTGAGTGACTTTAACGCTCCCTCCCCAGTGGAACCTAGTGCTGTACAAGTCGGCCAGGCCTTTGCTGTCTTCCCTTTGCATTCTGGGGGCGGGGGGGGGGTGTATTTAAAAAAAAACAAAACCATATTATGTAGTCTTGGCTAGTCTCAAACTAGAAAATTTCCTGCCTCAGTCTCCTCAGTATTTGTATTCTACTGTGTTATCCCCACGTTGTTGGTCTATGTGGCTCCCACCATATCTTGTTTGGTGCTATAGCCTGACGCTTGGCGCCAGCGGCACAGCTCCTCTGTGCTGTTCTGATTGTTCTGTGCGGCAGGGAAACTTGGAAGATGTCAACCTGGTTATGGCACTAGAGTTTATCTGTTTCCCCTTTCTGGTCCTTTCTCTAAGAACTTAAACAAAAAGTGTTTATAGGGGCGTGTGTGTGTGTGTGTGTCTGTCTGTCTGTCTGTCTGTCTGTTCATTCCATGTTCATTCCTGGACTTGAGGAGGCCAGATGGCATTGAATACCCTGGAATTGGAGTGATAGGTGATCGTGGACCGCTTGATGTGGGTACTGGGAACCCCATCCAAGTCTTCAGGAAGAGTAGTATCCACTCAAGTGCTGAGCAGTCTCTCAAGCCCCAAGAACTTTTTTTTTATAAAAAGATTTATTTAGGTATGTGAGTGTTCTATTTGCATGTATGCTTGTATGACAGAAAGCATCGGGTCCCATTCCAGATGGTTGTGAGCTACCATGTGGTTGCTGGGAATTGAACTCAGGACCTCTGGAAGAGCAGTCAGTGCTCTTAACCGCTGAGCCCTCTCTCCAGCCCCAAGCTTTTTCTTAAAGTACAGCTTCTATTTTTTTTCCTCCAGAATCTGATAAGAACTTGTATTTTTACCCTGCTAAACAGGGTGATGACCTACTGTGTAAAAGAAGCATTCTTTTTAGCTGGCACTTGTGATACAGGACTGGAATCATACGAACTGGGGAGGCTGAGGCAGGAGGATTTCCCAGTCCTAAAGGCTTGCCTGGGCTGCAGAGTAAGTTCAAACCAATCTAAGACTACCTGGCTTCCAATTGTCCTACCTCAACTTGCTGGGTACTAGGATTCTACTGGTTAGAAGGAGAGAAGCAGCTCCTTCAAGCTGTCCACTACATGTGTATTGTAGCACGTGCACCGCCCCCCAACACACACTATGGACACATGCACAACAGTAATAAATAAAATTAAGAACAAAACCCGAGCTAAGAATAATGCCTTGGCCTTTGCTTGCAAATCATAGGTTTTTAGTAATGTCAGACTCTTAAGATAATGTAATGGCTGAGTGAGCTAGCCTGGGGTATGCTTCTTAGTTGTTTGAATAGATGTGTTTGGTTTTTCAAAGCATGGTTTCTCTGAGTAGCCCTGGGAGTCCTGGGGCTCACTCTGTAGACCAGGCTAACCTTGAACTCAGAGATTGGCCTGCCTCTGCCTCCTGAGTGCTGGGATTAAAGCTATAAACTGCTTCTGCCTTCCAGGATTGTTACACAGTCTTAAGTGTAAAACAGGTTCTAAGTGACCCCATTGTAATTCACGTGGTGTGCTGGATCATCCCTACCCCACCGGCTAGCGTCAGACAGTATCTCCCTTCCTAACAGGCTCCTCTCATAGTGGAATGGGACTCTTAGGTGAAGCACGGGTTTCAGGAAAGACTGAACTATCCGTCTGAGTCCGGGGTCCAGCAACTCTCAGCAGGCCTAGACTTTGTCTTTCCATGGGAGGAACAGGGCTGGCTTCCGTTTGACTGGTCAGTGGTGCTTTGGACTCTTTCTTCCTGGCTCCCATTCATTCTACATCAGCCAGCCACCGTGCCAGTCCCGAGAATGCTGCAGTGAGGAACGCCCCACTTCCACCAGTGAGAAGAGCTGTGTGGGCATCCCGGTGAAGACTGCCAGAAGGGCTTAAACCCTGGAGGAATAAAAGAAGTCACAGATTTAGTGGAAGGAGATGACCTTTTCTCAAGGCCCAGGGACATTCAGGAGACCAGGAGCCTCACAATGCCAAACAAGGAGTTTGTTAAGTCTAATGACCCTAAGAGTCACACTATATGTTTTGGACCCTTGGAAATCCCGATTTGGGATGCAGGTTATACATTTAGGACCCAGTGGACTTGGGTCTTGTTGTGGGGGCTTTAGTAGAGTCAGAGCCTTGAGCTCTAGGGAAGATTTTACACTGACCCCTTAGCCTGTCGGCCACCTGCCAAGGAGCCCCAGGGAAACCAACCTGATTTACTCAAAATCAGTTTTTTTACAGAATCTTATTGAAAGCAGTTCAACTGGGCAGGATTTTTTCTTTTCATAAGTAATCTTTTTATTGAAGTATAAAGTGTAAGTTGGACCATATGTGACTGCCAGTATCCGCCCACTTCTCATGTATAAAAATGCCAGTTTCGTGTGACTGAACACAAGCATATTCAGAACGGGCGCGCTCGGCAGTGTACAGCCCTTGGAATGCTCACTAAAAGAGCAAGCCGCATAACCAGTCCCAGTGAAGAAACAGCTTTCCCCTGGCTGGGGATGAGGCTCAGTGAGTACAGTCCTGGCCAGCAGGCAGGGTTTGAGCTGAGCTTGATCCAGAATCACAGAAAAACATACGGTGGTGAATGCGGCTACACAGCCGGTTCGAGGCCAGCCTGGGTAGCATGACTTCCTGTTTTCAAGCCAAAAATGAGCAAAACCCCTTCAACTCTCAAGGCATCCAGCCATTGGTTTAAAAAAAGAAAGAGAAGAGAAGAGAAGAGCTGGAGAGGTGGCTCAGTGGCTAAGAGCATTTGTTGTTCTTCTTGAAGACCTAGGTTCAATTCTGGAAACCTATGTGATGACTCTCAACCATCTGGAGCTCCAGGTCAGGTGATCCAGTGCCACCTTCCCACCTTGGGTACCAGCCATGCATACATGCAGGCAAATCACTCATACACAGAGAATCAATAAGTCTTAAGTCTCTGAAAAAACACTGCATCTGGACCAGGAAATGGCTCAGTGGTAAAGCACTTGTCTATCACCTATAAAGCTCTGGGTTTGATCCTCAGCACAGCCCCCCACCCCCAATCTACCTTGAACATGGTTGTGTGTCTGGTTATGTATGTCGAAGGCAGTGTCAGCTTCCCAGAGCAATTGTGCAGTATTTTCAGTGTTGTTTAACTGTCTGATGCTTTAGTGAGGTCCTACGCAAAGAAAGGATATGAGAAGACTCAGTCTGTCGTCCTAGTGATTGGGAGGCAGAGGTAGGAGGACCAGGTGTTCAAAGCCATCCTTGTCCATATACCGAGTTTGAGGCAGCCTGGGCTACATGAGACTGCATCTCAAACAACAATAAGAACCAAGGATCTGGAAAGATAGCTCAGGCTTAGAGCACTTGCTGAGAAATCATCAGGACCTGAGTGTGAATTCTGACACCAATGTAAAAAAAGCTAAGTATTGCCCCACTGGGTAACTCCAGAGTGCTCTCGCTAGCTTGCTCACTCCCCCTAACCCCCAGCCCCAGTAAAAAGATAAACAGCAAATAAACAAGGGAGTATAAGGGGAGCTCCCTGAGAGTTAAGAAGTAGTGTGTGTTAGGATTAGGAACCTAAACCTAGTCTGACAGGCAGAGTCGGGAGGCCTAGCCTGTGTAACCTGTCATGAGACCCTGCCTCAAACTGAGACCTGGGACTGTAGCTCCACAACACAGGGCTAGCTTCAAAAACAGGAGGCTGGATTTAATCCGCAGCATAGAAAATAACCAAAAAGGGAGAAAGCTGACCTCTAAGAGCTAGCAAGGGCAGGGTTTGAACTTGACTGCCCTCCATACCCTACTCTGTATTGAAGAGTTAGCCAATAATACCACACCGGGGTGTAATAACTCTTACCTCACAGGTTCTGTTACCCATACAAATGTTAGCGATGCCATGATGCCTACGGGCTCCCTTCTGGGGCTGAGAATTCTAGGTGAGGTCCCATACAAAGAACAGATATGAGAAGACTCAGTGTGACAACAAATGCCCGTCATCCTAGCAGTTGGGAGGTGGAGGCGGAGGGTCAAGATGAGGACAGCCTTAGTTTTGTTTTGGTGCTGTGTACTCTCCAGACAGGGGATGCAGTTGTTGGCTGCAAACAAGATTTGTTCAGCATGACACATGCTGTTCAGGCAGTAAAACAGGGCACAGAGACTGAATGGGTGGGGGGGGTAGGGATTGGAGTGATGATTCAACTGACACCCAAATGATAGCAATGGGTGGTCCTAAAGGAGGAGCACTTGGGGCAGAAGGAGGGTGAGCTTAGCCTGTGCAAGACATGGAAAGACACTTGCCGGCTGCCTTTGGAGGCTGACTTTTCGGAGAGAAGCAGAGAGTAGGCAGAGGCCTGGTCACACAGAGCCCTGAAGGCTGTGGCGGTTTGCATTTCCTTTTAAGATCTGTGGAAAGTTTTAAAGGGGGTGGAGGGCATAAAGCATCCTAAATACCATGATGATTGTTACTCCTGATGTCCTCGAAGAGCTGAAAGGTTTTCACTCTTACAGAGGAGGAGGAGGAGACTAAGAGCCATACTATGCGCAGATGGAACCATTGTGTTGGGGCACACGTTTGCTCCCTGTGAGTTCAAGACCAGCCTGGTCTACATAGTGAGTTCTAGAACAGCCAAGGTTACGTGGTGAAACCTGATCTTGGAAAATAAAAGTTTACCTGGACCAGTGTAAGGTGTAGATTGGAAGGGGTCAAGAAGGGGTCTGGTAACTTGGGGATACCTCTCCTTCCACCCTCGGTTTCCAGGGGTGAAAATGGAGCTGGTTTCCTAGTTCAGACTGGCTGTGTTCACCTCTTCTCTTTCCTCTCATCCCCTCTCCTCCCATTCTCTCCTTTGCTCCTTCCATTCTTTCTTTCTTCTGTTTCTAGAAAGGGGCTCATGTAGCCCAGGCTACCCCTGAAACCACCGTGCAGCCAGAGATGACTTTGATTGTCTGATCCTCCTGCTTTCTCACTTCTGACGTTATAGGCAAGCACTTCTGCTTCTAGTTTCTCACTATCCAAGCACTGTACCAGTCCAGCCACTGTCCTTTCTGTATCTTCTGCAAACAGCAGCCTCCCCTTGGAGGGATAACAGGGCAGACATAGTGAGAGGAAGTTCAGCCTCTTTATTACACTCAGGTAATTCTGGATGTGCATCCTGAAAGTCTGCTAAACCGTATCGTTTCAGTTCACAGTAGTACACTTTGGTTTGCTTATATTATTATAAATACTGTGAGTGGAGGTGCCCACTGAGGTTGGATCCCCTGGAGCTGGAGTCACAGAAGGTAGTGAGTGGCCTGACCTGGGTGCTGGAAACTGAACTCCTGTCCTCCGCAAGAAAAAGTGCTCTTAACCTCTGGGCCATCTCTCCAGCCCCAAGTCCTCTGTACTTTTCAATCTTGAGACAGTCTTAGTAAATTGCCTGGCTGACCTTGAACTTGCTTTGTAGCCTAGTCAGGACTTGAACTTTCAATCTTCCTGCTTCTGTCCACTCCTATATAACTGAGATTACTAACCTGTACCACCAAGCCCAGCTCAGTGGTTTTTAATGTGTAGCTTGTTTCTGGGAACTTCATGGGTTTTTTTCTGATGCTTGGGTTGGAATTGTAGCCCTCCAGAGGTGAATATTAACTCTTACAAGTTAGTGAAGTTTTCCCCTTGGAGGACCTCATTAAAATTTGCTTCTGGTGGGGTGCTGTCTGCACCTGTAAACCCAGCATTCCAAAGGCTGAGGCAGGCAAGTCTTGAGACTAAGGCCAGTCTAAAGTACGTAATAAAACCTTCTCAAACACAGAACTAAAATAACAAAACAAAACAAAACATTTATTTCTGCTTGAGAATGTTTGACCTATGTGGGTTACCGTGGCTGCTATGACTCAGGGTTAAGCTTTTGCTAAGTAAGGCAGGCTTCTAGTTAGGGGGTTATCTTATTTTACTTTTTCGTATTACACAGGATCTCATGTGACCCAGGCTGGCCTTGAACTCCACATATTCGGTTGAGGATGGTCTTGAACTTCTGCTCCTGCCTCTAGTTCCCTAGTGGTGAGATCACAGGCATGTACCACCAATGCTAGGTTTATGTGGTCCCTGGGATTGAACCCAGGTCTTCATACATGGTAGGCAAGTGTTCCCATGGGGCTACAGCTGCACAGCCCTAGTTAGGCTAATTCAAGGCTTATGTATTTCCTTTTCACAGTCCCAGCACTCAGGAAGCAGAGGCAGGAGGATCTCTGTGAGTTTGAGGACAGCCTGGTCTACAGAGTGAGCTCCAGGACAGGCAGAGAGAACCTATCTCAAAGAAAGGAAGAAAAAAAAAAAGAATGAATGAAAGGAAGGAAGAAAGAAAGAAGTTAAATCTGTCAAAGTATTTGCCAATATCTGTGGGAAAAAGAAGAAATCAAAATACAAGTAAATCACTGGGCAATAGAAAGGGTGATTTTGGAAGGGGTTGAAATCCCTTCATTGATTGAGGGAGGAGAAAGGGCTGAAGGAATGGATGGGGTCATATCGGGTGTGCTAGTGTATAATCTGTAGCACTTGGTAAACTGAGGCAGAAGACTTGCAAGTTTGAGGCCAGCCTAGGTGGCATAGGGAGACCTGTCTCAAAGCAACCATGGACAATGGCCACAGTCTCAAGAAAGGCCACACAGAAGTCACTGCTAAGGGGCAAGGATTCAGGAGGAGGAGGCTGAGTTTTGCCTTGGTTTGCTTTTTAGTAAGGGTGCCGTGTGTGTGAAACAAGGGGGCTGGCCCGACTTTCCGTGGTTCTGTGGTTCTAGACCTCTTTGGGTTTAAGAATTAGCAAAGCAATGTGGTGTTGGGGGATGGTGGGGGACATTGTCTGACAGTTCATCTGGAACTGGAGTTCGAATGGCGTGCCCAGGTCTCTGTGTGGACACATTGACCTGAGGCAGGAGTTGGAGAGAGGAATGTAGCTACAGCTTTGGGGGTTGGTGGATGTGGGTGACTCTCGGGAGCACTGGCTGTATCCTAGGGATGAGTGGGTTTGCCAGTATTGCCATAACAACACACTACAGACTGAGAAGCTCAAAACCCAGAAACTTACCAACTCACATTTCTGGGGACTACAAGTCCAAGGTCAGGGCATTGGCCAGATTGCTTTCTCCTGAGACTCGTCTTGAGTTTTAGATGGCTGTCTTATCTGGAAGCTTCACATGGCCGTCCTCTGTGTTGTGATTAATCCTTGTGGTAAAGGCACTAAACATATTGGTTGAGGGCCCCACCCTGGTGTCCTCATTTTAACACAGTTATGTCTTGAAAGTTCCTATAGGTATGGTCACAGTCTGAGTTACAAATTACTAGGACTTCTACCTACGAATGTAAGGACTGTTAAAAATTTATTATTTTATGTTGTATGTATGAGTCTTTACACAGGTGTCTCTGTAGACGTCATGTATGTGTGCCTGGTACCCATAGAGGCCAGAAGAGTGTCAGATACCCTGGAACTAGAGTTACAGATGGTCGTGTGCTGCCATCAGGGTGCTGAAAATTGAACCTGGGTCCTCTGGAAGAGCAATACCCTTAACCCCGAGACACCTCTCCAGCTCCCTGCAACACATGGGTTTTGAAGATGAAATTAAAGCTGTAAGACAGATAGAAGAGAAGTAACAGAAAAAGAGTACCAAAATCCAGGACAGGCACCTAGAGAGTGAATGGAAGTGTTCAGTAGAGAGTGTTGAGTGCAGGTGGACACTGGCTTTTCCGTGGTGTCCTGAACACTGGATGTGGAGGTCAGTGTTGGCAGGCATGCTTTGGGGATTGAGCATATGCAGTGAGTGAGGAGCTGAGGGAATGATGGGAACCAGCTTCTGCTTTCTCCCTCTGACATAGTGGACTCTTTCTGTATAGTCACCGAGAGAATACTTTTTTCCCCCCATTCCTCTGATAGTCTAAGGCCTTGGGTTTCTTTTTAGAAATTCTGAGGAAAGGTCTGTGTTCTAAGACCCTGACTCCAAACTTATCTATGTGATTCAATGCTGGGAATAAGCCAGGACAAGAATATCTAGAATATTCTTTTTCCCCCCTAGAATAGTCTTACTTATGGGGGAAAGGGGAGAGGAGACAGAGGAGGGGGAGCAGGTGCAAAAAAATATGAACTGAGCTGGGGCTGTAGCTCAGTTGGTAGTGTATTTGCCTTCATATATGAAGCTTTGGGTGTATAAACTAGGTATGGTAGCACCTGTAATCTTAGCACTTGGTAAGTGGAAGCAGGAAGTTCAAGGCCATCCTCAATATATACCAAGTTCAAGGTCCATTTTGTCTGCGTATGACTGTTTCTCACATATATGCACCCCTACCCCCCCCCAAAAAAAACCAAAAACCTTCAGGCTTCTGGGTATCGTAGTACATGCCTTTAATCACAGCACTTGGGAGGCAGAAGGAGGAGGATCTCTGTGGGTTCGAGACCAACCTGGTCTACATATTTTTCCAGTCAGCAAGGGATACACAGTGAGACCCTGTCTCAAACAAATAAACACAACAAGAACTAAGCCAAACTTGTTAGCAGGAGCCTGAAGTTATAGCAACCACAGAAAGCCGAGTAGAGAGGATCCCCTGAGAGCAGGAGTTTAAGTCCAGCTGAGGCAACTTAGCAAGACCCTGTCTCAAAGTGAAAGGAGACAAAGAGCTGGGGATATAGCTCTGTGGTAGAGCAGCATATGGCTACCATGCACCAGCCCTGGTTCGAGCTCTAGGACTAACAATGAGGGAGTAAATTAACGGTGAGTGTGGTGAGCGTCTTGCTGAGCACCTCCTCTGGGTTAGTACAGGGTGAGAGGTCAGAAGGAAGCAGCACAGAAGCAAATATCAAGGATTTATTGACTGCTTATGCAATGCCATGTCCTGTGCTGGGCACTTAGTGTACATCCTGCTCTCAAGGACTGCTGCCGTGGCTTTTTATTGACAGGATAGTTTGATGACTCGCCGAAGGTCCCAGAGTGGGCAGTGAGCTCCTAAGACACGGCCTTTGTTCCTACTATAGCTTCACCCCAGGCTCTTACGTAGCTCCTCTGGGTATGGTCAGAGCTGCCGGGCGGGGTTGTGGTGGGCATGGTGAGTCGGCCTGAGCTGAGTATCACAGCCCTGCTTCCTGTGGTCCATCCTGTCCTTGGCCTGCAAAAGGACACGTTGTAGTGGACAGATGTGGGCTGGGACAATAGTGCCACATCACTGCTGACTGTGTGTTCACATCAGCCACTGTCTGAAAGCTTGTCACAGTTCCTGGTCTTCCTTGTCACATTTTTATCCCTCTAGCCCCATTGAAAACAAAACAGCTGGGATTGTGTCTCACGAACCAAAAACGTCTTTCCTTCCTTCTCAGGGCCTTCTCAGGGTCACCTGAGAACACAGCTGGTTTCTGAAGTATTCTTCTCACATGTCCAGGATTTCCTCTGTGCTTCCAGAGAAAGGGAGACACCTGCCTCTGTGACAGCATACAGAACTGGTTCAGGAAGAGGCAGTCCAGGGCCCCTTTTCTTCTATTTTGAGGTGAGGAGGGAGGTGGGCCCAATACTGACCGGTGAGTAAGTCAGTGGATATGTTATGGAACTCAGTATCCGAGGGCAGAACCTAAAAGAGAGCTGAAAGAGAAGATTCTCTTTCTGTCTGGTCTAATGTAGCAATCAGAGACATTGAAGACTTAGACAAGTCCACAGGGCTATGTATATAAGGATGTTCATTAGAATGTTCCAGTATTAGCAACCTACTAATAGATCCCCATGTGGAAGGGGCTGATGAAATCTGTGGCCTTTAAGCATTGGTATACGGGTATTGAAAAGTGCTCAAGGCTAATTGTATAGGGCAGGGGTGTGATGGTCCACATTTGTAATCCTAGGAGCTTCGGGAGTTCAAAGCCAGCATGGACTATATCACACACACCCACACATGCACGGGGGTGGGGTGGGGGGTTGGGGGGACGACTAATTATTTAGGAAATTTAAAAACAAGGCATTGATTGGTACATGTAGAGGGGTGGGGATATTTGTGCATATGCATGCATGTGCGTGTGTCATGCGTGTGTGCTTCTAAAACCATAGATACGTTCTGGAAATGCATAGGAGAAGCTGCTAACTGGCTCCCCTTAAACCATAGGAGTAGTGATTTGGGTGGGGAGAAAGACATTCGTTCTTTATTCTACACTCTTGTACTTAAGTGCTTCCTAAGTATAGTGACCAGGTGCTGCATCTGCACTGCTGTGGTGACAATAAATAAAGGCTCAGGAGGCTCGCAGAACAAACCTGTCAGACCTTAGGGCATTGAGTCCAGAATGCTGAAGAAGGAACTCAACAGAGTGGGACCTGAGAGGGACCAGAAATGCAGAGCTAGTCTTCAGCTGTTGCCTGCAGACCTATGTTTCGAGTGGCCGAGAGTGGATACAGGGGAAGGGACTGGTGGGAAGTCTCTCTCTATTCCTAAAATTGACTTGATAACTGAAAGAGTAAAACAGAGTCAAGGCCAGAGTTCAAATCAAAGACCCAGGATTGGAGCGTCTTTCCCAACTGTCTGTTCCTGGAGGCAGCTCTCCTCACTGTCTATCATGTTTGCATTTTAACATGGCCAGAAAAGGACATTTTAACTCTTCATGCCTCTAATTCCAATACTTAGAAAACTGAGACAGGAGAATGGTTACTAGTTCAAGGCTAACCTGGACTGTGCAGTGTCAGTTAATCAGTAAATAAAGGTCAGGCCTAGTGGTAACACATACTTGTAGTCCAAGAACTTAACTTGAGGCCAAGGAAGAAGAATCATGAATTTAAGGATAGCTAGGGGCCAAATATGAGTTCCAGACTCTCAGGGCCCACCTATCAAGACCGTATCCCATTGTCTTAGTCAGGGTTTCTATTCCTGCACAAAACATCAGGACCAAGAAGCAAGTTGGGGAGGAAAGGGTTTATTCAGCTTACACTTCCCACATTGCTGTTCATCATCAAAGCAAGTCAGGACTGGAACTCAAGGAGGTCAGGAAACAGGAACTGATGCAGAGGCCATGGAGGGATGTTACATACTGGCTTGCTTCCCCTGGCTTGCTCAGCTTGCTTTCTTATAGAACCCAAGACCACCAACCTAGGGATGGAATTGCCCACAATGGGCTGGGTCCTCCCCTCTTGATCACTAATTGAGAAAATGCCTTACAGCTGGGTCTCACAGAGGCATTTTTCTCAATTGAAGTTCCTTTCTCTGTGACAACTCCGGCTTGTGTCTAGTTGACACAGAAAACCAGCCAGTGCAGCCATACATCAACAAATGCATAGGATCTCTTGGGCCCCTTCACATCAAGAAATACCAAGGTTAGCTGGAGGAAGATCACATCAAATGAGGTCAGTTCGGTGACTTGAATAAGGCACCCCTCACAGTTGAATTGGCTGCAATAAGTGCTACTTAGATTTTCAAAGCTGGGAAGATCAGCAAGTCCTGATGTTGCTAATGAAGGTAGTCCAGAGAAGGAAAGATTTAAACTAGATCTGGGCCTGGCGTGGTGGTACATCTCTATAATCCTAGCACTAGGGAGTCAGAGGCAAAGAAGACTCCCATCTCACAGAACAAACCAAAATAAATATAAATAAATGTAGATAAACTAGTTCTGGAGTGGTGACCTGGTTAAGTAGGATTATTTGATATTTGGTATACTAACTAGCTAGCTAACTAGCTCCATTGTATTGAGACACGGAAGCAGCTTATCTCAGCAGAATGAGAGCTGTAAGTGAGCTGATTGGTTCTCAGGGAACCTAGACAGCAGTAGCATTTTTACTGGGAGTAGTGGGCTGTACCTAGAGTCTCAGCAGCAGCCTGGACTAAATGACAGTTTTTAGGTCAGCCCAGGCTTATGTAGCAGTATCCTGTCTCAAAAAACGAATCCTGGGATTTGGCCTTTGAACCCAAAAGACCATGGGTTCAATCCACTGTATTGCAAAATGGTTTATAATAATAATTCTAGAATTAAAAGCATATAGAGGAACTATAACTTGAGGTGAAAAAATTAGGAGCCTTAGAATGTGTTTTTGGGTATTACAGGAGTTATAAAAGTAATACTTCAAGACTAATCACAGATCCAAGTGACTTGGAGCAAAGGAGAGAGGGTTACATAAGGCAAGGTATGGGGTGACAAAGGGTCAGTGGAGGACCAGCAGGAGGAAGAGGGTGGCCAGTATGACATCTGCAGAGGGAGTGGAGGCAAGAGGACCAGGTGACTGTGAGACAGACTGGAGCAGAGGCTCAGACTGGGGCTGTCACTCAGCGGAGTGACCCAAGCACTAGCTCAATGTGTGGGAGACCCTGGTTCTGTCCCTAGCAGTCACATCCAAAAACAAACCCTGAAGGAGATGAGAGGTAGGTGAGCATAGGGAACAAAGTGCTGGTATCAAAGGACTCTGCCTGAGTTTGGAGTGGGTGGCGGTGTCGGGGGTGTGTGTATGGAGGGGAGGGGGCATTGAGGGACAATTCTGGTTGACTATTTGAGGTAGGAGTAGGAAGGGAAGAGCTGAAGGGCTGGGTTTTCATTAGGAATCCCTTTTCCCAGGATGGTTAGACATTTTAGGGATGTTTATGTCTGCTGGATTTTCTGTGTGTGCATGCGTGTGCATGTGTGTGTGTGTGTGTGTGTGTGTACATGTGCGTGTGTGAGAGTGTTTGTTGTATATATATATATATATATATATTATATATATGTATATTGTGTGTGTGTGTATTCCTGTACGCATGCACATGCATCTGTGCTCACGGGTGGGAGACTAGAGTTGACATGATGTATCTTCCTTGATCACGCCTCACTGTATCTTTTGAGGTAGGGTCTCTCTGGACCTTAGCTTCTTGACTCAGGCAGACTGGTTGGCTCCAGAGCTTGGCTCGCCTCTGCCTCTGCGGCACCGGGATTGCAGCTGCAGACTGCACACCTGACTTTTCCATGGTGGCCGGAGAACGTAAGTCCTATGCTTCCATACTAAGCTATCTCCTCAGATGTGCTGTCACACAGAAGATTTGTTTGCATTAGGTGTTCGTTCAGCTTTCCTGGTTGGGGACAAAAGGGTGGCCCTATGAATCCAACCCAGTACCCTGAATGCAAGCTGGGCAAATGCTCTACCATTGAGATGTAGACCTCTTCACTAACGCATTAACCAGCTTGCCTGCCTCCCTCCCTCCCTGCTTCTTTCCCTCCCTTGCTTTCTTCCTTTTCTGAAACCGGGTCTCACGATGTGGCACTGGTCTGGAACCCTCTATCTAGATCAGGCAGGTTGTCCACTGCCTCTTTTACTGTCTGGTGAGAACAGCAGTGAGTAGAGCAGGATTGGTCCCTGTGCTCACAGAAGACAGATACTGAAAAAGAAACAGCGTCTCTTGTGTCTTGACCTGGCGTTTCTCTCTTGTGCTCTTTTTTTTTTTTTTTTTAAGGAATTTTATTTATTTTACCTATGTGAGTACACAGTAGAGTGAGTATATTGTAGCTGTCTTCAGACACACCAGAAGAGGGCATTGGATCCCATTACAGATGGTTGTGAGCCACCACGTGGTTGCTGGGAATTGAACTCAGGACCTCTGGAAGAGCAGTCGGAGCTCTTAACCGCTGAGCCATCTCTCCAGCCCTCTCTCGTGCTCTTGATGTGGCATTTCTCTCCCCTAGAGCAGTCCTTTTCCTCCCACTGAATTTGGAAGGACCATGCGCTGGTAAGCGCATTTATCAAATGCTTTACCATAGATTATATCTTCAGATTTTTTTTATCAAGAGGTGTAGCCCAGTCTGTCTTTGAACTCCGTGCTTTTGCTTCAATCTTCCAGCATGTGTTGTTATGCTTAGTACTCAATTGTATCACTTAATTGAAAACAAAAAACAAACAAACAAAAAAAATAAACAAACTTCACAGTACGTGATATACTTTATGAACACGTCTTAATGATGCCATCAGTATGTGATGAATATATGCCAGTAAAAATAGCCAGGGTGGGGCGGGGGGAGCGATGACGCAGCACTGGCTTTTACTAAGGACATGGGTTTGCTTCCAGCAGTGCACGGCAGCTCACGACTATCTGCCACTCCCCTTCCAGGGGAATCTAACACAATCTTTGGACTCTGAGGGCACTAGGCACATGTGTGGTGCACAGGTATACATGTAGGCAAAACATACATACGTACAAAATTCACACTTACCTGTGCATGCTGGAGAAGTCGCCCTGTGGTTTCAGCACTTGAGGTGACGTGTGAGGACCAGGTGATCTCACAGGCAGAACCCACATTGATACTGGGTGGCCATGGTGGCCTGCCTGTAATTCCAGCTCCTGAAAGGTGAAAACAGGATCTCCTCCAGAGCAAACTGGCTAGCCAAACAAGCTGTATCAGAGAGCTCTGGGCTCACCTGAGAGACCTTCCTCAAGAAGATGGATCACTATTGAGTAAGAGTCCAGATGATAATCTCAGGCTTCCACAAAACACATAGCCACACATGCAAACACTCACGCACACGTGATGCACATGACATACCATGCTGGCTAATTTTAGATCAACTTGACACAAGCTATAGTCATCTGAGAGGAGGGAGAAATGTCTCCATAAGACTGGGCTGTAGGCGAATCTGTAGAAAATTTCTTAATTAGTGATTGGTGGGGAAGGTTGTCTAATGTGGTTGGTGCCATCCCTAGACTTGTGGTCCTGGGTTCTATAAGGAAGCAGGCCGAGCAAGTCATGGAGAGCAAGCCAGTAAGCAGCACCCCTCCATGGCCTCTGTATCAGCCAACTCCTGTCTCGTTCCTGCCCTGCTTGGGCTCCTGCCCTAACTACTTTCGATGATGAACTATTAAATGGAAGTGTGAGTGAAATAAACCCCTTTCTCCCCAAGGTGCTTCTGATCATGGAGTTTCATCATAGCAGTAGTAACCCTAATTAAAGTATGTATACATTTAAAAAGACAGTAAAAAAAATTCTCAATGACCATTCATTCATTCATTCATTCATTCATGTTTTTCTACACCTATTTATAGAGTGTCACTCCCTATGGCTATGAATTGCTTCAGAATCTATCAGAAGAGCCAACCGTATAAACAAACAGTGATAATATGGGGTAAATGCATGTGATATACACCAGGTATTGTGGGAAGCTCCTAAGAGATGAAGCCACTTACCCTCAGTGTGTATGCAGGGGTAGGTGACTGGCAGGGAAGTCTCCTTGATGACCCAGAATAATGACCCCATTGTTTTTACAGGTATAGTCTGAATGGGGGGGAGGTATTTGTTCTGTACAAAAAGAGGTACTCAAGAGATAGTTGGGCAGCTAAGCGTTCTTGTTCTTTTTTTTTTTTCTTTTCTTTTTTTTCCGGAGCTGGGGACCGAACCCAGGGCCTTGCGTTTGCTAGGCAAGCGCTCTACCGCTGAGCTAAATCCCCAACCCCCCAGCTAAGCGTTCTTGTAGCTCTTGCAGAGAACTCTGGTTCTGTTCCCAGCCCTCACATGATGGCTCACAAAAGAAACCTGTTATTCAAAGACCTGGACACTGGAGACCCTCATACTTCTTGGGAACAGAGGTGGTCAAGCCAGGAAAATAAGATTTAGAATTCTGTGCCTTGTGAGTCAATCAAAATATGAAGAATTCCAGATTCAGGAGCACAAGCCTAGTGTACTGTCTACTCCAGGCTAAGGTGGGCAGATTGTTTGAGACTGCCTCAAAAAAAGAAGAGGAGGAGGAGGAAGAGGGAAGAGGAGGAGGAGGAGGAAGAGGAGGAAGAGGAGGAGGAGGAGGAGGAGGAGGAGGAGGAGGAGGAGGAGGAGAGGAGGGGAGTAAATGAAAGAAAAGATTAAGGAATGAAAAGAAAGTCATTTTCAGATATGAAGGTCTGAGAAATTTACCACCTGCCTTTCTCTTTGTAGGGACCTACTGGAGGACTTAGCTCAAGGAAACCTGCAAGGAAATGAGGAAAACGTTTGGATGCCAAGGGACGGACAGCAAGAGCCAGGCAGGCAGGACCTAGCAGAAGCTGGCATGGTAAGGGCTCTGGTCACTGGGGTATCTTTTTCCCTTTCTTTCTTGGGGTGCTGAGGACCAGACCAGGGCCTTGACCTACAAAGCAAGCTCTGTTGAGCTACATCCCTACCTGGCAGGTCAGAATTTCTTCTTATAAAATAACAGATTTTCTAAAATAGAATTTCTTTTCCCCTTAATGTTGAAATCTTGAGCCTTTTTCATTTCTCTTAGAAAAAAAATTTATTTATTTATTTTTCTGAGACGAGATGGGTTCTCTGTGCAGTTTTGGCTGTCTTGGAACTCATGTAGACCAGGATAGCCTTGGACTCACAGAGATCCACCTGCCTCAGCTTTCCAAGTACTGGAATTAAAGGCGTGAGCCACCACCACCTGGCTAATTTTTGTTTTTTAATTTCTCTTGCCAGGAAATGGTGGTGCACCCGTTTGATCCCAGCAGTGGGGAGACAGAGGCAGGCAGCCTGGTCTACAGAGGGAATTCCAGGACAGCCATGGCCACAGGGAGAAACCCTGTCTTGAAAAAAAAAAAAAAAAAAAAACCCAAAAACTATAGTTCTAATTTTTTAATGTTTTATTACTTTGAAAAACATTCTACTGCTTTTTTTTTTTTAATTTAAATTCTGGAAATCAGTGTTGCTTGGAAAAACTGAAAAATATGTAGACTCCCAGTTTATGGTGGGGTTTCTATCCCCATAAACCCACTGGATATTAAAAGCACATTTAATACAGTTCACTGAACGTCACAGCAGCACAGTACCACGTCCCTGGCTTGCTGCAAGCTTCCCAGTGTCACAAGAGGATCTGTCTGCCTATTGATAGCCAGGAAAGGTTTAAATTAGAAAAGAGGGGATATGCTGTCTACTTTTTTGGGTAGAAATATAATATTGCTTTAGACCATCTTGCAGCTTGAAGTAACGGTTGAGCCATCGTAAGCCGAGCCATCTGTGCTCTTCAGGTGCCTTTGTGTGGTTTGGCAGGGCCCTGGGAGAGGCCGAGTCAGGAGGTTAAAGGAAATCTACTGAACTTGGGGTAGCTCGTGCTGAAATCTCACTATTTAAGAAGCAGAGGCAGGAAGATTGCTCTGATCTCAAGACCAGTCTGGGCATAGTAGCAAATAAATCAAATAAGCAAACCAGAAATAGGCTGGCCCTCCTGCTGCATGTCTGAATCTCAACACTGGAGAAGCAGAGGCAGGAGGATTATTGTAAGTTAGCAGCTCCCTACCCCTAACCCCCACTACAGAGTGAGTGACAGAGCTTCACAGTAAGACCTTGTTTAAAAAACAAAGCAGAAAGAAAGGAAGAAAGCCCAAATAAAAGCAAAGGCTTTATTGGGATTTTGAGGCTGTACCCAGTTACTATGGGATGCCAGAGTCCGGGAGCAGTGTACTGGAGACCAGATGGAGCCTGGTCTTGTGGTGGACACTGGTAATTCCAGCACTCAGGAGGCAGAAGCAGGCAGACCTGAGGCCAGACTGGTTTGATAGCGAACCAGGACATCCAGGGCTATGTGGAGAACACCCTGTCTCTAGTAACAACAACAATGATTGATGATGATGTTGTTGTTGTTGTTGATGATGATGTTGGCAGGGGTAGCAGCAAGATGGAGAGATGAGAAATCCTCTCTACCTACAAGAGTTCCACAACACTTCATTGTCCCAGGCTCCTTCACAGCAAAGATGATCCCAGAGAGCATTGGTACTAGAAAGACCTCCTTCAAGGTGCCTGTCCCCAAGCGGTCTGCACTCGGGGATCACCAGGAATGATGAGAATCAGTAAAGCTGTATGCATGGCTGGGAAAAGGAGCCTTTTCTGTCTCTGACTCCCCGTCTCCCTCCCCCAACCCCCGCCCTGTATTTATGTGCGCCTGTGTCTCTCTGTCTCCCTGCCCCCATGTATGTGTGTGCGCATGCTCAGTGGCTTTAGACAATATTTAAGAGTTATATTTCAGCAGATCTCCCGCTGAAGCCTGAGCAGGTTCCCCGAATCTGAAACCAAAGAGAATCTTTCGGCTATGATCTTGGCAAATGGGAACTTTCTTCCCCCAAGTCTGCATTTCACACGAAAACTATTTAAAATGTCTGTGCACAAGCCAGGCTGTGGTGTGATGATGTTTACTGGTTTCGCTGACCGTAAAAATGGGCGTTCTCTCCACTTCCCCACCAGCCAGGAGCAAACCCTTCTAGTACTTCCCCCAGAGCAGGGTTTTAAATAGTGGTGCTTTAGGCTGGCGACCTGGAAACTCGCTTTTGCTTTGTTCTGCTGTTAATGGTCGTCGGTTTAAGCCTTCCATCCTCAGAAACTTTCTCCAAACTAAGTTGGGAAGGAGGTAGCAGGTGTTTGTTTGTTTGTTCATTTGCTTTTAAGAAAGAAAGGGTGGGGGGAGAGGAGGAAGGGAGAAAGAAAAAAAGCAACGCAATCACTATTTAAAGGATTTGGGGAGGTAGGATTCTAAGCTGGTCAGGCCCCTTTGGGAGCAGCGAAGAGATTTTATCTTTCTACGTCAGTCTGTAACAACTAGCGCTCAGCATATAAGCTACCAAGGAAGTAGTACTTTGTAGCCCTGGTTATCCTGAAATTCCCTTCATAGACCAGGCTGGCCTCAAACTCAGAGATCCATCTGCCTCTGTCTCTGGTGCTGGATTAAAGGTGTGAACTACACCAAACCATCTGTGTGTGTGTGTGTGTGTGTGTGTGTGTGTGTGTGAGTGTGTGTGTGTGTGTGTGTGTGTGGTATTAGCAAGCCTCCTGGAGGCTGCTGGTAAGTGTGCTCTAACAACGAACTACACTCCCAGGCCAAAGGTGATAGTCTTTGAATAACTAATAGCCCTGTCACTATTTGAGGGAGCACAGGCCCCTGGATGACTTTTACTTCAAGAGACCAAGTCAGTGTGCCAGCCCTGATGAGCTGGTTAGCTCAGTTCACTTTCCTTCCTCAGTTACTAAGGCTGGTGTTGATAACTGCCTGGGGTCTTGTACTTAGAGTCTCAAGCCGGCCATTACTGAGTACTGTATGTGCCAGGTTCAGGGCTGAGGACTTGGCTTTATTACTGCATTTAATTCTCACCATCCACTCCGTTTTCAGGGAGTGGGAAGGAAGGCTCAGAGAAGGTGGGAGAACTGGCCTTCTAAAGCACTGAGTTTTCCCTCTCCTTAGCTTCTGCTTGGAAGCAGGATGTTTTGCTGTTTCTAAATCGAAGAGACAAGAAAAGATAAATAGGAGAAATCACAGTTACCTGACCTCCTCTTGGAACCCAATGTGGCAGGCAGCTTTGCTATTGGCCCAGATCATGCATTTGCTAAATTAGTTGCTTCTTATTGGAGGAAACTGTTCTCCATGTGAACAATGTTATAAGCAGGACCCACCCCATACCCCCATCTCTCTCTCTAGCTTTACGTATTTCTGGACTTAGGTGTTGACCATCTGGGCCATTTTTTTCCCTCTTACATGATCGCTATCAACTTTCATCTGTGGGCCAGCAGCTCTTCAGTCTGCCTTCTGGGATCCAGAACTCTTCTTGGGACATCAAAGGTTAGACTATGGTAAGATACTGTCTATAAGAACGACGACTGTGGCAGACATGGGAGAGCCCTTACGCTTAGCTGGAGACTTTTAAGAAATGGTCTCAAAGGGTTAACTCCACATGATTGCTTCCGGGCCCAGCCTCAGTTTGATACTTCCACTTTTAAGATTTATTTCCTCATAGTACATGGGGCTGGAGAGATGCTTTAGGGGTTAAAAGGACTGGCTGCTTTCCCATGGGACCTGGGTTCAATTCCCAGCCCATATGGCAGCAGCCCCTCTGTAACTCCAGATCATCAGATCTTATGCCCTCTTCTGGTCTCCAGAAGCACCGAGCAGGCAAAACTCTTACACATAAAATTTAAAATTTTAAAAGTTTTTAAAAAGATTTATTTCATCACAGTAGAGTGCTTGTTTAACACACACAAAGCTCTGGGTTCGATCCCCAGTGTTTTTGGATATTACTCCTTGTTAGTGTAATCTGTATCCAGATTTGAGAATAAGTTGATTTTTGTTCACACTTTCTAGCTAAGGCATTGAGGCCCGGAGAGCTCCTGAGGTTGGGATAGGAAGTGGCACTTCTACATGCAACCAGGTATGGTGTGGTGTGCAGTAATCTCAGCACTCTGTAGAGGCAGGGGGACTCTGACACAGGTGTTCAAATGGCAGCCTAGGCTACAGGAGATGAGTTTCAAACAAAACAAAAATAACAAAGTATGCTGTACTTATTTATGTGTCTGTCTGCACGCATATCTGCTGTTCCAAGAGTGCGGAGGTCAAAAGACAACTTTCTGGAGGCTGTTCCTTGTCTCCCTTTGCCTTGTCTAGGTAGGGTCTCTTGCTTCCATTGCTCTGCCTACTACAGGTCTGCTGGCCTCCCAGCTTCTCAGGCCTGGGTTTCCTGCTCCCCATCACCCGTAGGAGTGCTGGGGTTACAGAGGAACGCCAGCACATCCAGTTTGTTAAGGGTTCCTGGGATGGAATGCAGGTAGTCAGGCAGGCAAAGCAAGTGCTCTTATTAAAAACAGTCATTCTGGCCCAGCATTGCCCTTATATCATTACCATACGACCTATTGCTATACTTTAGATAATATGGAGATTAAAGCTGAGAGCAAACATATACAGTGGTCTGGGCGTGGCTCTGTGAGTTCGAAGCCAGCCCTATAGAGTGTTGTTTCAGGGATAGCGATGTTTCCAGTTTATGCTCTCCTGCCTTGTGTCCTGCAGTGCTTCCTAAACACTGGAGGAAGATCCTGTTCTGTACTCTTGGGCTTCTTTCCTCCCCTCCTATAGCTAGCTCACGCTGGTTTTAAACTCATGATCCTCCTGCCTCAGCCTTCCTGGTTTCCTTCTGGTAAGTAGGACTCTTTCCCGATATTTATTCTTTTTTTTTTTTTTTTTTTTTTCGGAGCTGGGGACTGAACCCAGGGCCTTGCGCTTGCTAGGCAAGTGCTCTACCACTGAGCTAAATCCCCAACCTCCGGATATTTATTCTTAGACAGGATCTTACGTCTTCAATCTGGTTAGTCTGGAACTCACCTAGAGACCAGGCTGGACCCAGAAGTGCTGGAATCAAAGGCGGACAGCACCACACCAGCCTCTCTTTAGCCTTTACCAGCACCATCCTACTCAGATGGCTTCCTTTTCTTCCAATCTCTGCCTTAATGGGACATTTCCTTCCCTAGGGAACTTCCCCCAGCTCATGCTTACATCACACCCTCCCCTGGATCCTGCCTCAGGCAACTGAACAAATGGGAAGGTGGTGACCGGGTGACAGGGCCTCCAGTGGGGAGATGTAAAGGGCCACAGTGTCCTGTTGCAGGAGCATCCCGGCAGTTTCCTCTCTGTGCTCTGCCAAATGGTTTCTCTGACTGAAGCAGAACCTCAGGGTTTGTGGGAATCATCTCAGAAGAACGGGAGAATCAGCAGGAGGCAAAGCAGACTGTTATCTTAGGGCTGCCCTCAGTCACTTCGGACCATCCCGGGCCTCCAGGACACAGTCCCTGACCTCCATTACATAGGAGTGGCCGAGACTCAACCCTGACAGGTTATTTCTCCACAGGTGAAATAAACCAATTCAAGTCACGTTAGACTATATTAAAGGCAGGGCTATTGGGAAACTACTCACTGCCCCAAGGACTGAGGCCACAGAAGTTGCCTTGGGGATGGGGAAAGAAAAAGAGAAAGGGCCCCGTTTGCAGAGGGGGGTGGGGGTGGGGTTGAGCCCACCAGAGCACACCCACTGTACACAAAAATGTCTGGGTTATATAGGGAAGAGCCTCTGGGGGAAGGGCAGCCCAGCCCCTGGACCGGAAAGTTCATGGTTGGTGGCAGGGTATGCCAAGTGGGGACTAGGGGATTCTGGGAGAGCCTGGAGACCTGGTCTGCTTTGATATGTAAAACACCTACCTCAGTCCTTTGAGTCCAGGGGTCCAAAACCAAACTAAGCTCTTCACCTGAAACCCACCTCACCTCTTCAAGGACTTACTAGCTAACCTGCCCTTGACCAAGTTCGGCTTTCTCCTTTTACCTGTGTGCTCATCTGGAAAGTGAGAATAATTGCTCTGCTTTTCTTATTGGGCAGTTTTTCTTGTAAGTTAAATTAGATGAACTATGTATGATGCTAAGGACACAGGGCCCGGCTGCCTTGAAACCCAAACTAAAGATTGTCTGCCCTTGGTTCTTATCCCCCACCCCCCTCCCCGTGTGTATGCCTCCCTACCCTCTTTTTTTTTTTTTTTTTTTTCTTTTCTTTTTTTCTGGAGCTGGGGACCAAACCCAGGCCTTGCGCTTGCTAGGCAAGCGCTCTACCACTGAGCTAAATCCCCAACCCCGCCTCCCCACCCTCTTGAGATATTGTCTTACTGTATTGCCCTGGCAAAGCAGGGATTTGCTATGTAGAGCAAACTAGCATTGAACTCAGGGATCCCCCTGCCTCCACCTCCTGGGTGCTGGATTAAAGACTTATGACATCACTTTTCTGGATTGCGGCAGGTCCCCTGAGTCTTCCTGCAGTGCCTAGGCTTCCTTACCGGGAACTCGGATTCCTTACATCTCAGGTGGGCTAGTAGTTTTGTTTTTTGAGGTATGGTTGAACTAACTTGGGGTCACAAGTTAGGTTAGTTGTCCTTAAAACTGTCAAACTAATAGTTTTTTTTTTTTTTTTTAAGATTTATTCATTGTGGCCACATTGGGATAGAGGCAAAAGGATCCAGTGACCCCACCCCTTGTTCATAGTATGTACCCCGGGAATCAAGTCAGTGCTGGAGATCAAACTCTTAAGTCCTTGGTACAGCCTCAGCCAAGGAGACCAAGGTTTTGGACATTATTCTTTTGAGAGTTTTAATTAGCATCCAGAGAGGATACCAAGAGGCCCGGGAGCCCCTGGGAATGTCCTTCAGGTGGTGATGGGCTGAAATACTGCCTCCCTTCCAGCTCTTTCCTATCAGTACTGCTTGGACCTTCAACTCTGTCCTTTAGGGCTAGGGCCTTAAGTCTCCAGTGAGCTGACCAAACCCCTCCGTGTTCTTACACAGAACAGTCTGTTCTGATCTTAGTGCATAGGTGTGAAATAGTCCACCTACCTTAAAATCCATCCTTATCATCCATCCTTAAAAGCCATAAAGATGCAGGCATTCTGGGGTCAAGGACCCTGTCCCAGACTTTACTATTGTACAGTGGAGCAGAGTGATGACCAGCACTTAGTAAAAGAAATAATCACTAAGTGACTGAGTGAACGAAATCCCAGGAGGGCAGTTGAGTGTTTTTGTATATTTTCCCCCTAGTCCTAAGCATCTGATTCTCATTACTGCTACAGCTTGGAAAGTCTCTCTCTGCCTTGGCGTTTTATAAACCTTGTGTGTGCACATCGACATTTTAGACATAAATCTACAGGTCCGGGGCTGGAAAATTTGAGGAAAAGGGGATTGGTGGAAGGGATAAAAAAAAAAAAAAAAAAAAGGATCCAGAGGTCCAAGATTCGTCAAGCACAGCTGTCTGATTGGGGAGGGGCGACCCTGGATGCTCCTCTGTGGACATTGTCCCTGGATGCAACAACCATTAGTGGGGTTGGCCAATGTTCCCCCACGGACCTTGGAGCGGGGCACGCTGCAAAAGAAGGGGTACAATCTAGGCCGTGGCCAGGAGCCCCAGGAACAAGAGCTTGGCCATTCTTGTTCTGAGGCGGCGCCTAGGGGAGGCTGGAGGTAGAGATTTGGGGTGAGCTGGGGGAACCCACGGGGAAGGGCTGGTGGGGGGAGGGAGGGGCCTATGCCTGTCTCTTTAAGAGCCCAGTGCTGCCCCCGCCTCGCAGGCGCCCGGAGTCTCACAAAAGAACAGGATGTTGTTGATTTGTCACCAAACCACAGAGAGGAAATGATTGTAAATTTCCTTTAAACATCCCCACCGCGCTCCGGCCGCCCCCGCTTCCGCCTCCGCCGCCCCCGCCGGGCCTAGCGCAGCAGGGCCTCTGCGCTCCTGTGGCCGCTTCGGCTCCGGCTCTCGGGCCAGAGCTCCGGGCTCAGGCTCCTGCGAGCCCAAGAGGGAGCAACCCCCTCTGCTTGTGGGAGCATCCCAGCCCTGGTCCAGCTGCTTGCTGAGAAGCATGCTTTTTTTTTTTTTTTTTTTTAACCCCAGCAGCTGCAGCCAAGGATGGTCCGCAGCCCACATGGTTGCGTTCGGCTGGTCGATCATTCATTGTTGCTTCTGTTGCTGAGTGCCCTGCCCAGGAAGCGCCACCCCATCGAAGCCTAACCAGGGGCTTTATTATCGAGGGAAACAGAGGCACGCGCAGATGATTTGAGTCACCAGTTTCTTTCTCCCCACAATTGGTTCAGGTCACCCAGAGTTTATGTGCACACTCGCCGGAGGTGGGGGGGGGATTCTAGAACATGGGGTCCCAAGCCGTGATGGCAATCTCAGTTGCCAAGCCAAAGTAAGGATACATAATCTGAGCTAATTCCTGGGGATCACACCTGCCCCTGCAGCTGGCAATCTCTTCAGGATCCACTTGGGTTTCAGTGCGGCTGTGCCTGTCCACCAGTGCCGTTGCTCTTGTTGCCTTCAGTTTGCGATATCTGGCGTTCCTTGATCAAGATAGTGCACTTTGCTAAGCCAAGTTGTTGCCCTTAGTCTTTGCATTAAAACTAAGAGGTAGATGATGCTATTTTTATGAGCTGGTGAGGAAGGTTCTAAATTGAACTGGAGTATCCTTTCCAGAACAGAGTCATTTTTAGCATTACATTCTGATAACTGGTGGGCTCTCTCTTTAATACACTTGAATTTGTTAAGATCACTGCTGAACTCTTTACAGGGCCCTTTGTCTCCTCAACCTCCAGGGGACCTGGGCGAGCCTTTGTGCCTCTCTCTCAGAGCCGATGTTCAGTGGTTGAGGTCTCAGGCTGGAACTACTAGTTTCTTGAACTCTCTTGAATGGCTGTAGAGCTGACTCTCTCTCTCTCTCTCTCTCTCTCTCTCTCTCTCTCTCTCTCTCTCTCTCTCTCTGTGTGTGTGTGTGTCTGTCTGTCTGTCTGTCTGTCTGTTGATGCTGGGAGCTGAACCCTGGTCCAGTGTATGCTAGACCAGTGCTCTGCAACTCTACACCTAGCTTTCCACTCTACTTGAATAGGCCCTGAGCTCAGTGGTCTCTGTCCAGATTCCCAGCTCTGGGGGCCATGGCCAGTGTTGCTGAGGTGGATGGGGATGTGACTTTGGGTAGCACTGGCATCACATAAATCAGTTGTTAGGTTTCGCCACATGCCTTGCTTTGTGTGGAATGCTGTTTAATTTTTCTCATTTGATCCTAAGTGATGAACCGTTGACTCAGGGTACTGGGTGAGGTTGTATGTCTAACAGTGCTGAAGCTGGGGTGAGACTTGTACTCCCGAGATCCCCTGGGTCTGTGCACAAGGAGGTCGCTCGGGCACTCTGGATGTCAGACTGCAGTTGCTTGCCTTCAATCACTGTGGAAAGACAAGTGGGTCCTTGGTGCTGGTGGAGCTGCAGAGACTTCTGCAGCCGCCTTGGCCCCTGTGTGCTGCAGCTGTCATCCTCCAGCCTCGAGCACATTTGTTGCTCCAGAGTGGATCTCAGTGTTTCCACCTGTCCTTTTATAGAGTGCCAGTCATGGAGGGAGTTCTGAGTGCTCACGGGCAGCCATCAGATCGTTGCATTTCCAGATGTAGCCTCAGCGTGTACTGGACAGTGCCACCAGTACTCTCCGGGCACTGAGTAGGTAGGCCCAAACCAGAGCAAAGCTACCTAGAGGCAAGAGTCCCCACGCTCCACTACTCAGGTCTAAGGAAGTGGGAGCCAGAAGGCAGGTTATCTTACGGCTCCTAATATCAGTTTCCTGGCTTATGAGTAACTTTGGTCTTAGATGGCCCTTCCAGCCATTATGAGAAAAATTGATCCAGTGTACTCAACGGAGTTAACAGTTTTAAAATTTGAATAACTGAATTTTAATATGTATTTTGTGTGTCCGTGTACACACAACTACATGAGTTTCTGGGCATCACATGTATGTGGGTCAGATGGCGTCAGACCCCTTGGAACTGGAGTTACAGGCCTCTGTGAGTTGCATGATGTCGGTGCTGGTAATCACACCTGAGTCCTCTCCTCTGCAAAAGCCTGAGTTAATATTTATTAAACGCCCAATATATGTCAGGAGCCACGGTCAAAGGCCTTAGATGACAGCAGTCAACAGAATACAAACGTACTTGGAGGCTAACAAGATCCCCAAATTACATGTCTATATACCATGCATACCGGTATGTGCACGTCTCTGAGTATGTACATTAGTGAAAGAACAGGCTGGATTTGTTCTAGGGTGATCAGGAAGTCTCACTGATCAGATCGAGTGGGAGAGTGTGGCACATAGATTTTAGGAAGAAGCTTTCAGTATGCAGTAGGGATGGCCACCGGAAAAGGCTGGGGTGGGGCTGTGTTGTGCTCTACCTGTTCTTCAGTAGTCACAGTGCCAGCAGCTTTAGGAAGAAGAGGCACAGAGAGGTTGCGTGATTAGCCTAAGGCCACGTAGCTAGTAGGGTTGGAAGAGGAGGTGATATTTAAACAGCAGTCTAACTTCACCTCCTGAGTCCTGGGGTTACAGTTATGCTCCTGGCTCTCTCAAATGCCATTCTGAATCAGCAAGCTTCTTCACACTGGGGACTCTTCTTTCACAAACAAGCTGGTGTTTAATTCATTGTTTGGTTCTTCTGGTTTCTAGAGGATTAAGCATCACATTGACCAAGGAGATTGCTAACCCAGGAGAGGCATGATTGATACCAGCTTAAGACTCAGTGTTCCTCTCTGTGAATTGGATGGAGGTGGTTCTTTTGATTCAGGAAAGTCCCATCTTGTGACAGAAGGGGAAGAAACACCTTACTATAAATCAGAGAAATGGGAGAACTGGGGTTGCCTCAGTCCCCCCACCTTCATTTTAATTTCCCTGGGATAGGCTCACTACACTGTATTATACAGCGGTAATTAAAGCACTTGGATTAGTGGACTGAGGTTTATAGGGCAAACAGGAGCCAGAGAGGAGGCGACAGCCTCTCTTTTATTCCCAGGCAGGTATCCGGATTGCCACATGCTTGCGTTTTCTTCCTGAAACCATCGCCTTCGCTGCTTGGATACCCTTCTTCCCTCTGTATTTCCACCGCCCGCTCAGCCTGCTGTTCAGCACAGCTTGTGTGGACTGGAGACCAGCACTCCCCTATCCCAACAGCCTAGGGAAAAGGGAGTCAGAATCCAGCAGGCTGCACATGAGTGGCAGAGAGCAGGGGCAGCCAGGAGCAGAACCTGGGCCAGAGTGAGCAGATGCCAGGCCTCTTCCAGCCTCCCCAGACAGCTGTCCACACGTTTGCAGTGGGAAAGGGCAGTGAGAGTAGACTCTCCCAAAAGCAGACCACCCCAGGGCGCCTTCCCAGATCGGATGCTGTGTCATACTGTACTGTGCTCACAACATTGTTTTCAACCATGACATTGAGGAATAAGGAAACAGAAATGGGGGCGGTGGGGGCGGGGATGGTACTCAATTTACAGTCTGGATCCTAGAACTCTAGAACTTGTTCTAGACCCTAGAACAAGGAATAGTTGAACATGGCTGATGAGAAATTTTGGCCAAATTAATTTGTTTGGGGACCAAGATAATTACTGAGTGCTTATTATTATTTTTTTTTAAAGATTTATTTATTTGTTTCATGTATGTGGGTACACTGTTGCTTTCTTCAGACACACCAGAAGAGGGCATCGGATGCCCATTACAGATGGTTGTGAGCCACCATGTGGTTGCTGGGAATTGAACTCAGGACCTCTTGGAGAGCAGTCAGTGCTCTTAACCCCTGAGCCATCTCTCCAGCCCCTACTGAGCGCTTATTATAGGACAGATGGCCTAGGTGTCCATGCATGGGAGAAGTGGAGTTGTGGTTACACACGTGCATCCTTGTGGGCTTCTGTCTCTGCCTGGTTGACAGGACAGGACTGGCAGTCTTTGCTATAGAGAACAGAAGAGGTATGCCTGGTTTAAACAGCCTTGGCCAGAGTGTAGTCCTGAGTTCTGGTTCTATGAGGTAGTCTGGTTAAAGCAAGGACAGAAGTCCTTACTGCTTGAGGGGAGTGATCTGAACCTCAGAAGACCTCCTTCCTTCCCAGGGCTGATCCCATCACTGGGTGATGGTCTTGAAGTGTTCCTGGAATTCAAGGTTACTAAAGACAATGGCTAGAGACCTCTGGCGCCTTTTGGGTTTGTTTTGAAAACACCAACAGAAGTGCCTCAGTCCCTGTTTGTTTCTGCCTTCAGCACTGGATGGGGCTGAGAGGGTTAGATAACCATTGTGTTTTAAATAGACACTCCCAGTGACTCCAACACCTACCTGCAGGACTGAGTGAATGACTGACCCAAAGTAAAGGAGACAGATACAAGAGGAAGGAAGAGGTGCGCTCTCAGCCAGCTTTTAGTTAAAGGTGGACCCAAGGACAGAGTCAGTGTTGTTCTGGCAAAAGCAGCTTTTCCGAGCCCGTTAAAAAAAGCCCATTGTGGTCCAGACTGACATCTGACCTTGAATCTGACGTCTCTTAGCCACGTGACTCTTACGTTTTGGTAGTTTACCATCTTGAACTTTACTTTCCTCATAAAGGAATAGAATGAAAAAAATTACACAAAGCAATACGTAATCAGGACTTGGTGGAATGTTAACCTGTTATACTTAGCGTTAATAACGGGATGACTGAGGGCCTAAAGGATGGTGACACGTGGGAAGAGACACGGTTCCTGATGCCCGCCCTTTTCTCCATATTCTCCGTTTGACCATACACCAGGAAGGCAGGGGGAGCTAGGGATTCTCATCTAGAGTTCAGGTGGGAGTGGATTCAGATGCTGGCTTGGGATGTGAGCGGTCCGATGGAGTTCAGAAACAGATGTTAAGTGTTTGAGTTTATTCTTCAAGATTATTTTCCACATACGTTGTGTTTATCCAATAGTCCACAGCAAGCCCTGTGAGAGGCTGCGGCTGCCCACTTGACAAACAGGAAAACGGGCACCGGATGTAGGAGTTCCCTGCCAAGGTCACCTCCACGGTCCTGAGGAGGTCTCCTGCCAGCAGCGGTCAGCAGCCAGTTAGAGAAATCAGGAATGAAGGATATTAGGCATGCACAGGGAGGTTACCTGTTCTGTGGGAATCTCAGAAGTAGGACCCCTCCTCTACCTGCAGGGTTCGGCACTCTCCTGCTCAGCCTCCCAAGTGGCTCATGATCCCCTCAAAACTTTTGGACCTGCTTTGGGGCAAAGGAGAGGGGATCATTAAGCATGAGGGATGGAGGGCCTGGGGATGTAGTTCAGTTAGAAGGATGTTGGCTGGGCATGTGCAAAGCATGGGCCAGGCATAGCGGTACGCTGGCAATCCTGCAGTATAGCACAGGCTGCATATACACTTAGAATGAAAAAAATTCTCCAAGGTGACAGACACTCTAGGTGAGAGTCCTCTATTTCCCTGAGGGTGTGCAATTAAAACAAAAAAGCCAGGCTTAGTCACTACTACTGTGTTGATGTTTGCTGTCCTTCCTTCCCTTCTCCTCCCTCCTTTCCCTTCCCCTCCCCTCCCCTTCCTTCCCCCTTCCTTCTCCCTCCCCTCTCCTTTTCTCTCTCCCCCCCCTTTTTCTTTCCCTCCCTCCCTCCCTCCCTCCCTCCTTCCTTCCTTCCTTCCCTCCTTCCTTCCTTCTTCCTTCCTTTTTCTTGAGACAGGGTTTCTCTGTGTAATAGCCCTGGCTATCCTGGACTTCCCTTGTAGACCAGGCTGGCCCCAAACTCAGGGATCCTCCTGCCTTTGCCTCACCAGTGTTGGGATTAAAGGCACAGTCCATCACACCTGGCCTTGTTTGCTTATTTTTGAATAATGAATTGTCTTTTGAGATAGACTTTTTCCCCCTGTGTAGCCTTGGGTGGTCTAGGACTTGATAAATAGACTAAGCTAGCCTTGAACTGGTACAGTGGAATTTGCTTCTTTTCAAGTTCTTCTTTTCTAACCCTTTATCCCCCAACCCTTAGTTTCACCCCCCCCCCCACTAGATAGGAGATAAAGAAGGTCAGAGGGGAGAGAGAGGGATAGAGAGCTCTGAATCTAATTTCTTCCTGTTTGTTCAAGCACAACTAACAATTCCCCAAAACCCCACTCCCCAAATGGCCAACAACCACCCACCCTACCTATTGGAGCTCTAGCATTTCTATACCCTTAGAAAAATTCCCAGAATTCCAAATGTGACACTATTGCAGAAACTATCTGCAGCTGGCAAAACCATGCCTTTGCTAGAGCACGAGGCAAACCATAGTCAGCTGCTGCGGACAGCTCAAAGCATCCCCATTTCCCACCCCCCAGGATTAAAACAAAAATACTTTCTTACAATATTCTTGTGTTTATTTAAAGAAACCCAAATTCAAAAATTCTTACCACAAACTATCAATGAATTCTCCTACCTGTCTCTCACTTGCTGGGACTGCTGGCCTGCTATGTTTTATGTGGGAAATATCATTGAACAGATAATGCAGATGAAAGGTTAGCCTTCATTTATGTGAGGAGACCATTTTTAGGAAAAGGGGTTTGCTAATGCAACCATTTCTATATATGCAATGAAAAAAGTAAAAATGAAATCTCCCGAAGCCCTTCCTGGGACAACCAAAAAGGGAAGGGGACTCTGATATACAAATTTGTAGTTTTACTGTCACATGTTGGCAACATTTCAAGTTTTCCCTTTTGTAGAACTTCATTATTATTTGTTTTTTTTTCTTCCTGCCTTCCTTCCTTCCTTTATTTTTATTTTTGAGACAGGGTTTCTCTCTGTATGGCTCTGGCTGACCTGAAACTCACTTTGTAGACCAGGCTGGCCTTGAACCTACAGCGATCTGCCTGCCTCTGTCTCTCCAGTGCTGTGACTAAAACTGTGAACCACCACACCTGGCTCATTGCTGTCTTTTTAAACTATTACTATTTTTATTTATTACTGCCATTATTCTTTTCAAAGGACATTTAAAACATTGATGATAATGATGATGGTGAAGAGGAAGAGGAAGAGGAAGAAGAGTATGTAATAGGTGTTTTCTCTCCCTCAGTGACACAGGTATAGGCCAGATTAGACCAGGTGGGTGAAGTTGGGGGAAGGAGGGCAGACAGGGTTTCCCAGCTTGTACAAGGGATGGGCAGAGGTTCCAGCCTAACAGTGCATTCATGTGCCATGATGCATATGTAGAAGTCAGAGGGCAGCTTTCTGGAGTCCTTCTGTCTGTCTTTTTTTTTTTTTTTTTTTTTTTGCAGTCCTTCTGTCTGTCTTATACTGCACGTGCCTGTGTCCTAAGCCACTGCTCTAATCCCAGTTCTTTTTTTTTTTAAACCATCTTAACTTTTTAATTTTTCTGAGAGAAGTTCTTACAAATGGCTATTAGAGTTGTTCATTTTATTTTACATCAAATGTTTTGCTTACATGTATGTATATGCAACACATACATTCCTGGTCCCCTCAGAGGCTAAAGGAGAGCATCAGATCCTCCAGAACTGGAATTACTGGTGTACTGGTGGGTGTGAACCACCAGATGGGTGCTGGAAATCGAACCCAGGTCCTTGGTAAAAGCATCAAGTGCTTTTAAGTATTAAATCACCTCTCTAGCCCCCAAAATGAGATCTTACACAGTCTGATCATAGACTTGCTGGGTATCCGAGGATGGCCTTGAATTTCTTACCTTCCTACCTGTACCAACTGCTAGGCTTAGAGCCATGTACCACCAAGCCTGGTTTCTGCATGTGCATATTACATGTGTGTACATATGTGTACATATGTTTGTGTGTGCATGTAGCCTGAAGGCTACTTTATCATTGTTCCTCAGGAACTGTCTATCTTGTAGCTTTTTTTTTTTTAAAGATTTATTTATTTTATATGAGTACACTGTCATTGTCTTCAGATACATCAGAAGAGGGCATTGGATCCCATTACAGATGGTTGCAAGCCACCATGTGGTTGCTGGGAATTGAATTCAGGACCTCTGGAAGAGCAGTCAGTGCTCTTAACTGCTGAGCCATCTCTCCAGCCCCCTATCTTGTAGCTTTAAAAACCTGTTTAAAAGCCAGCACTCAGGAGGTAGATGCAGATGGATCTCTGTGGGTTTAAGTGAGTTCTAGGAGAGCTAAGGACCCATGGGTTCCCAAGACTACCCAGAGAAATCTTGTCTTAAAAACCAGCAAAAACAAAACAAAGAAAAAACAACAACAAAAAACTGATTAAAATGTTTTTTAATATTTTATGCGCACATGAATGTCAGAGGACAGTTTTCAGGAGTTGGTTCCAAAATTTGCTTTTTATTGTTAATGGTTTATGTCCTGGTCAGTTTTTTGTCAATATGACTCAATCTAGGGTAATTTTGGAAGAGGAAACTTCAATTGAGAAAATGCCCCTACCTGAATGGCCTGTGGGGGAATTTTCTTAATGAATGATTAAATGGAGAGGGGCCAGCCCATTGTGGGTGGTGCCCTCTTCCGCCCACGGCAGGTGGTCTTGCATTTTATAAGAAAGCAGGCTGAGCAAGCCACAGAGAGTAAACCAGTAAGCAGCAGTCTGCCATGGGTTCTGCTTCAGTTCCTGCTTCCTGGGTCCTGTTCTAAGTTTCCCTCTTGATGTCCAAAGACAAAGTGTGATCTGTGAGGCTGAAGTAAACCCTTTCCAAGTTGCTCTTGGTCATGTTTTATCATAGTAATTGAAACCCAACCAAAGCCAAAATTGGTACCAAGTAGTGGGATATTGCTGTAACAGTTCTGCTTATGTGTTTGGGGGAAGATTGAGGTGGCATTTGAACGTTGGACTGGAAAAGCTATTGAACGTTCATCTCAGTGGTCTGTTCCGTGGGAGCTGGGAAGGTGAGAACGGGGAGAGCAATGACAATGCTGGAGGCCTGGCTTGTGAGGGTTCAGAGGGGAGCAGAGACCAGTGAGACTCCTCATGTGTCATTTTGAATTAAGGCTCTGTGGTTGTGGTCAGCGAGGGCTGAAGAACTGAGTGTGAATAACGAGAGACCAGAGCTGGTAAAGCAAACCTTTGCTGGGATAATTGGTTCTAGTTAGGTGGAACTGAAGAGTGGCTGTCATAGAAGAAATCAGTGTAGGGTACAGTGGCTCCTGTTTTTAAGCACTCAGGAGTTAGAAGCAGGAGGATCTATGTTAATTGGAGTCCAGCCTGGTCTGCATAGTGCCAGGACTACATAGACAGACCTTGTCTCAAAAAATGCACCCCACTAGACACACGGGAGTAAAAATACAAGAGATGAGATGGTGTTGGAACCTCCGAACTTATTCCTAGGAGCTGTACCTACACCAGAGGGTGACGGTGATGTCTGTTCTCTGTGGAGGTGACTGTGAACCACACACATATATCCCACTAAACTCTGACTATATTCCTGGGGCAGCTCCCATGCACAGCCACTCCCAGAACTCGTGTGACGGTTCTAACTGCTAAAGTGCAGTGTGGGAGAAGTAACAGATGGCAAAACACGGTGGAGAGAGACAGTGGTGTTTACTTTGTGGCAACTAAAAAAAAATTGGATGTTGGCAAATGGTAGAGAATCCGACTGTGGGCACCCCCAGGTTCTTCCCAGGGCCTTGGAAAGGGCTAATGCAGAAATGGGGCCTGAGTTCCAGTGTCATGGCTGTGTAGTGGACCTGATTAGCATTTTTAATATCATGGTGAAGAGTGGTTTTTTTCCAGGTGTGGTGGCTCTTGACTTTAATCCCAGTATTTCGGAGGCAGTGTCTGGTAGATCTCTGTGACTTTGAGCCTGGTCTATGTATTGAGTTCCAGGACAGCCAGGGGCTACATAGTGAGACCTTGTCTCAAACAAACAAACAAACAAACAGAAGTGATGTTTGTTTTGTTTTGCTTTTTTCTTCAGGGTCTTGCTGTGTAGCCCAAGCTGGGCTTTAAGATGCCATGTTCCTGCCTCAGCCTCTGCAGTGCTGAGGTGACATGTGCGGACTGCCATAGCTATCTGGTGCTGTGCTTTTGAGCTCAGTGGAGCCCATAGGGTAGTGTGGCACTTTTGACATGTGGGCTACTCAGTTACATTAATCAGGACACGGGAATAGTGTGTCCTTACTGAGAGTTAAACCCTTCAAGGGCAGGCAGATTGACTGCTTAATTAATTGACTGCGTAATGTCTAAGGTGGAAATCCTAACCCCATCATGTGACTTTGGATGTATCAGCAAGCAAGCTCCAAGGTCTTAGAGAAAAAGTCTGCCTTGACCCAGAGAACACTGGGGACTGCCTGTATTCTATTCAGAGCCAAAAATGAAGGTGGCCCGGCTGCCTCTCATGTCAAGAGGGAGTTTAACCTGCACTGGTTATCTGAGTTATCTATCCCTTGGTCAGGGTTCTGAAGGGAGGTTCCTAGGTATCGCTTCTGGAATTGGTTCTGATCATCCATTCCAGAGACTCTGTACCTTTCCCCGCCTCCCCAACCTGGGTCCCTGAACTGCTGTGAGGTTAGGAGACAGCGGAAAGATCAAAGGTGAATGGTTTTGAGCCATAAAATAGCCTGAAAAACAAGTTTGGAAGATGAACGGCTTTGAGTCTGTGGGGCTTAGCTGGGCAGTTCTGAGAATTATTGACATTCCTGCTTGTGAGTTCCAGAGACCCCGCCCCCTCAGAGGTTTTCCCCCACAGTTCCCCTCTATCTCCTGGGGACTGCAGATGGAATGTTCACCCTATGTCTCAGAACCCTGGAGATGAAGCCAGAGCGAGCCTTGTCCCTATATGATAGGAGCTATGAACCCGGGGACTGAGCAATTGTAACTTGCAGAGGAGGGACAGGATTCCAGCGTGACTTCCCACACCTCTTACCTGGCTGTCCTCTGCCTGGCAGCTGAACTCCGCACCAAGTTCCACCTTGGCTCTCTTTGTGTTGACTGTGCCTCTATGGGCTGGCTTGGGTCTCCCTTCTGCATGAGGGCTCTGGTGGGACAGGCTGGAGGTGTTCACGTCTGCCCTGTCCTTTAAAGACATAAGTAGGATGTGGCAGCTTCTGCCTTCAGCACCTCCACTCCACCCCACGCCCCCACCCCACCAGCCCTGGGATAATGTTTATATACAAATTCTGCCTTTGATCTCCACCCAGGAAAACACCAGCTGCTATTGGAAATCTTTTAGCTTGTGATGGAAAGCAGGACAGCAGGGCCTCATGCAGGCCTCCTCAGGCTTCTCTGGAGGGTGTTAGGGAACAGCAAGTGTGTTTTATTTATATTTTTTGAAGTCATCCCAGAACCGTGTCCAGGCAACTGAAGGTCTGTCAGAGAGCCGAAAAGCTTAATTCTGTTTAGAAGAGACAAAGGGATTAGGTGTCCCTGGGACTTTAACCAGAGCATTGTTGGTGGTTTTGATTTAGGTTTCGTTTAGGGAAGGCAAGTGCAGAAAGGATGCCAAAGATCTGGGCTGCCAGTGTTGTGGAGATGTTAAGAAACCGGCACACATGAGGTGCTGGCAGGGCTATGAATTAGTGTGGCCTTTGGGGGGGAAATGCTGGCAACGTGTTTCAGTACTAATGAGCCTGACCTTAGATGCAGCGACTCACACACTGGAAACAGTCCTGTGCAAGGACCTGTATTCAGAAGTTCTCGCTGCAAGACTGGGGCTGTAGGTCAGTAGTGGGATGTTTGCTTGCTTAGCATGTTCAAGGCCTTGGGTTCCATCTTTAGTACTGGAATAATAGTACTTATTGCAGTAAAAGGGACAGAGTCATCCTCAAAGAATCAATAAAAAATATTGTGTTGGGAAAAATAGTCACCCGAGTCTATTAGAGAACAGGTTCAATAGGTTATGGTTTACCCAAGCACTGTATGGGAATTAAAGAATTAAAAAAGGAAATAAAAACAATGAATAACATACAGATGGTGCTTGGTGACCCTCCTATTCCCAGGGCCATCACTTAAGAAATTAGCTCACTTATAATATTAACTGAGCCTTCATAATACTAATACTTTGGGTTCTGTTATTAGAACTTTTTTCTTTGTCTTGTGGGGAAAGGGATGTTATGTAACTTGGCTAAGGCTCCATCACTGCTGAGTACAGGGCTTGTCTCAAACTCTTTGCCTCAGGGACAGTGACCACCATGCAGTGCCTATATAGACATGTTTCTGATTTGCCATGAAGTGAAAGATGCAGGTAGCAGAAACATATTTTACATACATTTTATGTATGCAAAAAAGAAACCATCCTCATGTATGTTTATCTGGAAAAAGGAGCAGTCTGCAAGAACACACATTGGTTTAGCAATTCTTTGTAGGAAGGAAGGCAGAGTAAGCTATTTAAAAAGTTTTTTTATGCTAGGCATTTATATTTTTGCAGGCACCCCCCAACCAACACACACACACACACACACACACACACACACACAGACAGAGAGAGAGAGAGAGAGAGAGAGAGAGAGAGAGAGAGAGACTTTATACAGTGTTTTAGATTAAGTCCAGAGCCTCATGCATGGCTGCTGTGTGACAAAATGTTTCCTGGGGAGATGTAACACACAGGTCTCACTCCTCATAGGAATTCTATGACTGAATTCAGTTTGGTGAACCAATGAGTTTTGTTGGAGTGACTTACATGAATTTGGGTTAGGGGTTATTTACAGGAGCAGAAATGACCCAAGCAGCTGCCCTACCAAAGCCCCCTGACATATAGGTGACAGCTTACAAAACTGGGAACCTGGAACTCATAGCACAGCCTGCAGGCAGCTCAAAGACTTGGGAAAGCATCCTGCCCAGCTACCTGGCTTTCTCTAAACCTTTGCAGGCAACTTCTGTGGTCTCAATCTTTGCCCTTTGTAGTTTGGCTTTGCTGAGTCTAACGGTGACACTTAGCTTTTATTGATTATTCTGTTGGGAAGGAGCCTAGTGAATCTGTTTGGTTTCAGGGACTTCCTGAAGGTATTTTGAGTTGTTTTCCCTTCCTGCTTAAGGAGCTTCCCTTTAAAATGGAAAGTTTCAATTTTGGAGAAGACTGTTATGCAACAATCATACATAAGTTTATGTCTCCAGCTTTCTTGAACTGGTCATTTTTTAAGAAGAAACAAACAAACAAACAAAAAAACACCCCCCTGCCCCCAAATAACCAAAGTAATACTGTCTATGTTTGTTCTCTCTTGTTGTGATAAAGACTGTATCCAAAAGCAGGTTGGAAAGGAAAGGATTTATTTACCTTATATATTTTGGGTCACAGTCTGTTGAAGGAAGCCAAGGCAGGAACTCAAGGCAGGAACTGAAGCAGAAGCCAGGAGGGGTGCTGCTTACTGGCTTGCTCTTCATGGCTTGCTCAGCCTGCTTTCTTTTACCATCTAGGACCACCTGCCCAGAGGTGACACTGCTTACAGTAGACTAGGACCTCCTGCCTCAATCATTAATCAAGAAGATGCCAGCAGACTGATTTCTGGAGGTATTTTCTCAATATAGGTTCCTCTTTCCAGATAATTCTACCTTATGTGGAGTTGACAAAACACACACACACAGACACACACAGAAACACACACACACACACACACCCCACACAACACACCAGCTAACCAGTACACTAATAATAAGAAAAAAAGAACTTAGAGCCGGAGAGATGGCTCAGTCAGTAAAGTACCTGCCTGTCACAAAAATCTGAGGACCTGAATCTGGATCCCCAGAAACAACAGAAAAACCTGAGAGTGTCTGCTCACCTGTAGTCCCAGTATTAGGGAAGCAGAGAAAGATCCCTGAAGCTCATTGGCCAACCAACCTAGCAGAACTTCAGGGTCAGTGAGAGACTCTGTCTCAACAAAAAAGAGGGTGGAGACACATAGTGTTAGTGTAGACCTCAGGTCTGCGTGTGCACTCACATACCCATATGGGCAAGCATTCCCACGCACACCGTGCAGACCCTCTCAAATAATAATAACTTAGTTTCCCTTGCTAAATAGCTTATTAGAATGAGGAGACTTCCCGTAATCCTGGGCTGGGAGTGACTTTCGTGTGGCATAAAAACTGTGGCACCGTGCCTAGAGGAGTTATAGATCACCTGAAGGGAGCAGAGAGGTTGCTCGTTCCTCTGGCAGGCTAAAAGTCCATGAACTAATGAGCTGACCTTGTCCTCCAAAGTCATGTCTCCTCTGGGAAGGTCATTTACGCTCAACCCTGCACATTTCCTCTTCATCCCCCTGCCCCAGTATGTGGTTTGATCACTTATTGTACTGTTGGACATTGTGTAAATAACCCAGCTACTTGGTCTTTGCGAAAACCCCTTCTCCTTCCGGATCACTCTGCAAGAATGGATTCCTTAGGTATTCCATTTATAGGTTCTTTACAGTTTGCAAATCTGATTCCTAGTCATTATCTCAGCTAACTGGCGTTGGGACCTGACCTAATGCACCTTGTATAACCTCTCTGTGAGAGTTAAGCTATGCATGGGCTTAGGAAAAGTTTGGATGGAGAATTATAAAGGTTGTCAAAATTGCAAGTCCCCTCTCCCAACTTTTGTAGTTCTGGGGATGGAGCCCAGGGTCCAGAACATGCTAGAAAAATGCTCCCCCACTGAACTACTTGTACCTCAATGTATCTTTCCTTCAATCCTTTGCTCTTAAAAGCCACCTCTCCTGTGTTCAGATACTGATTTCTGAGGTATCATATCACAGAGAATATTTAAAAAACAAACAAACAAACAGCACCCGGGAGGAGGCAGAGGCAGGGGGATCTCTGTGAGTTTGAGACTAGCCATGTCTACAGAGCAAGTTCTAGAATAGTCAGGGCTACACATCAAAACTTTGTCTTGAAAAACCAAACTGGGCTAGAGAAATGACTCAGTGGTTGAGAGCACTGACTGTTCTTCCAGAGGTCCTGAGTTCAATTCCCAGCAACTACCTGGTGGCTCACAACCATCTGTAGGGTCTGATGCCCTCTTCTGCTGTGTCTGAAGACAGTGACAGTGTACTCACATATATAAAATAAATAAATAAATCTTTTTAAAAAAGTGAAAAAGAAAAACCAAACTGAACCAAACAAAGCAAAACAACAACTACAACAGCAACAACAACAACAACAATATTGTTGGCACTGAAGAGATAGTTTGGCAATTAAGAGTAGTTGCTGTTGGGGGTTGGGGATTTAGCTCAATGGTAGAGCGCTTGCCTAGCAAGCGCAAGGCCCTGGGTTCGGTCCCCAGCTCCGAAAAAAAGAAAAGAAAAAAAAAAAAAAAGTAGTTGCTGTTTTTGCAAAAGACCAAGTTTGGTTCTCAGCATCCACCTGGTGGTTTATAACCATCTGCAACTCCAGTTCCAGGGAATCCATTGCCCTTCACACATAGTGCACAGACATACATGTGGGAAAACACTTACACACAATAAAAAAGAAAGACAGGAACGGGTCTGCCTGTTGTGTCAGAGCAGAAAGCACCATGTTTCTGTTTTCTGTCTTTTTATTTCTCAAGGCAAGTTTAGGGACTTGTTGTTATTATTATTGTATTTGTTAATATTTTAAGATTTAAGGACTATTTTAAAGATCTATTATTTCTGTAAAGAAGATAAGGCTGTATGAAAGGTCCTCCGTGTTTCATGGAGAAGTAAGAGATGGATTTCTCTCTCAGGCCTGTCTGTCTGTCTGTCTGTCTCTGTCCACAGAGTTCAAGTGTTGAGCCTTTCCTTGGAGGGAAAAATAGAAAACAAACAAACAGAACAGGAGGCTGTGAAAACGCACCTCTCTAACATTCTGTCAGCATGCTCAGCTTTATTCCCTTAGAAATAAACCGGGAAAACCAGACTGGCCGTCAAAGAGCAAGTGTAATAATGGTCAGAGCCTATTTTGATTCTTTCTCTTACATCATCACTGTCATCACGGTGAGTGTCGTTCTTGGTGTTTCTTGCTTTCATTTTAAATGATCACACAGTATTTCAGGAGAGTGGTGTCCTTGGGAGAGAGTCCTAGACATGGGTTGAATAGATCCATCACTTACGGCTGATGTTCCTATGTTTGTCAGCTCAAACTGCTTTCTAAAAGAGCTGTGCCCCCTCCCCCAGCTTTATTTATTTATTTTCTTGATGAGACCTTGTCTTTTTGTGCCCCATGCTTGCTCAGAACTCCTGTGAAAAGGAAAGTGACCTTGAGTTTCAAATCCTTCTGCCTCTCTCTGCCTCCTAAGTGCTGGCAAAACGGATGTGTGATGTCATGCCCAGCTTCAAAAGAGCTGCACTTATGTGAGTTGTAATCAAATGCCTGTCATGTACATCACTGTGTGTTCTAAGGTGGGGTCTCACCCCTGCATCACTGAGTGTTCTAAGGCAGGATCTCACTCTTGCATCACTATATGTTCTGAGACAGGGTCTCACCCCTGCATCACTCTGTGTTCCAAGGCATGGTCTCACCCCTGCATACATCACTGTATGCTCTGAGACAGGGTCTCACCCCTGCATCACTGTGTGCAGGGTCTGGGAAATGGTGGAGTTGGAGAGGCTTTACTATAACAGGTAGCAGCCAAATTAGCCCTCTTCAGTTTGTTTTCTCAAGTGCCTTTCTCCCTTCCCTAGGGAAGACTCCCACCACCACTGGAGAAATCGGATCCCAAAAGACTGGTTGCTTGTCCAACACTCTTACCCTTCCTGCCTCAATGCCCCTGAGTCATGGCCACTGGAGGTGGTCTCCTTGCTTCCCGGCTGCCCTGGAGAGGCTGCCAGAAGACCCAGGATGGGGAACATGAACATGCCCAGCTTTTGACTCTAGGTTTTCCCACTGCTGCTTTTGTTGACTGCTGCTGGCTCCGAGCTCCCAGCCCCCAGAGGACATTGAGGACCATTGCTAGGTCCTCTTCGACTTGCTGGGGCCAGCAAGGTGCAGTCCTAGGATGTGGTTACCCTCTCTATTTGTCTGTTCCCCCCACTGTCAGCTGAAATCTTCTCCCAGGCACGGGTGGTCTTTTTTTTTCCCCAAATAGATGTGACTGTGTCACTTAATAGGTTTGCTTAATGCCTTAACAACTGTGGCAAATGAAGCCGGAGGGGCACTGGGTGCCAAACTGAGTTCAGAGAGAAGGGAGCACCTTGCAAGGCGTTTCTCCTTGTGTACTGTTTCCCCATTCAGCATTGGTAGGGAGGTGCAGGCCTTGGGGGGACACTCAGGCTGGGTTGGGTGACTCATCCTGACAACTGCTACTCAAGGGGCTGGAGCAGGAGTGGAGCTTTGAGTGCAGAGGTAGAGACTGCCCTGGAGACTCTGGAGACCCTGTTTCAGAAGAAGGGAAGTTGAGTGTGCTGAGGCAAGGCTGAGGCAGGAGGATTTTTATGAGTTTGAGACCAATATGGGCTACACAGTTTAAGGTCAGCCCGAGTTATAGAGTGAGACACTGTATAAACGAACACGGATGGTGTGAGAAGCCTTCAGACAAATTTGAAAGTGTAGAAAGTCCACGGTGACAGCAGCCAGTAGCTTTCCTAAGTCAAACAAGCTGCTGTCTGCATGTGGGCATGGTGCCTGATGCCCAGTTCAAACATAGCCTAGGCTCCGACAAATGGTTCTCCTCCTCACTGGCAGGGTCCTGGGTGGCCCCAGTTATCTTTCAAAGTTTCAGGGTTTGGTTGCTGTTGTTCTTTCAAGTGCCGAGAGCAGGAGCCCTGGCCTCTAACATGTTCTGCAAATGTTGTACCCTGAAGTACAATTCAGCCCCAAGCTATTTTATATGGCACAGAAAATGCTAAGTGTGGCCACAAGTCGTGGCATACGCCTTTAATCCCAGCACTTGGGAGGCAGGTGAATCTCTGTGAGTTTAAGGCTAGTCTGGTGTGTAGAGTTCCGGGACAGCCAGAGTTATGTAATAGAGAAGTCCTGTCTCAAAAGAGAACAGAAAATAAAACAAAAAGCCTAAGCACAGTGGTTCTCAACCTTCCTAATGCTGCGGCCCTTTAATACATTTCCTCCTGCTACGCTAACCCCCAACCATGAAATTATCTTCATTGCTATTTCATGACTGTAATTTTGCTAGTTATGAATTATAACTATCTGATATGCAGACGGCCTTAGATGACCCCTGTGAAAGGCTTGTTTGACCCTGCAGAAGTTGAGAACAACTGGCTTTGCGACAGTCCGTGGTCTTTGTTTTTATAGAATGTCTTACGTAGCAGAGAGTGGCCTTGGAACGCCTACTTCAGTTACCGGTATGTACCACCACAACCCACATAGGTGTTTGTGTGTTTATCAGTGTTTTTAAAAAGGAAAGCTTCTGTTTGAAAGAAACCAATTGAACCTTGAAGGAATTCTATTCCTTTTAAACCAGTATTGGGGAGCAAGCCATCCCTGTGAGCTGAGACACCTTTCTGAATTGACAAGAATCACTCCCAAACCTGGGGATACGTCTACAGCAACCCCACTCCATACTAGAACATGGTGTTTTCTTCTTTTCCTCCCTCCCTCCCCCTCTCCCTTTCCGTCACCCTCTCCCTCCCCTTCCCTCTCTGCACCCCCCCCCCTTCCTTCTCTCTCCTGTTCTTTTCTTGAGACAGGGTTTTTCTGTGCAGCCTGGGCTGTCATGAACTCACCCTGTATTCCAGGCTGGTCTTGAACTTACAGAGATCTGCCTGCCTCTGCCTCCTGAGTGCTGGATTAAAGGTGTGCGCCACCACTGCCCCATGGACATAGTGTTTTCGGTGCTAAAACCAGACAGTTCCTGGCACACCTGAGTGGTCAGTTATCCCTAGCATGGTGAAAATGTGTGATGGTATCCTGTGGAAAGATCCGAGGAAGAGAAGGATTCTGTGCAAGATTCTGACGAATCTGGGTGTGCCGGTTAGGAGTTAGTGAAGTGCCCTCCAGAGGAAGGAGGAGGAGGAGGAGGAGGAGGAGGAGGTTGTAGCATGTCCCAGATTCCTGGGGTGTAAAGTGCCAGCTACCTGGCATGAGTTCAGCACATCCAACTTCGCCTGTTCAGGCTAACGTGCTGAATGGTGAAAAAGATTGGTTCCTTCCTCTTGCCTAGGTACCGTCCTACCCTCTGGGTCTCTTGAGTGGGGTGGAGCCAGTGCTGAGAGGGGCTGAACTTCACCTGCAGCCCGGGGAGCTGGTAGTTCCTCTGCTGTGTCTAAGCATTTTGGAAAATCAGATTAGTGTTCTGAAAAACACTTGTAGCTTTGCCCTCCTCTGAGAGGCTCAAAGGCTGAGGAAGAGCCCACATCTGTTTACTTTTCTTTCATTTGGAACTCCTTGGGCTGTTCCTATAACCAGTCACCCTTCCCCCAACCTACTGCCATCCTGCAGGTTTGGGTGGTTTGAATTTTCAAGCCATTGGCCCTCAGTGGATTTGAGGGTTCAGTGAACACTTCTGCTGTCCAAAAGCACTCTTTGAAGGCCGAGGACCAACTGACGCATGCTGGGCTGGACGAGCGCTGCACCTGTCGCTTGTGCAGCTGTCAGCACGAGGGAGAACAGACAAAGCTAGCCTACCAGGAACCAGGGCCTCATGCGTGCTAGTCAGACCCCAACTTACCACTGAGCATCTCATAACTGCAGCTCGGTTCTTCCTCTCCCTAATTAAGCCCTAGAAAAATCTAAGTGATGTATGTATGTGGTGGTCATGTATGACGATGTCATATATGAAGGTGGTCATGTATGAATGGATGTGTAGTCATAGCAAAGGCTGGATGGGCATTGCAGAGGTTAAGAAGGGAAGAGGGCAGATGGTCTATGCTGTATTCTGCTTATGAGTGTTTTTTATATTTATTTATTTTCACTCTCTTTTGTTATATTGCTGGCTGTCCTGGAACTCTCTTTGTAGATCAGGCAGGCCTCGAACTCACAGAGAGCTTCCTGTCTCGGGGTCTCAAGTGCTGGAATTCAAGGCATGAACCACCACACCCAGCTATGTATTCAGTAACTCGACATGTGAAACTGTAGAATTACCCCTAAGATTAGGTGACTATGGCTAAGAAAAATACAATGTCATACAGGAGAAAGTTCAAGATTGAATTTCTAGAAGTGAAAATAGGTAAGCCTGAGACCCACAGATAAGTAGAGGCTAGATTTATTCATTCGTCAACTATTTGCTGGGCTAGAGATGTAGTTAATCTGGTATAGTGATAGTTTAACATGCATATGGGGGTTTGGGGATTTAGCTCAGTGATAAAGCGCTTGCCTAGAAAGCGCAAGGCCCTGGGTTCGGTCCCCAGCTCCGAAAAAAAGAAAAAAAAAATTTAACATGCATATGGGCTTGAGTTCAATCCCCAGTATCACGTAAAACTGGGTATGGTAGTGCACAGCTGTGACTCCAGCATTTGGTGACTGGGGCAGGAGGATCTGAAGTTCCAGGCTATTTTTTTTTAGCTATATAGTGAGTTTGAGGCCAGCCTGGGATACACTGAAACTGTCCCAAAAGAGAAGAGGTTGGGTATCTAGAAGAATGTAAAGTCCTCCTCTTGTAGAACTTCAGTCCAAAGGAAAGAAAAAGAGAAACAAAAGGTTTATGGAATTAGAGGGTAGAGCTTAGTGGTTAAACATTTGCCTAGCATCTGTAATACCCTCCTAACACACACACACACACACACACACACACACACACACACGGACATACAGAGACACAGATACACACACATAGACACACACACAGACACACACAGACACACACACATAGACACACACAGACACACAGACATACACACAAACACATACACACACACAGACAAACACACACAACAGACACACACACAGACATACACACAGAGACACAGATACACACACATAGACACATACACAGACATACACACACAACAGACATATAGACACACACATACACACACACAGACATACACACACAACAGACACACACACAGACACAGATACACACAGATACATACACACACACACATTTGTTCAAGGAATAAGTTTGTGGGTGGTGTTATGAGTTAAAAAAACAATCTAGGCTGTCTAGGCTATTGAGTACACAGAATAATAGGGGAGCTCCTTTTGTGGCACTGGTATTGAAATAAGACCTATACATTCTGGGTAAACTATCCTGAGCTACATCTTTAACCCTTTGTTGGGAAGGGACAGTGAACAGAATCTTATTGTGTAGCCCAGGGTGGCCTTGAACTTGAGATCTTTAGCCTTCTAAGTGTTGGGATTAAGAAGAGTACACACTGCCTTATATTGGTGATACATGCCTTTAATCCCAGCACTCAGGAGGTAGAGACAGGCAGATCTCTGAGTTTGAGGCCAGTCTAGTCTACAGAGTGAGTTCCAGGATAGTAAGAGCTACATAGAGAAACCCTGTCTCAGAAAAATAAAACAACAAACAAACAGTATATATCATGGCTAGCAGGACAATTGTTTCGTTTATTTTTAAGATCGGTATTGAAATATTCTGTAACCCAAGCTGGCCCAAAACTATGTGTATAGTAGCTCTGGTTGGACTAGAATTTGTGTTCTCCCTATTTCAGCCTCCCAAGTACTGGGGTCACAGGCATGACACATCACATCCAACTTAGAGATGCTTTTTTTAAAAAACAAGAAACAACGATAGAAAAAAGACTATTTATTTACTTTGCTCATGTGTGATGTGTGCTTTTCTGCACGTTCGAGCATGAGCACATGTGTACTTGTGTCATCGAGTGTGCATGTGGAGCTCTGAGGACAACCCACAGGAACGGGTTTTCTTCTTTCCCCATGTGAGTCCTGGGGATGGAGCTCAGATGGTCAAGCTCATGGGCAGCTGTCTTCATCTGCTGAGCCGTGTCCTTGACCCCAGCGATGCTTTGTGATCGAGAGTGTTATGTTAGCAAGGACTCTGAAGGGCAGAAACCCAGTGATGTGAGAGAACTAGACTTGCGGATACCCACAGGAGGTAGGTGTTCGAGGTGTCTGTGCACAGCAGCCGAGGATGTGTTAGAACAGCCATAAGCAGGAGGTAGTTTGTAGAGGAAGGCTTGAGTGAGGTAGCTGGGAGAGGGTGTTTATGCGAGTGGGCAGGAGGGTTCTAGACCTTGCAAAGCCTTGTAGAATGCTATGAAAAGGAGCTAGTGGGCAGGGAGGCAGGACCACTGGAATGCGGTCAGAGAGATCTTTGCCCATCTGGAGGACTTCAGAGTGTCTGTGTCTTAGGAGTTGCAAGAAGTGTGTGCCAAGGAGCTTGAGTCCGGAGGAAGCAGGTAGAACTGTCTAGATGGGCAGAGAAGTGGCTCTTGTCAAAGAGGGCGGGATGGGGCACACATCCTTCTATCTTTTCTTTTTCTTAATTAATTTATTTATTTTTATACAAGCACACTATAGCCATCCATAGACTAGAAGAGGCCATTGGATCCCATTACAGATGGTTGTGAGCCACTATGTGGTTGCTGGGAATTGAACTCAGGACCTCTGGAAGAGCATTCAGTGCTCTTAACCTCTGAGCCATCTCTCCAGCCTACATCCTTCTATCTTTTCAGGCCGGGATTCTCAAAGCTTTCGCCCCGAATGAAAAAAGTCAAGCCTTAAAGGGAAGAACGCCTTACCGTTCAGTTGAGGAACTGCAGAAGACAGGAAGACAGAGTTAGCTCAGATAAACTTGGAGCAGGCCTTGCTTGGCTGGTTGCCCTTCCTATAAATATCAGCTTCCTAGGCCTGGAAACACAGCGGTCAGGGACGTTGGAAGCTGTTGGGGAACATCCTTCCTGGTCCGGTGTCTAGGAGTTCACTGTCTGCACACATCTGCACGCAAGCACCAGAAGCAAGCAGGGTAGGCACAGTACCAGAAGGTGGTTATTCTGAGACCACTCCCTTTGCCCCTGTGGGATGCCTTCACTTCCTCTGGGGGCCCAGGCAGTTCTCTGGCGGGCCTTCAGCAGAGAAATCTGTAAAAGTCATTCGCCTGATTTAAGAGAACTAGGCCTTTGTGCAGGGGCTGTTGGAACAGAGGGAGGTCAGCTCCCCTGCCAGAAAAGGGATGGTCCTCCGTTGGTGGTGAGCCATGCCACCTGCCCGCCACTATAGTCTTGAGGGGAGAGGGGGAAATGGATGGAGGAGCTAGGATAATTCGGCAACACGTGAGTTAAATGGCCGAGGAAAATCCACAGAGAAACCAGACATTCTTCCTTGCATGCAAGCTCCTGCCGAAAGTTGGAAGAGGAAGGAATATTTTTCTTGCTTCTTAGACATGACATCCTGTGAGGGGAAGATTTAGAACAGATGGGGACCAGGGGAGCTTCGACGGATTTGCTTGTTTCACCACAATTTTTCCCTGTCCTAGGGCCAGAAAAGTCTCCCCTGCCCCCTTTAGTGAAGTTAAGAAAAAAAAAAAAAAAGGACTAAAACAATGTGGGTGGACTGTGTGGCTCAGCTCGTAAAGTGCTTTGCCCCTCAGACATGAGGACCTAAGTTCAGGTCCGGAGTACTCACACAAACAGGTCCATGGCAGTGTTAGCCTGTAATTCCAGTGCAAGGGAGATGAGGCAGGAGGATCTCTGGGACTTGCTGGCCTGCTCATCTTGCAGAATCAGTGAGCTCCGGTTTTAGTGAAGCGTTGTCTTCAGAAGTAGGGTAGAGAGCTAGAGGAAGGCACACGGAGGCATCCTTCCTCCTCGTGCACGCACACAGACGTGTGCTTTCCCCGTATACAGACATGTACACCTAACGCATGGACTCCACACCACACAGATAAAAAAAACCCAACTGGATGTGATGGCACACACCTCTAATCAATCTCATTACTCCGGAGGCAGAGTCAGGCAGATGTCTGTGAGTTCAAGGCCAGCCTTGTCTACGTAAAGCGTTCTAGGGCAGCCAGTAGCCAGAGCTACATTAGTGAGACCCAACAACAAAGTTAGAGAGGAAAACTCCAAGAAGATTGAATCAAATGTTTATTGTAAAGCATTCCCCTGGGACCAAAGATAGAAAATGGATTTAATTTGTGATTTCAGAAGGAGGAAGGAGAAGCTACCATGAGTTAGGTCAGGTCAAAGAAAACAGAACTGGCCGGTTAGAGTTTAGAGCAACCCAGTTGAAACGTAGTAATAACTCAGGGTTATCGATAGGAAATAGACTCTAACCGCATAGAGAGTACCTCTCTGCCCAGCTCTTATGCCATTTAAGTCTTACTATAAATACAAAGGTTGTGTCTTTTACCCAGGAACTGAGTGATCAAGGCCAAGTAGAAACCCTGGACTGGGGTTAAAAATTTCTACAGCAAACTTCTCTGTGTTATCTGTATTAAGGAGGAGGAAGAGGAAGGACCCCAGTCAGGTGGGGAAGAGGTTGTCTGACTGACACAGGTGAGGGGTGTTCTGAAATCTTCCAAGCGCCATGTGTGGGAGAAAACCTGTGCTCCCTCAGTTTGAGGGTGTGGGCTTTGGACCCCAGCTTGGGTAAACTACAGAAGGCTGTCCAAGTAGGGGAGAGCAGCCAGGTCTGCTAGAGTGCACCTGTGACCCCAGCACTCGGGAGACTGAGGCAGAAGGATAGAGTTTTAGAGGTCAGCCTGTGTACTGGCTGGCTTGTGTGTGTGCTTCACACAAGTTAGAGCCGTAAGAGAGGAAAGAGCCTCAGTTGAGAAAAATGTCTCCCCGGGATCCAAGCTGTGTGGGTTCTATAAGAAAGCAGGCTGAGCAAGCCATGGGAAGCAAGCCAGTAAGCAGCACCCTCTGCGTCATGAATCCTCCGGTTCCAGCCATGCTTGAGTTCCTTTCCTGACACCCCCCAAGTGATGGACTATGATCTGGAAGTGTAAGCCAAATAAACCTCTTTGCTCCCCAACTTTCTTTTTGGTCATGGTGTTTTGTTGCAGCAATAGAAAGCCTAACTAACTAAGTCAGTCTGGGATACGATGAGCTTGTCAAAAAAGGAAACAAAAAAAAAAAAAAAAAAAGAACCAAAAAGAGAAAACAAAAAACCAAGTGTGGTGGTTTGAATATGCTTGTCCCAGGGAGTGGCACTGTTTGGAGGCATGGCCTCGTAGGAGGAAGTGTGTCCTTGGGCGTGGGCTTTAAGACTATTGTCCTAGCTGCTTTCAGACGATGTTGTAGAACTCTCAGCTCCTCCTGCACCTTACCTGCTCCTGCCATGATGGTAACGGACTGAACCTCTGAACCTGTAAGCCAGCCCCAATGAAATGTTGTTCTTATAAAGAGTTACCTTGGTCATGCTGTCTGTTCACAGCAGTAAAACCCTAACTTAGTTAGACACCAAAGCAGTGATATGAAGGGTCATAGCGTACTCAGATGACTGCAACACTGTCCCTCGGTCACCAGATCCCTGCATGAAGTTGTCTCTGAAACTGTAGCTGGACAGTTTTGCTAAGAATATCCAGAGTTATTATGTACTGTTTCATCCGGGCTGCTCTTAACTCCAAATGGCCAGCCCTCAGGGCCATGTTTTCTTGACCTGACCCATGGTGGCTTCTCCTTCTCCTTCTGAAATCAGTGTTTCCACCGTGTTCTGCAGAGGGAGCATGCCAGTGCTTCTAGAGATTGGGAACTGAAGAAGAATTGACGATAAAGGGCACAAAGGAAAAAACATCTTTTTGAGGCAAACTCGTACTCTTTAGCCCAGGCTGGCCTTAAATGTGATCTGTGCCCTAACTCCTGACTTTTCTGCCTCTGCCTCCTTGAAGGACATTTTTGTTGTTGTTTTGTTTTGTTTTTTTTTCTGAGACAGGATCTCTCTGTCCTGCCTGCCCTGGAGCTCACTTTGTAGACCAGGCTGTCCTCAAACTCACAGATCTGCCTGCCTTTGTCTCCCAAGTGCTGGGATTAAAAGTGTACACCACTATGGCCCAGTTTTAAACTTTTGTTTTGCATTATTTATTTTAGGCGTGTGTGTGTGTGTGTGTGTGTGTGTGTGTGTGTGTGTGTGTGTGTGTATGGGGGGTATGTATGTATGTACTTGTGCATGTGTGTATGTGTGTGAATATGTTTGCATTTGTTAGTGTGTTTTTTCCAACCATCTACATCGCTGAACTATCTTGAAGGACTCAAAGGAAGTTTTTGGTACTATAAAAATGTTCTCCACCCTGACTGTGAAAGTATTTATTAAAATTCATAGGGCATTTTACTAAGATGCCTGAATTTTATTGTATATAAACAACAGAAAATTCCTTATCGTATTAGGTTGCTGGAGTCATACTTTGACGTTTGTTTGTCTGTTGTAGTTTATGAGACACAGTCTGACTAGGTAGCCCTGCTCTGCCTGGAACTCTCTCTGTGACCAGCTGACTTCACCTCCACAGAAATCTGCCTGCCTCTGCCTCCCTGGTGCTGAGATTAAAAGTGTGTGTCAGTGTGCCTGGCACATTTGGGTGTTTCTTGAGAAAACTGAGAACAAGTCACTTTCCCTGAGCGACAAAGTGATAAAGCCTGTTGTGTCACGTTTGATATGGCAGGGAAGGCGCGTGCCCAAAATATGAGTTCTTTTTTGTTTTTTGAGACAGTGTCTTGTAGCGCAGGCTGGCCTTGAATTCTGTATAGCCTAGGCTGACTTTGAATTGCTGACGGACATGCATCTTTCTCCCACAAGCCACCACATCCAGCTTGCTTCTCTTTCTTTTTCTTTTCCTTTTTTTCTTTTCTTTTCTTTTTTTCTTTTTTTTTTTTTTTTTTCTTCTGACTGGTCTTTCTCTATAGCCCTACCAATCCTCATGGCTCAGCTTCAGATTAGAAGTAAATACCATCCCTGTTGGTTCTTAAAGTGGAAGGGACTTGGTTAGAGGGAATCTGTTGCTGACTTCTCTCCATCTCCCTCTTCCTCTGAGCAGAGAACATCTCTGTGTGTTCCTGGGAATGCTCTTGACACGAACCAGGGAATTTCTTGTGGTATCTTTTTCTTTTTCCCCCTCCCTCCTCCCTCCCTCCTCCCTCCCTCCCTCCCTCCCTCCCTCCCTCCCTCCCTTCTCTCTGAGACATAGTTGCTCTGTAGACCAGGCTGGCCTCTTCCTCCTCAAATGGAATTAAAGGCAATACCACCACCACTGTTCATGGTTCTTTTTTAATAAGCCAGAGCTCTTGGGGCAGATGGCCTATTATTTGTTTGTTTGTTTGTCTTCTGTATTTGGTGGGGTTAGAGCGTGTGACTCTGATGAAGAATCTACTCATCATGCAGAATAAAGACATTCAGAGCTAGTTTTTTGATGTGTCAGACTCTAGAGCCAGCCATGTCTGATCTGGCTTTGTACCCAGAACTCTCCAGGGACGTGAGCTAACGATTTCTGCCCCTTTCCCACTTACGCCCCATTGACTTGCTCCTAGACCACTTACAGATGTTTTCGCAGTGGTGCATCTTTTGACCTACATGATTTTGACAGAAAAACTAGAGCTTCTTGTCCTAGGAGATGATGGGGTAGGAGACAGACAGCTCAGTCGGGGAGTCTCAAGAGGAGCCTCTCAGGGTTTCCTGTCTCCTTTTATTATGGGGACTGGAGCAGGTGCAGAGGGTCATGATGGAGAAGAATTTGGGAAACTGAAGGCCGGGAGGACAGGCATGGCCTTGGTCCAACAAGGGGAGGGAATGTCAGGGCCCCATCTTGTACCAGCAAGGGGGTCTCTGGTGATGGCCAGGGAGCCAGCAGGGATTTGCCCACTGCAAGGCAGTCATGGGCTCCTACCCTGTGTCTGTATGTGACTTCCTGGGCCTCTTCTTCCTTTCCATCGAACCTAAGTGTTACACACGTATGTCACGTATTTCAAGTGGAAAAAATGCTTTTTTCATAATTCAGCACAGTTGGAAGGTGATAGGACCTCTGGGAGACACTGTCTTGGGAGTCATGTTTAGGTCACTGGGATTGTCATTGAAGATGATTAGGGCCATAGGTTTCTTCTCCTTTCTCTGCTTCCTGGGTCACAAGGTTGAGTGGTTTACTCTAATGTTTTGGAACAAAATGGGGGAGGCATCTTAGCGAACAAAAGGTTCTAGGGAAGTGACATGTGCTGGTGCACTGGAGATCTTTACAGATGCTCAGTTTAAGGTTGTAAATGACATGTTTAAGTAAACGTTGGAGATATGAGGGCTGGCAAAATGCCTCAAGCATGTAAAGCCACCTGCAGCAAAGCCTGCAATCCTTGATCCTCGAGACCCACAAGGTGGAAAGAGGGATGTAACTCCCACAAGCTGACCTTTGACTCTGCGACTTTGGCTGGTTCTCTGAAGATTCCTTAACAGTCTCTTGGGGACACTGTGCCTCTCTCCCAATTAGTGGAGAGGTCTGTTCCTTAAAGGTACCTGGATTGGCTTGTGGTTGGCCCTACAAAGGGTCTCCCCAGAGGCCCCTAGCATGGAGTTCTGGAGGGGAACTTCTCAAACCGTTAGATAACCCTTTTCTAGCTACTACAGTCGAGATGTTGACAGCGCTACATAGCCTGCTTTGCCAAATCCTTTCATATTTATATCAGGTTGTCCAGCCTCAACCTACTGGGCCGTTAGATATAAAGGTCTTACCGGTGTGCTGTTAGTTCCCAGAAACCCCAGGGCAGGAGAGTGGGAGAGAGCTCGGAAACTAGACTGCCTGCTATGTAATTGAAAAAAATGGGGTTGGGGATTTAGCTCAGTGGTAGAGTGCTTGCCTATGCAAAGGCCCTGGGTTCGGGTCCCCAGCTCTGGAAAAAAAAAAAAAAAAAAAAAAAAAAAAAAAAAAAAAAGAAAATGCACAACGGGCGCTTTTTGTCTGACTTAGAGATAAGTAGTGAAGTAAAAAGTAAGCGTAGGGGCTGGAGAGATGGCTCAGAGGTTAAGAGCACTGACTGCTCTTCCAGAGGTCCTGAGTTCAAAACCCAGCAACCACATGGTGGCTCACACCCATCTGTAATGAGATCTGGTGCCTCTTCTGGTGTGTCTGAAGACAGCTACAGTGTTCTCACATAAATTAAATAAATCTTTAAAAAAAAAAAGTAAGTGTAGGGCTAGGGAGATGGCGCCGAGGTGAGGTGCTTGCTGTGTGAGGCCCTGAGTGAGCATCCCAGCTCCAAGGGGAAACATCAGGCTCAGCAGCTTGTGCCTGTCATCCCGGCCCTGAGAAGTGGAGGCCGAGGACTGTGGGGCTCAGTGCCTATCCAGTCTGGACAGTGCATGAGCTCCAGGTCCAGAGAGAGATCCTGCCTTTAAAAAAAATACATTGAGGGGCTGGGGATTTAGCTCAGTGGTAGAGCGCTTACCTAGGAAGCGCAAGGCCCTGGGTTCGGTCCCCAGCTCCGGGAAAAAAAAAAAAAAAAAAAAAAAAACATTGAATGGCAATAGATAAAGACCTCTGGCTTTTACCAGAGTATACATGAGTGTGCGTCTACACACATGTGTGCCCTGTGTAAAGCACACACATAAAAGTAAGATGTAGTTGATCAGTATGTGGAAACAGTAACTCACAGACAGCGAATAAAACTGGAATTTGGAAAGCACAAGAATATTCTATGTTGCCTCTTATATTAGATTCCTCTGTCTAATCCTCAGCACAGTCCAGTGAGTTGAAATGCAGACATGTCAAAAGACGATGGGCCAGCATCAGGCAGGGTGGCTTCAGTGCCCGCAGCGCTGCCTCCAGCTTGAGGTTCCGAGTAGGTTGGCAGTTGGTCTCTGGTTATCTGTTCCCTTGGCCGTGACATTGGATGAGGGGGCCCTTGCTAGTGTCTGTCAGTTACTTCTTGTGAGCCAGGCACAGCTCTCAGTGCTCAACAATCCTCTCCACACCCCTCTCCCTATCTCTCGGAGACAGGGTATCACTGTATCACCATAGCTTGGCCTAGAGCTTGCTATGTAGACCAGGTTAGCCTCTAATGCACAAAGATCTTCCTGCCTCTGCCTATTGAGTGCTAAGATTTAAGGTGTGTACTACCATGTCTGGAGATCTTTGTCCCTCCTCTTCTACCTGCTCCCTTTGTGTGTGTGTGTGTGTGTGTGTGTGTGTGTGTGTGTGTGTGTAAGAATTAGAGTTCTGCCATAGGTTTGAGCCTAGTTAAACTCTTCTCAAGATCTGAAGTCCTAAGGTGCCCTTCTATGGTAGCACCCTATCTGTAGGGCCATGTTGGTACACCCCAATACTCTGTTTTCTGAAGGCAGGTGTCCTGCGAATCAGAGATAGAAGCTAGAACCTAGCTGTCAGTGGATGGAGTGCCAGGCCAACTGTGCTGGACTGGTCCAGAAATGCCGTGTCTGAGCTGTGCAGCATTTGAGGTGCCCGGCATACAGGGGTCTTGCTTCTCCTCCTGCCTCTGAGGTAGGAACTTTGTCCTGCTGTGCAAATGGAGTCACAGCTCCCAAGACTGTAAGCGTCTGTTTGAGAGTTTGAGTGGGCAAGGTAAGGACTGGAGTCCAGGCTTGTCTGGTCCCAGAGCCCATGCTATCTGCTCTGTTCTGTATGCTTGGTTGAGCAAGGAGGCAGAGATGCGGTGAGTTTGTACGAGCAGGGCTGGGGTAGTTAATGAACACATGGTCTTGGACATGGGATAAACTGAGGTTCAGATCTTGTTCCTTTCTTACCTGATTGTGTGTGTTCTGATAGGCAACGTTTCATCGGCTTAGTTCAGTAGTCACCCCACTCAGATCATTCCCCTGCTTTACAGAAGAAGAAACAGGTTTTCAGTCTGTCTTGTACTTCAAGGATAACACACCCACGGGAACTCACTGAGCCAGGATGTTAAGGGTCTTGCTTTCAAGTAAGATGAAGCTGTGGCCCTGTGGCCTTCAGCTGCCCCACTGCTGGGTGGAGGTTTGCTGCAGAGGCTCTCTGGCATCCTCCAGCTCGCTCCCTCTCGTAGGGTCACCTTGCATCTCTGCCTGCCCTGTGGCATCCCACGGAGTCGAGAGGCTGTCCCTCAGACCTCCTCCCAGTTTCTTGATCCATAGGAAACATACGAAGTGGCCCTTAGAATGAATATATTCCGACGGGAGCTGTGTAAGGCAGGAAAATAAGGCTTTCGAGTTGCTGCATATAAACTTGAGCATCAGTGAAAAGCTTTTTATTTGGTTTCCCACCCAGACTTTAAGAAGACAGTGGGCCAGTCGGACTGGGAGCATGTTATCGGCAGTGGTTTGGAACAGCAGTTTGGAACACTCTTTGAAGAGTGAGGAGGGAGATTTACTTTGGGGAAGTTAAGATAGCCAAGAGTCTGGGATGTCAATAAACACATGTGGAGCACGGAGAGCCTGCTCTGAAAAAAAAAAAAAAAATGGAAGTCAGCACCTTACTCCCCCCACCAAGTGTCTGAGGAGGAAAATGCTTAAAGTAAGCCATGTTAGCAGCTTTTATAGCTTCCTCCTCGTAATGTGCTGGGCAGTCCCTGAACAGGCTGGTGTTTCATTTCCATGTAACAAGGCCCAAGGAGCAGGCGTAGTCTCCCAGCAGCAGCCTGACTGAGCCTTGCCTGTGGAATAAGGGGATTGCCTCGAGCCGTGTACAGCAACATGGCTGGGTGACTGCTGGGTAAGCCAGGAGGAAGGCAAGGAAGGAGCAGGATTCCTGGCCTCCTCGCCAAGCTTGCTTGGCTTGTTAGGTACTTAAACCTAAGGTGCTTTCACAGCCAACAAAGGAGGTGGCAGGCAGCAGTGGGAAGGCAGCCATTCTGGGGAGGAAAGCACCAATGCGTGCTGTTGAACATGCATGGGAACCTTAGTGTGGGGAACCACAGGAAAGTCTTTGTGGCCTGTGCTGTCCTGGGCAGGATACTTTCCATGACTTGATTTTAACCTACGCTTATCTTCTCTCTTGTTTGGTAACATGTACATCTGTATATGAAACGTTTTTGAACGTGGAGTTATGTGCATGGTTTTAAGAATATACGTCCGGGGTTGGGGATTTAGCTCAGTGGTAGAGCGCTTGCCTAGGAAGCTCAAGGCCCTGGGTTCGGTCCCCAGCTCCGAGAATATACGTCCGGTACATTAGTGACCTGTGTGAATATATTATGCAATGTTCTGGGAAGCTATACACTGTAGGGAGGCAGCAGCTAATAGCTTTAAGATATTAGTAAAACTCAGAACATCTCTCCTAGACGAGGGTAGGCACTTAGATTTGCTGTTTTCCTATAGAGTAGTAGATTTTTTCTTCCTTTTTTTTCCCTCCAGATATTGTTTAGAGACTATGCCTTGGTGTGGATGTACACGAGTCTAACACAAACCCAGGGCTTTGCACATGATAGGCAGGTACTCTACTGCAGAGTTCACATTGCTAACCCTTGGTTTTGTTTTGTTTTGAGAGGGAATTCCATTATATAGCCCTGACTGTTCTGGAACTTGCAATAGAGACCAGGCTAGCCTAGAATTCACAGAGATCTACTTGCATCTGTCTCTCAAGTGCTCGGATTGAAGGCATGTGCTAGAAATATTCTAAGTGAATACTTAAAATATATCACGCTTATAAATTAAGTTTTTTTTGTTTTGTTTTGTTTTGTTTGTTTTTTTTGGCTGTTGATGAACGTGGAGGTGGCTCCCTAGGTTTCCTCAACCCATTTCATCAGGGGAAGGGTGTGATCTTCAGAGGCTAAGTCATTTGCTCAGAGCTCTAGCTCAGTTCAGAGACATGGCTCTCCTGCTTTGCCTAGCCTGTGCTCTATGCCCAGCCAGCAGGGAAAAAAGGAAACCGTTATTTGCCAAATGCACACAGCTATTGTAAGCTTTCCAGCTGGAACTCCCCAACCCTGTATTCCTAAGACCACCTCTGTGACCCCCCATACTCCTCTTGTAGGCTGAGGTTCTGAATGCAAATGTGTGTATTTGTAGGAACTCATGCTCTCACAGACCTTGCACAAATGTTTCCGTACTCCAGGTTTCCATCTCTGGAGCCTGCAGGAGTCAGACCTCAGGGGCTGGGCATTTAGCCCAGCTCTTCATTCAGTAGAGGAGAATTAGGTCAGCTTAGAGGCCATCTGCTGTGTCCTGTGTTGGCCCAGCCTGCACCCCACCCCCCAGAGTGTGGGGGTGGATCTGGGCCCTGCTCTCCCATAAATTCTCTGCCTCATCTTCTTGGTTGTCTCTTCCCAATTCTCTTCAAGTTGTCTCTTGGTGAAGCTTCCAGCCACTTGGCTCTGCATTTGCTCACATCCCTCGTGAGCCTGTGTGCAGCAGGGCAGGGGTGAGCTTAGTCTCAGTCCCTCAGACTTCATCCTCATCAGCCTCTGGAACTTGTCTCATCCTCCCATGCCTGTGCCTTGTGGCATGTTGCCAAGGCCAAGAGAAAAAGTCCTGTGTGCAGGGAAGATCTGGAAGATAAAATTTCTCCAAAGTTCTCAGTGGTGAAAGCTGTGTTCCTTCCACTCTGCCATCTTTGCCGCTTCCTGGCCAGCTCTGTCTTTCTTATTGCCTTCCTTCCAACTTCCCCTCATAGCTGTAGCTATTATCCTAGTCTCTTCTTGTAGAAAACTGACTGTGCGTTCTTGTCACACAACAGCTGGAGCAAAGCAGATGAGTGTGTGTGTGTGTGTGTGTGTTTGGTATTGGAGATGTTCAATCTCCATTTGAATTCAGTTCTTAGGCCCTCAGGCATGCTATGAAGTCAGTCACCTTACCACAGAGCATATACCCCCACTCCAATATTCCTGTTTCTTGAACAAACCAGGGTTTCTGAAGTGACTGTGCCCAGGCTTTCATGGACTGAGTGTGCAGAACAGATGGGAAAGTAGGACTGTGCACCCTCCTGTACTCACTTCAGAAATACTGGTGCCGTTCTCAGATGACCCTGTGAGTGTGTTTAAGTATGTGGTAGCATCTTTTGACCTGTTCACATCACGTGGGCCTCCAGAGCAGTGGAGCCAAGCATTCACTCCCTCAACCTGTTAGATACCTTTGGTGGAGAGCTGACGTCAGGGTCTGGGATTGTGCCTGCGATGGTCAAGGCTTGGAGATGACTAATTAGAAGGCCTACTGGAAGCCAAGGTTACTAAAATGGCATCCCTACCTCCAACCTCATTAAGTGCAGGTCCCTGTCCCCTGCCGCCCTCTGAGGCATGCAAAGAGAATTAGTTTCCTTACAGGAAGCCCCTTGGGCCAGCAGGAGAGGAAGGAAAGAGGATTAACCCACATCCTCCTCAGGCCTATCTTTCCTTAACTCTGCAGAGTGGAGGTTCCGTTGAGACCTCTGGTATGCAGGGAGTGAGCAGCTCCCCTCCCTAAACAAACAGGTGGACATAGATAGGGAGCTAGTGTGGTATCACTGAGGGTCATAGTCAAAGGAAGAAAATACCGGTGGTTCAGTTGTCCTGGTTTTTGTTGTTCTTTTTCTTTGTCATCATCCAGTACCTCTGCATCCCCACCCCCACCATCTCAGATAGGGCTTCTTTGTTATAGCCCTGGCTATCCTAGAACTTACTCTGTAGACCAGTCTGTCTTTGAACTCACAAAGATCCTCCTGCCTCTGCCTCCAGAGTCCTGGGATTAAAGGCATTTGCCAACACTGGCCAGCTATGTTTTTTTCTTTTCTTTTCTTTTCAATTGACCTGTTTTTGCTTTGTTTTGTTTGCAGTTTATTGTGAGAGCGTCATTCCAGTCTGTGTGACACAAAGGTATCACTGACTTTGTTCCTACCCTGAAGGATGGTTCCTGGCCTAGCACCAGCTGCAGCCCAGGGAACATGTTAGAAATGTAGAATCCAAGATTCAGCCTCATCTCACAGAACCAGAGTTTTCAGTGTCATGGGGGCTGCCTGGGCCTTGCTTGTGCACTGGTGTTGGGAAGCCCTGGGCTAGTCCACACTGCCCCTCTTGTTTTGGCCATGACCCACATCGCTAGGTAAAGAGTGTTCTCACTTTTCTTTCACTGAGTCTCCAACTCGGTGTGACATATATGGACACACATGATAAGTGTTCGTATATGAAGACAAGATACAAGAATACCTCCTCACAGTGTTGACTCACACTTCCAGGGGCCTGTTTCCTTCCCGGGATAGGCTCAATGAGGACTTCCCTTGGGGCTAAAGGATGATACAGACAGCATCTTTGTCTATCTGAGAGGGGTGGGGTGGGGTGGGATGGGGTGGGGTGGGTGGGTAGGGGTTGGGTCCTTTTAGTTGTGAGCGTATCATGCAGCATGTGGCCTGGTGGTTTATTGTGTGAAGGAAGCTGTGGTTGGAGCCGGGTAGCTGTGAGCCAGGGTATGTTAAGGACTTAAAGCAAATATTAGAAGAGAGAAACTTGGAACAGGGTGTCTCCCAGATTAAGTCGAGTGTGGACACACCACACACACACACACACACACACACACGAGTTCAAACACTGCATTCTAGGCTGCATTCCAGGCTGTGACTGTAGCTCAGTGGTCAGCTCTTCCTGGGTATGAAAGAGCCTCCTGAGTTTGAATCCTAGCATCTCGGAAACTGTAATGACAACTGGCCATGCTTTAAGGGTTAAACGTTATGACAGATGAAACCAATGGATGTTGAGGAGAGATTGCATTCTGTGAAGTGGCAGGTATCTGGACACTCTTTTGATAAGCATTTGGGGGCTCTGCCAGTGAGGGGTGTGACACAAGACAAAGTTCCTGTCCTCAGGGGACTCAAATTACTATGGGGAGGGCTGGTGATAAGCAGAGAAGAAATTTACAAACAGCCAACTTTGATGATCAGTGCTTTGAAGGGAATAAACAATGGGCGGAGGGAGTGGCCCAAGATAGGGATGGGATGGGATGGAGAGAGATAGCTCCAGCCAATTGTCTTGTTAGCCTTCCTCTGAGGACCGCCATTTTATCCGCTACGCTATCACTTTTTAAATGACGCACCTTCTCTCCCTCTCTTCCTGAAACAAGCATGAGAGCCAAACATTGGCCGTTTTGTAGCCCTGGCTCTGTCTGTGGCTTTCCCAATCTCTGATCACAAAGTCCACCCATGTTTCCCTGGAAGTGACAGTCTAAACAGGCAGGCGGGATTTCAGAGCCTGTGGCCTGGTCCTCTGATCCCTGTCATCAGGTGTGTTTGAGTTGTCATTCTCTCCCCTCCCTCCCTCTCTGCAATGAAAACTTCTTTCCTTTTTGCTGTCTTCTGCTCCTCCTAGGATCTCATCCCTAGTCCTCAAACTCTGGTCCCATCACATCTGTGCTCCTGTGATTCCTTTCCCAACCTCTTTCTTGTTTGCTGGGTGCCTGTCCTGCACCAGGCCACGTGCTGCATGATGTACTCACAACTAAAAGGACCCAACCCCCACCCACCCACCCTTCCCCAAGGTTCTCACATAAACAGATGCTGTCTGTATCATCCTTTAGACCCGAGGGAAGTCCTCATTGAGCCTGTTCCGGGAAGGAAACAGGCCCCTGTGGAAGTGTGAGTGCACAGTGTGAGGAAGGAGGTAGCCTGAAAGGGCAGGTTACTAAGATCAGGATTCAGAGTGTGTGGCCATCGATAAAGAGGGCTGGAAGGTGTTTGCTAGGCAGAGCAATCCCCATGTGAACAAAGCAAGTCTTGAGCAAAAGGGCAACAGCTCCCTGAGAGAGGTGAGAGGGCCCTGTCCTCTCCCCCTCACACCTCTCTAAGTAAATAGCCAGCTGCTGCCAGCCCTTCAGCCTGTCCTTGCCAAATCCAGCAGCCGCTCCTCAGGCTCACTTTCTGTGACCTGTCAGCAGCAGCATTTGGCACAGTTGGCCATTCACCTCTTCACTTGGCTTTACTGCCTCCTGGGCCTCCTGTTGTCCCACCCCATCCCCCACCACCACTTTCTCGGCTTTCCTTTTTGTCTTCCTTCTGACCTTTCCTGTTGGAGTGTCTCTTCTGTCAGCTCTCCTTCCCTTGAGGATCTCCATTTTACAGCCTGAAATGCCGCCACTCCACACCCCCAGCTCATCGCTGTGCCTAACTCCGCTTCCCCATTTTAGCTAGACACCTCAACCTTAGTGAGGTCCGATTTGTTCTTTCTCGGACCGTCCTACCAGATACTTAGGGCTCAGACCTTGACCCTCGTCCCCCACATCCTCACATTCGGTGTCACCGGCACCTGTCCATGTGGCATCTTTTAGCATCTCACCCCATCTTCCCGGTCTGGGTCACCGTCAGTTCTTGCCTATCCTGTGCCAGTCAGTTCTGACAGCTTCTGTGGCTGACCCTGCCCATTTCAACTGGACCAACCAAAGAGACCTTCTGGAACGTCACCAGGTTATGTGCCTCTGCTCAGAGTCTCTCAGTAGTGGTAGCTACCTCAGCTGGCACAGTGCTCGCTGCTTCAGTACCAGTGCACTCAGTCAAAGCCAGTCTTCACCGTAGCCTCAGGGCCTAGGTGGACTGCCTCTGCCTGCCTGCTTGCCTCCCTCCCTCCTTCTCCCTCCCTCCCTCCTTCCCTTCTTTTTCTTTCTGATGTTCTCAGGCTCATCAGAACCAGAGCTTTCAAGTCCTCACACAAAGCAGTCTATCAGTGAGCCCTTACCATTCCCGCCTACCCTGTTACTAGACCTTCTGGGCTTGCTACTTTAAGGCATTTGAATTTGATGACTGGTGCTTTGGATCTAATCAGGTTCTCCTGGAGCTACACCCTGCAGTCAGACCTTAAAGATTGTTATTCCCTCTGCCTCCGCCCTGCCCATCCCCACCTCAGCGCGCAGCATTTCTTCCATATCAGGTTTTGTTGTATCTCCACCTACATTTTACTTCCTTTCTGCTGGCCAGCCATCTGATGCTCTTCCCTACGTGTTTTCTACTTCTCTGTACTTACAGCCATGGCTTTTTATCTTTCTCAGTTAAAAGGTGAGCTCTGGGAGAGCAGGAATTCTCGTTCTTTCTCCTCCTCCTCCTTCTCTGTGTGATATACGTGTGTGTGTGTGGTGTCTTTGTTTTGTGCCTTATTAATAACCTTGAGACTGGGTTTCTCCCTGAATCTGGAGCATGCCATTTTGGCTCGCCTGCCAGGGAGCTCCCAGAATCCACCTGTCTCTGCCCAACTGAGATGTTGGGGTTGCGAGCACAGGCAGTCATGCCTAACTTTTGCCTAGGTAATGAAGATTTGAACTCAGGTCTTCAGACTTGCAATATAAAGGTTCTTGCCTACGGAACCATCTTGCTAACACTTTTTTCTTTGAGATAAGATTTCCCTAGGTAACTGAGGGCTTCATTCCATCCAGTGCACGTTGATCTTGCAAACTCCATCTCCCAAGGCTGAAGTAGAGGTGTGTGCTACCACATACCACACCTGGGACTGTTTCTCTATTCACTGTTAAAATCCTGGGGTTTAAAATAGTGCCCAGGCTAGAGAGATGGCTCAGAGGTTATGAGCGTTTGTTTTTATAGAAGACCAGGGTTCAATTCCTAGTGTCCATATGTGGTTCATAATAATCTATAACTCTAGTGCCAGGAGATCCCATTCCCGCGTTTGATCTCCATGAGCACTGAGCACGCAGGTAATGCAGAGACATACATACACTGGGCAAAACACACAATAAAATAAAATAGAAATGAATGAATCTAATTTTAAAAAAATCCAGTTCCAGGGGCTTTGACGCCCTTTTCTGGTTTTTAAAGCAGTGCATGCAAATGGCACATGGACATCATGGACATAGACTTAAGTAAAACACCCACACATGTCAAACATCTTAAAGTAGGGCCTATCCCACAGGAAATGCTAAAACACACTTTTTTTTTTTAAATTTTTGAGGTGTTGGAGATTAAAGCCAGAACTTTACACACAATGAGGCCCTACTGAACCACACACAGGCAGGCACACACACACACACACACACACACACACACACACACACACACACACAGCACATATATAATAATACACATATAAAATAACACACAAGGACACGATAACATACACACCTTCAAACCCATGAGCACGTACACCTCTCCACTTACACAGATCTTCATTAATTTCTCTTATAGTGGGCTTCAGTGTGTATTTCTGTGCAAACACTTGCAGTGAGCGCTCTGCAAGCTTCGGTACCTGAGTTCGAGTCACATAGGTGTGTGCTTGCAACTCCCATTGGTAGGAGCAAAGATAGCAGATCCTGCCTAGCTGAAATGACTAGTGTTTTTTTCTTTCATGTAAGGATCTTAATATTTTTTTTCTTTATAAGTAGTAGCAGAAAGATAGCTTTGAGGTTAAGAGCGAAGAGCATTGGCTGCTCTTACAGAGGACTCTGGTTGTAATCCCAGCACCTATATGACAGTTGAAAACCATCTGTAACTCCATTTCCAGGGGATGCAATGCCCTCTTCTGACATCCATGGGCACTGCACAATAAATATGGTGCACAGAGATAAACTCATAAAACACCCATACACATAAAATAAATTAAATTAAAATAAAAAATAATGATATAAGTTCTCTTTATGTAGCCCTGGCTATCCTAGAACACTAGACCAGGCTGACCTCTAACTCACAGAGATCCAGTTGCTTTTGCCTCCCAAATGCTGGATTAAATGACACACCACCATGCCTGGATAATTTCTCTTCTTTCAAAAATCATCATTAAGAGAGTTGCTAAAGGGGCTGGAGAGATGGCTCAGTGGTTAAGAGCACTGACAGCTCTTCCAGAGGTCCTGAGTTCAATTCCAAGCAACCACGTGGTGGCTCACAACCATCTGTAATGAGATCTGATGCCCTCTTCCGATGTATCTGAAGACAGCTACAGTGTACTCATATACATACAAATGACAGACTAGGATAAAATATTTGTAAAGCATAATTCTCATAAGAGAGTTGTATATACGATATATAAAATACTTTAAAAATGAAATAAGAAGACTCAATTTAAAAATGTACACGACGATTAATCTTGAGTATCAGTAGGAGTTAGAGTCACCCAGGAGATGCACCCTGGGAGTGAGGATGTTTCCAGGGAGCTTTAATTGAGGAAGGAACTCCCTCGAAATGGGTGGCATCACTCTGTGCCCTGATCCTGGACTGGATAGAGAAGACACCGAAACACATTCATTTTTCTCTGCTTCTGACAATGGGTGTCATGTGACCTGCAGCCATTTTGCTATGGTGCCTGCTGCCATATCTAGGGCCACTTTCACTGCCACAGCCTCCCTGCCTGTGATGAGCTGTGAGCCTCTCAAGCTGTGAGCCAAGCAGCTGTTTCCTTTCTTCAGTTGCTTTTTTTCTCAGGAATTTTGTCATAGCAGCAAGGAATGTAATTAAAGCCATGGGGAAATGATTTGAAAAGACACTTATCTAAGACTATGTAGGATGCTTAACTTGCTAGTTATTGGAGAAATGCAAATGAAAATGAAGTGAGCCTCAAAGACGCGCCTGTTAGACTGCGTCAAAGTTAAAAGAGACAGAGCTTACTGGTGTTGCCAAGGGAGAAGGCATTGGAACTTTGATGCACTACTTGTGAGAGTGCAAATAACTCATCCACCTTTTTGCTTTTTCGATTTTTACATAAACAAAAAACAGAGTTTTGGGCTGGAGAGATGGCTCAGTGGTTAAGAGCACTGACAGCTCTTCCAGGGGTCCTGAGTTCAATTCCCAGCAACCACGTGGTGGCTCACAACCATCTGTAATGAGATCTGATGACTTCTTCTGGTGTGTTTGAAGACAGCTACAGTGTCCTCGCATACAATAAATAAATAAATATTTAAAAACAAAACAAAAACCCACAGTCCCATATGATGATTTCATGGATGTATAACAGGCATTTTCTCATCTTTGTTTTCATTTCATTCCCGCCACTTCCTGTTGGAAAGCAGTTTCTATAAGGACTTAGCATCCATGTCTTACGTGCTGTAAGTATCCCACTCCTAAATATATACCCACAAGAAAAGAGTGAGGAAGCAGGTTGTGTGAGTGTTCATACAGAGAGAGCAGCTGTGTTTTTAAATCGGAGACCCAGAGGCAGCACAAGTGACCGTTTACAGATGGCTGGATGAGCACGCGGGACAGCGAAGAGGCTTTCCTGGAGAACTCGCAGTCTCACTTTCTGCACTTCATCTTCAGGGCAGGATGTTTAGGAGACACATTCCAGCCCTCTCCCATCATTCTTTCTGGATATATTCCTATTGGATTCTCCTCCTCCACCTCCTCCTCCTCCTCTTCTCCCCCGACCCCTCCCTCTTTCTCTGTCTGTTTTTCTCTGCCACTGCATACATGCATGGGGAGGTCAGTGGACAACTTGGAAAAGATGGGCCCCTCCTTCCCCATGTGAGTCCTGGGGATTGAACTCAGGTCATCAGGCTTGGTAGCAACTGACATAATTCACCAAGGCATCTATCTAATGGTCTCTGCTCCTGGTATCAAGCTCTCTGAATTCCCAAAGAATCCCCAATGTGTTTATGAGATTTTGTTACTGTGCCAAGGTTACCCCTTCTTCATTGTTGTTTCTTATTCTGGCCCATTCCGTCTCAGACGGGGCTTATGTGGTTTTCTCGGGACCTCTCTTTCCGAGTAAGTCTTCTTCTTGCCACTCCTAACATGAGATCACTGCCTGGCTTTATTTAAAATTCTTTTAACATGCATGTAGTGTGTGTGTGTGTGTGTGTGTGTGTGTGTGTGTACACGTGTGGAGGTCACAGGACAACTTCCGGGACTTAGTTCTTTCCTTCTACCGTGTAGGTTCCAAGGGTCAAGCACCTTTACCCACTAAACCATCTGGCCAAACGCTTCTTCATTTTTTAACTGTTTGGATTTAGCACAGAGCTTATAGGCCACATGTATTTGAATAGATGAGTGAACGAATTGATCTTTAATTCTGTGCTTCATTATTTCAAGAATTACTTCAGCAGCTGAATGGTTTTTATAGATTACATATCCTCTTCCCAACCCTTGTGCATGTGAGCCTTTGTCTTGTCTGTCTGTCTGTCTGTCTGTCTCTCTTGAATCAGGCCACATCTTTTACTCTCTAGCTTGATAGTTGATAAACAAAGCCTGCTATGGCCTTGAAGTCTCTCTCCCCTTGCTAGCTGTGAGCAAGCCAGTCTCCTTCCACTCAAACCCCGGTATCCAGGCCCGAGACAACTTTCAATTATGACTTTACTTTTATCTGGTGCCTTCTGCTTTGTGACCCTGATACATAGGCTAGGTCACATGGTATAACCTCTCCCCTTTCCTAAAAACCTTCCCTTTTTCTTGGGAACCAGGGGCACCCCTTCACCACTGTTGATTTATCCACCATGACTGTATTACCTGACGTTCAAGAGCTAATGCAATTTTCTCCCTTTAGGGTCCTATCGCGCTGCCTGTAATACAAACCCATAACTCTCCTAATAGTTCTAAACCGAGGGGGATTGGCGGCTCTCGCCCTTCAAGACCCCATCATGATCTACCTGAAGTTCTTACTGAGGTGTTACTCATCCTAGCTTCCTTTCTACAGAGGCCATAGCATCTTTTATTATTTATGACACATCGATTGGCTCTTTATTGAGCTGAACCTACGTTCCATTTCAGTAACACACCAACAGCTGTGACTCAGCCTGGGTTACTGGGACATGTGCTGTCATCCTGATTTTTCCTGTTTCTGTCACCAATAAGTGACAGAAACAACTTCAGGGAGAAGAGGTTTATTTTGGCTCACGGGTCAATGGTATAGGATGATTAAGGTCAGAGCTTGAAATACTCAATCCTGTTGCAACCACAGGCTGGAAGAGAGAAAGAAGAACGGATACTTCTGCTCAGCCTTCCTTCTCCATACTGTCCAGGATCCCAGCCAGGAAACAGCACCACCCGCAGGGAGAGGATTGATGGATTGATCCACCTCAGTTACTCAGCTGAAGCTAATTCCCTCCCCCTAGGCATACCCAGGGCCTGGTCTCCAAGGTGATTCTAGATTTCGTCCGGTTTTTTTTTGACTTAACACAAATCATCACATGACTGTTAGGGAGAGTTGTGGGTTTGGTTTTTTTTTTAAATTTCTTTGTTTTTGAGACAGAGTCTTACTTTGTAGCCTAGGCTAGATTCAAACTCAGAAGCCTTTTGCTTCTGCCTCCCTAGTGCTAGAATTACAGGTATATACTGGGATTACAGGTGTATAACACTATGCCTAAGTATTCCTTCCTTCCTTCCTTCCTTCCTTCCTCCCTCCCTCCCTCCCTCCCTCCCTCCCTCCTTCCCTTCCTCCCTTCCTTCCTTCCTTCCTTCCTTCCTTTCCCCAGTTGGCCTAGAACTTGGTATGTAGATCAGGCTGGCCTCAAACTCACAGAGCTCTGCCCACCTCTGTCTCCTGAGTGCTAGGATTTAATGCATAAGCCATACCAACCTTCTTTTTTTTTTTTTTTTTTTTTTTTTTTGAGGTTGAATACAATTCTAATTTATCTGTATAGTCGTACAACCAGGCCGATCTATTCATTTTTAAATAGATATTTAGGTTGTCCCCAGATCTTTTTCATTTGGTTTTGTGTGACAAATCTCATGTAGCTCAGGTTGACCTTGGACTCCTGATCCTCCTGCTTCTACTTTATCCCCGTGTGCTGAGATTATAAGTATAGGTGTGTTGCTCTCTACATTTTTTTTTTTCTTTTTTTTCGGAGCTGGGGACCGAACCCAGTACATTTTTACTCTGAAGAATGGAGCTGAAAATAAGATCTTTGAGATTCTCTTTCTTCTTTCTTTCTTTCTTTTGTTCGTTTCTGTATGTGGTGTGTGTGTGTGTGTGTGTGTGTGTGTGTGTGTGTGTGTGTGTGTGTGTGTGTGTGTGTGTGTGTGTGTGTGTGTGTGTGTGTGTGTGTGTGTGTGTGTGTGTGTGTGTGTGTGTGTGTGTGTGTGTGTGTGTGTGTGTGTGTATGTGTGTGTGTGTGTGTGTGTGTGTGTGTGTGTGTGTGTGTGTGTGTGTGTGTGTGTGTGTGTGTGTGTGTGTGTGTGTGTGTGTGTGTGTGTGTGTGTGTGTGTGTGTGTGTGTGTGTGTGTGTGTGTGTGTGCTTTCCAGTTCATATATGGAGGTCAGAGCACACGTGTGGAGTTGGGTCTCCCCATCCATCTTTATTTACCTGGGTTCCCAGGATCAAACTCAGGTCAGGCTTCCAAAGCAACTGTGTTTCTCCTCTTGAGCCATCTTGCCAGGCCAAGATCCCACTTTCAGTGCTTTTGGATTTATACCCAGCAGTGGGGTTGCTGGATAGAAGGGTAGTTCTAGCCTTAAGGTTTTGGCCCTCCCGCCATTTTCCATGATGGCTACCACCACTCTCAGCAGCAGTGCAGTTCCCCATGTCCCCAGCTGCTCACCAGTAAGCTGCCAACTTGATTTTTACTGCTTTATAAGAGCTGTGTTGATAGGTTCTGATAAGGCTTCTACTCCTCTTCCTCATCCCTTTCTTCCTCCCTCCCCTTCCCCTCCGCTCTCTCTCTTCATGTCTTTGTGTAGCCCAAGCTGGTCTCAACTTTGGGGCCCTCTCTCCTCCACTCCCCATGTGCTGGGGACAAAGGCGTGTGCCGCGACAGCCCACCTGACATGTTTTCACGTAGCTGTTGGCTATTGGTGTGTTCCGTTAGAGAAATGTCTGCTTTTAAGCTGGGTTATTACTTCCTTGTTGGTGGTGTTACTGTATCGTAGAAGTTCCTTGCATGTTTTAGGAATCAACCCCTGACCAGATACAAGTGAGAAATATTTTCTTTTTTTGCTGCAGAGACTGCCTTTAGCGCTTCTTAACATTGTCCATGGCCATTACAACATCAAAAAGAGGCCCGAGCCAAACGCTCTTCATAGGAAACTGGGTAAGTAGATCTCAATCCATGCGTGTAACACAAGTGCTTGTGTTAGTTTAAAAGACATATGGTTCTGGGCAGACTGATGTGGAGATAAATAAGTGTAATGTTGAGCAAATGAGAAGTGTTTTTTTTTTTTTAAGATTTTTTTATTTTTGTGTGCATTGGTGTTTTGCTTGCACGTACGTCTGTGCGAGGGCATCAAATGCTTCTGAACTGGAATTACATGCAGTGTGTGAGCTGCTGTGCATGTGTTGGGACTTAAACCCAGGTCTTCTGGAAGAACAGCCAGTGCTTTTAACCACTGAGCCATCTCTCCAGCTCAAAATAAGTAGTTGTAAACCTATGGATATGGCTGCAGGGTGTTGGCCTAGTGTGAGTGAGGCTCTGGATTTGGTTCCCAAAAGTTGGAAAGTCCTAAAACGGAAACAAAATTCCATAGAATAAGATTCTGATTTCAAGAAACAAAAACTTATAAATCTATAGAGACCAATAGACTATGAGTTAGTGTTTGTTTTATGTTTGAAAAAGGGCCTTGCTATGAAGTCCAGGCTGGCCTTGAACTCCTGTCAGTCTTCTTGCCTCTGACTCTTATGTACCGGGATTACAAGAGGGAGCTCCACCCCTCCTGGTGCAAGCATGTGTGTGCTTGAGTACACACACACACACACACACACACACACACACACACACACACACACACACTATATTCTATATTGATATGTTCTTAGAAAAATATAGAGCTGTGAGTGTAGCTTGGTAGAAGAGTGCTTTTCTATTATGTGTGAGGCCCTGGCTTTTGATTCCTTAGCACCACAAAAGGGGTGGAAAACAGAGGGAGAAAAAAAAATTCCCTTTGACCCAGAATGACTTGGGCGTTGACACATCTAGAGAAACTTTGTTTCATTCTTCTTTGTGAACTCTGCTACTGTTTGTTAGGGACTTGCTTTTGCTTCTATAATTGAAAAAGAACCATAGAAATTAAGAAAACAGCACCCGACTGGAAAGATTCAGTACTGTTTTAGTAAATTCCATGTGTCTCAAAGATTGATTCTTAGCTGGGTGGTGTTGGCCCACGCCTTTAGTCTCAGTGCTCTGGAGGCAGAGGCAGGTGGATCTCTGATTCCAGCCCGGTCTGCAGAGTGAGTTCCAGGACAGCCAGAACTGCACAGAGAAACCCTGTCTTGAAGGAAAAAAAATTGCTTCTTAGACTGATTATACTGTCGTGGATTTTTGTAGCATCTTTCAGAAATCTATTACTTTCTCCTTTCCGGTCTTGTTTTTTACCTTCAGGGTCTTTTGAGAGGTGGAGTGCACAGAAACCTAAGTCCAGGGAGGGAAGATGCAGTCCACGGATGCAGTCAGAGCCTGTAGCCTGGGGTTTTGTTCCCATGGTTCTAGCCCAGGGTTGATGCTAGGCTAGGAAATCCTAATTCCTGGCACCTGGCAAAGGTGACCTCTCACGGGTTTTGAGGCATAGACTCCTTTTTGACTCCTGCCCTTACCAGCTGTAGGCTATGTGGGACCTTGGGCAAGTGGGCAAGATTTGTTTTTTTTTTTTTAATTTTGTCTTGTTTTTTTGTTTCTTGAGACACTGTCTCTTGACGTAGCCCTGACTGTCTTAGAACTCCCTATATAGACCAGGCTGGCCTCAAACTCCGAGATCTGCCTGCTTCTGCCTCCGGATAGGAAGTTTCTTCACCTCCCTTTCTGACTGTGGGCTCCTCATCACAATCAGAAACGTTCTCATGTTCATATTACAGGATTGTTGAGCAGTGTGGGCATGAAGGACCCACTGGCGCTCCATAGCTGTTTTTATTGTTGTTGCTTCTTTGGGTGGAAGGACAGCTCAGCACCTGAAAGAAATTAGGATAGATTAAAGGAAGTAAAAAGAGGAAAGGAAGAGTCGGAGATACAATTCCATTTCCTAGTCACTGTCTCCCTCCTCCCCCTCTCTTTTTTCTTTTTAATTAAGCCTCCTGTTGCTAAGTGCTAGCAGATGCGCGTAAGTGGTAGCTCTGTAGGAATTGTAGGAAGGCCTGAGGCAGTACTTTGCAGTAAGTGGAAGGATAGGGGGCTTGCATGGGCTAGTGAGAAACATCCACAAACAAGGGGCTTGGTTGTTCTCGGCTGAACTGCATTCACTCGGGAAGGCAGGGCCTCTCAGATAAGCCTTCAGCCGTGAGCGGGCTTACTAGCCATGAAAACACCCAGCCTACGGAACCCATGGCCTGGTGTAGCTAGTGCTATTACCATAGCCCCTAGGCCAAGAACTCTGAGTCACCAAGCTGGGTCAGACTTTCTGCTGAGGTCTCCGACCAAAAGTGCTAACTAAGAAGGTACCCTGAGATTTTCCACCTGATGGACAGGCTGTGTGTGTGTGTGTGTGTGTGTGTGTGTGTGTGTGTGTGTGTGTGTGTGTGCTATTGGTAAATTATTTCTCTGCTGGTAAAAGCCAATTCAAACCAGATTAGATTATATTTAGGGCAGGAACTCCAGGGAGCGGTCACTGGCCCCAAGGACTGAGGCCACCAGAGGAGTTGCCATGGGGGCGGGGTTGGGGTGGAGAAAGGGCGGGCACAGGGAGAAGAGATCAATACGACTGAATTATATAGGGAGGGGCCTTTGAGGGTAGGGCAGCCTAGCCCCTGGGCTGGAAAGTTCAGGGTTGGGGGCAGGGTATGCTAGGTAGAGACTGAGGAATGCCAGGACAACCTGGAAGCCGGGTTTGTTTTGATATGTGAAATATGCACTTTGGTCCCTAGTTGGGGGTGGGGTAGGGTCAGAAACCAAATGGATGTGCCTTTTGAGAGGAGTCATAACTGGCACCCCACGTGGGTCTGGACAGAGGTTTCTTACTCTGTCTTCACAGCCATGGGGATTGAGATGCAGTAGGCTGGTGTAGTTTTGGTGAAGCCTTATAGGGACCCTATAAGAAGCATTTTTTGTTCTACACCAGTGGTTCTATACCTTCCTAATGCGACCCTTTAACATAGTTCCTAATGTTGTGGTGACCCCCAACCATAAAATTATTTCACTGCTACTTTATAACTGTAACTGTTATGAATTTAATGTAAATGAATATCTGATATTCAGGATATCTGATTCAGACTCACAAGTTGAGACCCACTGTTTTGCATGGTGTTTGCAAAATAATGATGTCCTAGGGTTCTTCTGCAGTGAAGAGACACCATGACCTCAGCATCTCTTAGAGAGGACAGCACACCGTTGGTGCTGGCTTACAGTTTCAGAGCCTTGTCACCATGGTGGGAAGCATGGTGGCTTGCAGGCAGTCATGGACCTGGAGAAGCTGAGAGTTCCACATCGGATCTGCAGGCAGCAGGAAGAGAGAGACAGTAGGTCTGTCTTAGGCTTTCGAAACCTCAAAGTCCAGCCTCCGGTGATGCACTTTCTCCAACCAGGCCACATGTATTTCAACAAATATATAGCTCCTAATTCCTGTCAAGTAGTGCGACTCCCTAATGACCAAGCATTCAAATATACAAGACTGTGGGAGCCATTCTTATTCAAATCACCACAGATGGTAAAAACTTGTTATGTAGTGTTTTCATGTGCCAGCCACTGTTAGATACACACACACACACACATACACACTCATACACACACACACTCATACACACTCATACACACACACACTCATACACACACACACACACTCATACACAGACATACATACACATATATACACAAATCTGCACACATACAGGAACACACACACAGGGACATATGCATACACACAAACACAGAAATACACACACACATATACACACATACGCATATATGCCCATGTAGACACACACACACACACACATTTTTTTATTCCTCACAGTAGTTCTAGAGGTGACATATCTTGTTTTTCCAGTTAAGAAAAACGAGACATGAGAAGGATAAGGTGTCCAAAGTCACTTGCAAAATCAACAGAAGCCTGAGGCTAGTGACCTGGCTGGACTCCAGGGTCCCCACTGCTCACTCTCCCATGGCATTATTGCCACCCAAACTTTTGAGCCTACAGTTAAAAGTGGGAGGTAGGCCAGGCTATGAGAGAGCTGGCTTCTCTTGACAATTCACCAGAGGATACGAGGACATTCCTGTCACATTTGCCTGGTACCCCATCATACTAGGCCCTGAGTGGAACATTGTACCTCAGTCCCCTCATTCCTGCCAAGGCCCGCCCACTTTATCCAGTAACCTATTTGCATCCAGTGTTTGTTTGTTTGAATTTGGAGCCTCAGGTACCACCTGTCAGGGCTCCCCACATCCCAGCACCAGATCCTTCTCGGCTTTCCCAACCATTTTCCCAGATCAATTCCCGTTGACACATTAATCTTCAGGCTGGTCCTTGTATGAGTCTGGCTTTTCTTTCTTATTTTATTATTTTACCTTACTGAGACAGTGTCTTTCTTTGTCCTGGAACTCACTCTGTAGACCAGGCTGGCCTTGAACTCACCGAGATCAGATCTGCCCCTGCCTTATGAGTGCTGGGATTACAGGTGTGCTCCACTGTGTTTGGCATTCTTTATTTTCTTAAAAATGTATTCATTCATTTATTTTCTATTTTTAAAATTATATTTACCTTTTAACTGATGCTTATATCAAGAAAAACTGTACACACTGGGCTGGGGATTGTAGTTCAGTGTGACCCAGCAAGTTCAAGACTGTGTTTGATTTTCAGCACTGCAAGCAAGGGAAAGTATATATTTATGTGGTAATGAGAGATTTCCATACTCATATACCCTGTCCACTGTTTAAATCAGGCTAAGCATATCTTATTAAACAATTATCACTGTCTATATTTGAAAGCATTCAAAATTCTTTCCCCTAGATTTTTAAAATTGATTAATTTATATTTAAATTTTTTATTAGACTTACTCTTTTCCTTTCTTTTTTTTTTTTTTTTTTGGTTCTTTTTTTTGGAGCTGGGGACCGAACCCAGGGCCTTGCGCTTCCTAGGTAAGTGCTCTACCACTGAGCTAAATCCCCAACCCCTTTCAGTTTTTTTTGAGACAAAGTTCTATGTGTAATAGTCCTGGCTGTCCTGGAAGTTGCTTTCTAAACATGCTGATCTCAAACTCAACAGAGATCTGTCTGCCTCTGCCTCCCAAGTACCAGGATCCACCAGGCCCAGCTAGATTTATTCATTTTACATACCCGTGTTTTGCTTACATACACACACACACACACACACACACACACACACGCACACCATGTGTGTGCTTGGTGCCTGCAGAGGTCAGGAGAGGTCAGAAGAGGGGGTCAGATCTTCTAGAACCTGATGAACCACCATGTGAGCATCGGGAATTGAACCTGAAACCTCTGTAAGAGCAACAAACATACCTTACCCCTGAGCCATCTCTCCAGCCCCTCTGCCCTCCTCTAGCTCTTTAAAAGATGTGCATTCCTGTTCCCCTACTGGACCATGACGCACCAGAGCGCCGTACTCATCTCTCACCATGACAGCCTCATTGTTGGCTTGAAGGAAGGGAGTCTGAATCAGGTTGGATTCTGCACTTCTGAACTTTGCCCTGCGCTGGGGCTGGGCTTTGCTCTTGGTGTTGTTTCCCATTACGTGGTTTGGGAAGACGTTGCTAGAGGCCCAGTTAGAGGCTGTGGCGGTCAGATTAGCCAGCCATGCAGAACACAGCACGGTACTATTGAAGGAGGAAGTGCTAAAAAGCCAAACTACAGCTAGAGTATGCTTTTGGGGAAGGCTGGGCCAGAGAGGCTGCCAGCCATGCCCTTTGTCTTACAGTGTACCCAGGCTGTCCTTAAGCAATCCATCCTGCAGTTCTGTTTCCCATGGGCTGGGGTTACAGGTGGGCACCATCACACTCAGCTCTGGTTTAAAAAATAATGCTTTGAGACAGGGTCTCACTGTCTCTGACGGGCCTGGAACTTGCCCTGTAGTCTAGGCTGGCCTGGGACTCATAGAAATCCACCTTCCCTTTCCTCCTGAGTGCTGGAATGAAAAGACTGAGAAAAAAATTTAAGGTTGTATTGGCACCTACTAGAAGTTAAAAAATATTTTATGTGCTAATGAGATAGCTCAGCCTGAGTGGATCCCTGGGACCCACCATGGTGGAAGGAGAGAACAGGCTTTCTTAAGTTGTTACACACACACACACACACACACACACACACACACACACACACACACAGAGAAAGAATAAGTGTCAATTTTAAAAATTAAAAATTTTAACAATTTTTGTAAACTGCTTTGATTAGCTGCATGTATATATACATACATATATTACATATATACATCCATATACATATACATCATATATACATATATGCATCATACATACATCTATACACCTATACATACATCATCTGTACATATATACATATACACATATTCACATACATACATCACTCGGAGGAAATGTCTTGCTTTTTCTACCTGGGATCACCAAATTTTGTTTTGTTTTAATGTCTTTCTTTTCATTGTTATGGTCATTGTAAGAATTGTGGAGTTTCATCCAATGTTTCAGGCGAGTTTATCTGGACACCCCTAGTGTTCTTAAGTGACTCAGGAGATGGACGGAGGTTAGTAGGGCAGCTGAGAAAGGGGCTTTGTCCTGCACGTGGTTCCCGCAGGTGAGTTGGGGGTCCCTGAACTCTTAGCCACTTTTGTGTTCACAGCTGTGTGGGGGAGGGTGAGGATTAGCAGCGTAGGTGGACCATAATATTATGGTCTTGTTTTGTTTTTGTTTTTTTAAACTCAGCACCATCTGCTTCAGGATCTTCACAGGCTCGGAGCTCTCCCCCAAGTCCTTCCTCCCTTCCTCCATATCTAGATGCCTAAATTCACTCTGGACAAGTGACAGATGTGCAGTATAGAAAACACAACCAGTCAGCTACCAGCTCAGTCTGTAGTCGTTTCTATCACCCGGGCATAGCAAAGAACCTGGGATTCTGCCCTGGCAAATAGCCTGATTTAAGAAGACTTGGCTGCACGTCTGTCAGACAGAGGCATGCAAAGAGTTTGGTAGGGGAGGAACTATAAAAGTTAGTGACAGTTGGTAGGGGTGAGGATACAGTGACAGAGACCCATGCCCATGTGAAGGCTGCCTATGCGAAGCGCCACAGGAAGCTGAGTTTCCTTTGTCATGGCTCTGCCTTGAGAATCAGCGCTGTCCTGAGTGAATGAGCACAGTGCAATCAGAGGACAGTTAGATAGGAACAAAGCTGCTTGTGTAAGTGTGTGTGTGTGTGTGTGTGTGTGTGTGTGTGTGTGTGTGTGTGGTGCCCAGCTCTCTTCAGCATAGTCCGGAAATTCATCCTGTAACAATGAACTGTAATTCCAAGTCAATGACACCTTCTAAATCCTCTCAGACTCTGCCCAAAATTACAGAGGAGGAGGGATGGCGAGTCCATTCCGTTCAGTTAGAACTGGATAGCTGTGTACTTTGCTCAAATGCCTGGGATCTAATGGAGATGGGCCGGCAGCCAGGAACAAAGCAAGTCAATACCGGGCTTGGAAGAACTCTGATGCTCGGGCAGATAATGAGGAAAGGGCTAGGATCTGAAAGCCTGACCTCGGAGTCTTCCTGTGTAATGAACGCAGCATAATGGAGGGCTGAGATCTGAGCCCTGGGTGCACCTGTGTCTGGGTGAGCCAGCCAGCATCCTGGCTGGATCCCTCAATAACATGGTGATCTCGGTGAGAGCCTGGTGGCCTTCAGACTGCCTCGTCTGTGCACTGGACAGAGTAGGAAGCGAGTAATTTCCTCTGTGGGAGACAGGCGTGGGGCTCAGTGGTCAAGAACTTGAACTTGGCTTAGAGACCTAGTGCCCCATTTACTAACTGTGTCGACTTGGGCCCATTTATGCTGAGTCTTAGGTTTATCTGTAAAGTGAGGGAAGGAAATTATACACTTTTCCTACGGGGTTATTATGAGGATTGAGTAAGACGAAGGATTCGAAAAGCACTTTTCAGTGTTTATGGCACTACACTTGAGTACTTGATAAATATATCTGTTATTAAAGAATGTAGCCATGGGACTGGGGGGGTGTCTAGTGGTAATGAGACCCTGTGCTTGTTACCAGCACCAGGGGAGGGTTGGGGGAGGGAAGTTATGGCTGAAGTGACTGAGCGGGTGAAGGTGCCTGCCGCCCAACCTGGCAACCTGAGTTCAGTCTCTGAAACCCACATAGTTGAAGGAGAAAACTGAACCCAGAAAGTTGTCCTCTGACCATTTGGGCACCAAGACACATTGCTCGGATACATGTATGTGCACATACAGGTTCACACAAATAAACAAATGTAATAAAAAGTTGAAGAAAGGGGTGATGATCACTGTTTTAGTTACATGCCTTGTGGCTGTGACAGATTACTGGAAGGTACAACCTAAGGAAGGGTTAATTTTGGCTCACAGGGGATGTGAGGTAGCTGGTCACAGCGAGGAAACAGAGACGTGAATGTGGATGCTAAACACGTGTTTTCCTTTTCATTCAGTGTGGGGCTGCGAACTGTGGAATGATGTTGCCCATGGCTCTTCTACTTCCATTTATGCTGTAGCTACTCCCTCATCGCGTGCCCAGAAACTTCCAGAAAATGCTTTCCTTGGTGATTCTGGGTCCCTGTCAGTTACCACCGCCATTACAGTATGACAACTGTTTTCTTTTCTCCCTCTATGCACTCTGGACATGGCTTCTTCTGCTTTACTCCCCACCTTGAAATAAAGAATGAACTCAGGTTGTTGGATAGAGACGTGGGGGGCGAAGTTTTGCAACAAGGCTCTTATGACCATGAACTCCAGACTCACAAACTCAAAGGACAGTTCTCTGAAGTTGAAGTGGGAGACGTACCACAGAGGGACACGATAATTTGATCTTCTCCCCATAGTGAACGTTGACTGTCTCAAGGAAATGCTTCTTCCGGGATGGTAAGCTGTGAGTCGTTCAGGGGGCTGCCTCTCTAGCAAGCTCCCAAGTGTTGCTTCTATTCTTTGTTCTGAAATCACATTTTATCTCCAAAAGTCCTAGGTGGCCTTGAGTCCCTTGGCACAGTGGCACATCTGACTTCTTTACTTCCTTGAAAACACTCAGCTAGTTTTTGGATTTAAAGCACCTCACTGGCTAGGTAACCTTGGTTTCCAGACGGCAGGGATGAGAGGTGTGTGGAGTCCTTTGGTTGACCAGTTGCCTGGGGCATCTTCCCAACGATTCTACTTGATTACTTTGGCTAATAGCTGGCATTTACATTCTCACTTTTGGCTTATAGTAGGAGATAGCCATGGTTGGGGGTTCTACAGTGGCTGTGAAGGGTCAGCAGTCCCTTGAAACATTTGCAAAATTTTCTCTGTCTGTTTCCTTGCCTGGAGAGTTCCTGTAGCGTTCAGCAGCAGTGTTTCCTGGGGAGTCCGTTTCCTCAAAGGTGTGCATCCAGGATAGCCCCAAATATGGCCTGACAGAAAAATCACATACTTACTAAAAACATTTAAGATTCCTATTTGATGACTCAGTTGCATAGTTTCCCACGTGAACCATGTTGTGTTGAGTTGTCAGAAGGTTGGACATGCCTATGTGAGGTTGAAGAAGCAGTGAATTCTCCTTGGATCTCCACAGCATGCTGTATGCCCTCACATATCTGTTTGGAAGGTCTATATAACTATTCTGCTAGCCAAACTGCCACAATCTTCATGAGAACAGCTGTGCCCACTTGCAAAAGATCATCACAGCTGGGCTTGTTGACCTTCCATCGTAGAAGGAGCATTGGGGAGGGTCATGGGACCCGGCACTGGATATCCAGGCAGTCCTCCCAACCAGTTGTATGCAGTTCTGCTCTCATTGCAAGAGGGCTTGGGGTTTGGAAATGGACTAGCTTATGCTGCTGGGGATGTACAAGGGATGGAGACTCCTCCATAACCATCCTGGGAATTTTATCTCTGTTCTGTGCTGGCCTTCCTGTGTGGCTGCTTTCAAATCATCTATGTTTCTGCCTGTATTCACTCACTTCTTTGCTCTGTAAGTAAAGTTAATAAACTCATTGGTTTTCTAGAGTGAACGTTGGTGTGATGGTACCCTGTCCTGTCACTGGGACCTTAGGAGGTTATTTATGTCTCGCCCAGGAACAGAGTTGTGCCAGCAGAAGCCTAGATTCTCCCAGGTTTCTGTACATCTCATCTGTTTCTTTCTGTTCTGTAATCTCTGTGGAGTATGCTTTGGGGGCACCTTTTTCTTTTTTTTTTTTTTTTTTTTTTTTTTGGAGCTGGGGACTGAACCCAGGGCCTTGCGCTTGCTAGGCAAGTGCTCTACCACTGAGCTAAATCCCCAACCCAGGGGGGCACCTTTTTCATTTTAACAGTTTTTCGTAGTTATCTGTGTACCTCTAAGCTTGGTACCCAGGCCATGAATAAGTTTCCCTCAGGAGTCATCTTCCAGCAGGAAAGATGATAAGTCTCTTCTGGATTTGAACCGTGGCTTGGCTTCGCTTCGCTTCTCTTCTCCTCTCCTCTCCTCTCTCTCCTCTCCTCTCCTCTCCTCTCCCTCCCTCTCCTCTCTCTCCTCTCCCTCCTCCTCCTCTCCTCTCCTCTCTCTTCTCTTCTTCCTCATCTTAAAAGTGCCACATCTTTGTCTACTTTATAATGTTACCAGCTTAGAATATAAGTGCTATAGATTAATTTCCTTATTCATTCTGTGTACGGGTTGGGGTAGGTGTGAGTGCAGCACAGTGTGCATGTAGAGGTCAGGAAACAACCTGTGGGAGTTGGTTCTCTTTTTCCATCATACGAGTCCTGGGGATTGAACTCAGTCATCAGGTTTGGCAGCAAGCACCTTTACCCACTGAGCTCCCTCCCCTCCCTCACTATGTAGAAGTCTGGCTTTCAACTACGATTCTCCTACCTTATCTTCCTGAGTGCTGGTATAGTAGGTGCCAGTCACCAATGCCCACTAAAGAAAAAACGTGTGTGTGTATGTGTGTGTGTGTTTTTTTTTTTTTTTTTGTTTATGTCTTTTTTTTTGTTGTTTTTTTTTTTTTTTTTTTTTTTTTTTTTACCTTGAGCTAAATCCCCAACCCCTTTCTTTAAACGAAGACGGCCCTTCAAAGAGCCCGTTTTTTTTTTTTTTTTTTTCCCCCGGAGCTGGGGACCGAACCCAGGGCCTTGCGCTCGATAGACAGGCACTCTACCGCTGAGCTAAATCCCCAACCCCGTGCGCGCGCTTTTTAAAAAAAATTTTTTTTATTTATTTTAGTCATATGAGTACACTGTCACTTTCTTCAGACACACCAGAAGAGAGCATCAGATCCCATTACAGATGGTTGTGAGCCACCATGTGGTTGCTGGGAATTGAACTCAGGACCTCTGGAAGAGCAGTCAGTGCTCTTAACCACTGAGCCATCTCTCCAGCCCCGTGTATGTGCCTTAAAAAGCACACAAAATCTGCTTCTTTCTGTATTAGCTTACTGTCATCATAACAAAATACTTGAAATATTGGACCTTCAAAGAAAACCCGTATTTTGGTTCTTTGCACTTCCCTCAACCCCTCTTTGAGTCAGCTTAGGCTGGGCTTATATTCGTTGCACAGCCAGAGTGATCTCCAGCGCATGGTCCTCCTGCCTCAGCCTCCCACTTGCTGGGATTATAGGTATGCATCCCTATGCTCGGCTTGACTGGGGTTCCTGTCCATGGTTGAGTGTACACATTTGTCCCTCTGGGGACAGTGTTAGCCCACAAGGACAGGAGCCAAAGCTGCTGCCAGTGGAACTGCTTACCTCCTGGCCAAGAAGCAAGCAAGAAAATGACAACAAAAGAGCCTGGGGCCCAACAATCCAGTCTTCCTAAGGGCAGTGACCCAACAACCTCCCGGAAGCCCCTTCTCCTTAAGTTCAGAGCATCTTTCAATAGTTCTTCCCCTGGCAAGCAAACCCTTAGCAAGTTGACCTTAGGGGACTACTATTTACTATATGTTTACTGGACTGGGGGCAAGGAGCTGGCATAGCAACTTTGATCAAGCCATAATTCAAAGGTTCAGGTCCTATGACCATGGGCCCAGTTTTTTCTTCTCTTTTTGTGAGCACTAGAGGTCCCAGGTTTGTTGTTGTTGGTTTTGTTTTCTTTTATTAGATATGTTATCTCTGTATAGCCCTGGCACTCAAGAGTTTGTGCAAATGCTAGGATCACAAGCATAAGCAGCCATGCAGGCACCGCCTTTTATTTTCTTTTTTCTTCAAGACTTATTTTTTGTGATGCTAGGGAATGGAACACAGGTCCTTGTGCATTCTCAACATGCTCTACAACTGTCCTGCTAGTTCTTTAAACTTAGCTTGATTTTGAGACAGTCTTGCTAAGCTGTTCTGGCTTGTCTAACATTCACTTTGTAGCCCAGGCAGGCCTTGACCCTCTGCTGCTCCTGCCTCGGCCTCCTGCATAGCTGAGGTTACAGACCTGACATTGTTTTTCCAGGTGCTGCTTTTTGCCTCCTTTTCCTCCATCCGAGCGCTTTGTGCTGCGTTTCAGGTGGCCTGTGCAGGGCCTGCTCTTTGTTCTCATAGAGTGTTCCTATAATTAGACCACAGCCCTGATGGCACCACCTGCTCTCCTGGGCTCCCCATGCAGCATAGCATCATCTTCATGTCTGATCAGCATGGCAACAAAATAACGATGTCGAACATCGGGGTCAAGGACAGAACCAACAGCTCACCCCTAGAGATGGATGCTGTAACTCCTTTGAACACGGATGAGCATTTCTCAAAGCTCGAACTATGGTAGCATCCTCGGGGTGCTCCTCAGAATTAGACCCAAGGTCAAATATGCAGAGAGAACGTCCCATACCATCACCCCTTCTCCAAGATTCACCATGATGATTACCAGTGTATATCGAAAGTCAGAGAAAAGACAATGTCAGGCATAGTTTTCAGAACACATTTGACCATTGTAGGTTGTAGTACAATCTACAGTCTGTAGATTGGTACTCTAGCAGAGTTTGAGATGAGCTTGTGTGGATGTTCAGCTCATGACAGCCTATGGCATGCCAGTGTTCTGTGGCCCATATTCCTTCCTTGTTGGTCAGAAGGGGAAAATGACAGATGATGCAGACTCCTTGGAAAAAACAGTGTGTCTTGTCAGTCTGTTCCTAAGTCAGTCCAGTGGATGGGTGCCCTGGTATTTTTCAGGTATTATGTTATGAATAAAACTCAGGTATATTTTGAAACTCTCAGGGAACCTCAAGGCTGGGAGAAGACTACTACTGCTGGCCTATGAGTGCTCATGGTAGTAGGAATCGGAGTGATGTAATAGCCCAGTTATTGAGCTTGGTGCCAGATCCCTCATAGGTCGTATCTCTCACGTACCCTGAGGCTGGACAACACCAATCTTAAGGAAGTACAGCATGCAGAACTTAGAAAAGCTTCTCCTTAAGAGGCACAAGGAACAGGAAATAGAACCAAGTGTCCAGCTCACATGTTTCCCACCCCAGAGCCCTGTACTCAACACATTCGCTGTTACGAGTTTTCCCACACCTGTGCAGGCTTCAGGCATTTTTTTTTCTACGTCAGCTTTGGATCTGACGTACTGCTTGGTTTAGAACGAGAACATCTGCAAAATAGATGGCTTGCTCTTCCAGGGAACACTTGACCTCAGTGGAGACTCTACCACTCTGAAGCACAAGAAGCAAAAGTGAGGGATGCGAGTGTCAAATGTCTCAGGAGCAGCACCCGAGGTGCGCCCACCGGCTGCACAGAGCCTCACAGAAACAGCGCACCTTCCTAACCTGCCCATGAGTGCCTCCTGCCTACCCCATTCCACTTTACCCAGTCGTACAAGCGCCCTTCTTAGTTTTCATCTTTTTGTGTGACCTCAGCCTGTCCCCAAGGAAAACCACTAACCACTTGGCTCCGCATTTTAGGTCTGTGGTGACCTGCCAGCTGACATCTACGGGGCTTGGAGGTGACCTACTTTGAATGAAATGCTGGCTTTTCAGTCCCATGTTCAATAGGCTGAGTTGGCAGCTTGTCAGCAGGCTTATGTCATCTAGTGATTGTGTCAGTTCCTTCCCTGTTTGGCTTCCTACTGGCAGATACCCTCAGGGTACTCTTGGAAGCCAGAAGGTGTGGGAGGGCCTGTGAGAGACCACAAGAGAGCAGGGAAAAGAGAGAAGCTGAGGAGACAGCAAACCCCAAGTTGTCAAAGGGGAAAACAAAAACAGGGACAAGAAAAGGGTTTTCTCAAACAGAGACAACACCCTGCAGTGAGGTGACTCCCCACAGAATAACTCTGCTCACCTCTTCAGTCTGGATGCTAAGCTATATTCCATCTCATCCATACTGATGACCTGCAGGGATGAGGGTGGAGAGGTTTCTAGCTCTGACTCTTACTCCACAATGCCCCTCCTTTCCATGATTCGCTCTGTGGACTTTTTCTTCAGGCCGGGTTTGTTAAATCTCACAAAGTGTAGCTGTGTTTGGGACCTAATTTCTCTGCCTCACAAAGGCCTCGCATCCGGGTTCCTGCCCTGTGGCTGCCATTCTGCATGGTGGCTGGGAGTCCTAAGGTTAGATGGTGTATGCTCAGAGCTCTGGGATCTGGGCACAGTAATTCAGTGACCTCTTTCCCTGGGGTGTGGCCCCTCTTTTTCTGTTAGAGTTGGCCAAAGGTTTCCAAGGGCAGTGGGGATACTAGCCTGGGGCCACATAGGGCCATCCTAGAGGCCTGATCAAGCCCCAAGATCCCCAATAAGGACTGCCTCTCTGGAAGGCAAAGGTCAAGTTTGTGTGAGCCACGAGAACACAGGAGTTGGTTAGAATCCTCTGTCACTTTTTCTAAACTGGTTAAAAACTTGAATTAAACATCAAACTAAATGGAGAGAAACTTGAAGCAAGCCCACTAAAATCAGGGACTGGACAAGGCTGCACACTCTCTCTCTACCTATTCAGTATAGTACTCGAAGTCCTAGGCAGAGCAATCAGGACAAACAAAAGGAGGTCAAAGGGACACAAATTGGAAAGGAAAAAGTAAAAATATCACTATTTGCAGACGATATGATAGTATACTTAAGTGACCCCAAAAGTTCCACCAGAGAACTACTAAACCTGATAAACACCTTCCGCAAAGGGTCGGGGTCTAAAACTAACTCAAACAAATCAGTGGCCTTTCTCTACTCAAAGGATAAACAGGCCGAGAAAGAAATTATGGAAATGACACCCTTCACAATAGTCATGAATAACATAAAATACCTCGGTGTGACTTTAACCAAGCAAGTGAAAGATCTGTATGACAAGAACTTCAAGACTCTGAAGAAAGAAATGGAAGAAGATCTCAGAAGATGGAAAGATCTCCCACGCTTATGGATTGGCAGGATTAATATAGTAAAGATGGTCATTTTGCCAAAAGCAGTCTACAGATTCAATGCAATCTCCATCAAAATTCCAACTCAATTCTTCATCGAGTTAGAAAGAGCAATTTGCAAATTCATCTGGAATAACTAAAAAAACCCAGGATAGTGAAAATTATTCTCAACAATAAAAGAATTTCTGGGGGAAATCACCATCCCTAACCTCAAGCAGTATTACAGAGCCGTAGTGATAAAAACTGTATGTTATTGGTACAGAGACAGGCAGGTAGATCAGTGGAATTGAATTGAAGACCCAGAAATGAACCCACACAACTACAGTCATTTGATCTTTGACAAAGGAGCTAAAACCGTCCAATGGAAAAATGATGGCATTTTCAACAAATGGTGCTAGTTCAACTGGTGGTCAACATGTAGAAGGATGCAAATCGATCCATTCTTATTGCCTTGCACAAAGTTCAAGTCCAAGTGGATCAAGGACCTCCACATCAAACCAGATACACTCAAACTAATAGAAGAGAAAGTGGGGAAGAGCTTTGAACACGTGGGCACTGGAGAAAATTTCCTGATCAAAACACCAATGGCTCATGCTCTAAGATCAAAAATTGACAAATGGGATCTCATAAAATTGCAAAGCTTCTGTAAGGCAAAGGACACTGTGGTTAGGACAAAACGGCAACCAACAGATAGGGAAAAGATTCTTACCAATCCTATATCCGATAGAGAGCTAATATCTTAATATATATATATATATATATATATATATATATATATATATATAAAGAACTCAAGAAGTTAGACTCCAGAGAATCAAATAAAATTGGGGTACAGAACTAAAGAAAGAATTCTCAACTGAGGAATATTGAATGGTTGAGAAACACCTAAAGAAATGTTCAACATCTTTAGTCATCAGGAAAATGCAAATCAAAACAACCCTGAGATTCCACCTCACACCAGTGAGAATGGCTAAGATCAAAAACTCAGGTAGCAGTAGATGCTGTTGAGGATGTGGAGAAAGAGGAACACTCCTCCACTGTTGGTAGGATTGCAGACTGATACAACCACTCTGGAAATCAGTCTGGAGGTTCCTCAGAAAATTAGATATAGTACTACCTTAGGACCCAGCTATACCACTCCTGGGCATATACCCAAAATATGCTCCAACATATAGCAAGGACACATGTTCTACTATGTTCATAGCAGCCTTATTTATAATGGCTAGAAGCTGGAAACAATTCAGATGTCCCTCAACAGAGGAATGGATACAGAAAATGTGGTACATTTATACAATGGAGTACTACTCAGGTATTAAAAACAATGACATCATCAAATTAATAGGCAAATGGATGGAACTAGAAAATATCATCCTGAGTGAGGTAACCCAATCACATAAGAACACACATGCTATGTGCTCACTGATAAGTGAATATTAGCCCAAAAGCTTGGAATATCCAAGATACAATTTACAGACCAAATGAAGCTCAAGAAGAAGGAAGACCAAAGTGTGGATGCTTCAGTCCTTCTTAGAAGAGGGAACAAAATACTCACATAATGAAATATGGAAACAAAGTGTGGAGCAGAGACTGAAAGGCCATCCAGAGACTGCCCCACCTGGGAATCCTATTCCTTATACAATCTCCAAACCCAGACAGTATTGCTGATGTCAAGAAGTGCTTGCTGACAGGAGCCTGATATAACTGCCTCCTGAAAGGCTTTGCCAGAACCTGGCAAATATAGAGGCAGTTGCTCGAAGCTAACCATTGGACTGAGAACGGGTTCCCCAATGGAGGAGTTAGAGAACTGAAGGAGCTGAAGGGGTTTACAACCCCATAAGAAAAACAACATATGAACTAGCCAGATACCCCAGAGCTCCCAGGGACTATACCACCAATCAGAGTACACATGGACAGATCCATGTCTCTAGTCACATATGTAGCAGAGGATGGTATTGTCAGGCATCAGTGGGAGGAGAGACCCTTGGTTCTCTGAAGGCTTGATACCCCAGTGTAGGGGAATACCAGGGCAGGGAGGAGGGAGGGAGTGAATGGGTGGGTAGGTGAGGGAGCACCCTCATAGAAGCAGAGGGAGGGGGTATGGGATGGGGGTTTCTGGAGGGGAAACTGGGAAAGGGTATAGCATTTGAAATGTAAATAAAGAAAATATCCAATAGAAGAAAAGGAAAAAAAAAAGCTTGGATTAATAATTGTGAAGATTAGTGTCAAATTTTCCCACCAGAAAACTGTTCTTTTGATGAGTATGTGTCTCCTAGAGATTGGAGACCTGATTTCCTCCCTGGCTTCAGTCTGTCTGTGAGGTCATTTATTCACCCGTGTGTTGTTGCTCAGTCCTAAGCGTTTGTTGAGTGTGTTGTTTCTGGGTGCCAGAACACAACAGACAGGACCTGTGCCTTGTGGTGTTGATGGTGAAGAGACAGGGAATTCAGGAGACTGGAAAGATGGTTACAAGCACTGACTGCTCTTCTAGAGGTCCTGAGTTCATGTCCCAGCAACCACATGGTGGCTCACAACCATCTGTCGTGGGATCCGATGCCCTCTTTTGGTTGTGTCTGAATAGAGCACTCATACATAAAGTAAATAAATCTTTAAAAGAGAAAGAAAAACAGAGGAATAGAGAGACACAGAGACAAAGAGACAGAGACAGAGAGACAGAGAATTCAGAGGTGAAGTCCTCTGTCCCAAATGATGGTGTAGCTATAATGTAGAATCAAGGAGAAGCTTCCAGTGGGTCATCAGGCAAGGTCAACCTGATTTGGTGACATTTGGGCTCTGTAGTAAAGTATAAGAAGGAGCCAAGACACTGGAGGAAACTGGTCTGCCAGTTCCCTGCACAGTGTCAGTAAATGTACACATTCCTTGACAGAGTGAACTTGGCAAGCAGTTCCTTCAACAGAATACGTGGAAGCAGGCATGCTGGACAGTTTTATGTTAACTTGACACAGCTAAAAATCATCGGAGGAGAGGCAACCTCAAGAGAATGCCTGCATAAGATCCAGCTGTAAGGCCTTTTATTAATTAGTGATTGATGAGGGAGGGCGCAGCTCACTGTGCGTGGTGCCATCCCTGGCCTGGTGGTCCTGGGTTCCATAAGAAAGCGGGCTAAGCGAGCCAGGGGAAGCAAGCCAGAAAGCAACACTCCTCCCTGGCCTCTGCATCAGCTCCTGCCTCCTGGTTCCAGCCCTGTGTGACTTCCTTTGATGTGATGTGGAAGCATACATTGAGTAACTGATTTCCAGCCCACCTTGCTTATTGGTCTTGCTGTTTTATCTCAGCAGTTGAGACCCTAACTAAGACGCCAGGTGTGTTGTCTCATGACTGTATTCCCAGCCCTTGAGGCAGGAGGATGGCTATGATTTGGGGGTCAGCCTAGATATATAGGCTATTTGTGGCCATTCTGAGTTGCAGTGTGAGACCCTGACTAAAAATAGAACAAAACAAGATGGCATTTGGGGGCTGAAGAGAAAGATTAGTGGTTAAGAGCCTTTGTTCTGGCAATGGACCCAGATCCAATTCCCAGCACCTTTTTACTGTCTCACAACTGCCAGTAACTCCAGTTCTAGGGAATTCAGAATCCTCCTCTGACCTCCACAGGCATCAGACATACACATGGTGCATAGACATACACATGAGCAAACCACTCACACACAAAATAAAATAATATAAAATAAACCAATCTGGAAAGACATGATGGAGTCTGGTGCTGAGTTCTGGGTTGCACCACAGAAGTAAACACTCTGCTATCTGCAGGACTCAGGGGAAGAACATCACCACATCAGTAATTTGACTCTGGAAAATCTGGGACCCATGTTTGATAAACAAAAGATGTGCAACATCTGACCCTACACCGGGTATACCCTGCCCTATCGTCTTACTTAGAGTTTTACTGCTGTTGACCAAGGCAACTCTTACAAGGACAACATTTAGTTGGAGCTGGCTTACAGGTTCAGAGGTTCAGTCCAGTATCATCAAGGTGGGGGCATGGCGGCATCTAGGCAGGCATGGTGCAGGAGGAACTGAGAGTTCTTTATATATATATATATATATATATATATATATATATATATATATAATATTTTTTTTTTTCCATCTTTATTAACTTGGGTATTTCTTATTTACATTTCTATTGTTTCTGGGCCATTTCCCTAAGCCCTGACCTTCCCCTTCTATATGGGTGTTCCCCTCCCCATCTTCCCCCCATTACTGCCCTCCCCCCAACAATCCCGTTCACTGGGGGTTCAGTCTTGGCAGGACCAAGGTCTTCCCCTTCCATTGGTGCTCTTACTAGGCTATTCATTGCTATCTATGAGTCAGTCCATGTATAGTCTTTGGGTCGTGGCTTAGTCCCTGGAAGCTCTGGTTGCTTGGCATTGTTGTTCCTATGGGGTCTCGAGCCCCTTCAAGCTCTTCCAGTCCTTTCTCTGATTCCTTCAACGGGGGTCCCATTCTCAGTTCAGTGGTTTGCTGCTGGTATTTGCCTATGTATTTGCTGTATTCTGGCTGTGTCTCTCAGGAGAGATCTACATCTGGTTCCTGTCAGCCTGCACTTCTTTGCTTCATCCATCTTATCTAATTGGGTGGCTGTATATGTATGGGCCACATGTGGGGCAGGCTCTGAATGGGTGTTCCTTCTGCCTCTGTTCTAAACTTTTCCTCCCTATTCCCTCCCAAGGGTATTCTTGTTCCCCTTTTAAAGGAGTGAAGCACTCACATTTTGGTCATCCTTCTTGAGTTTCATGTGTTCTGTGCATCTAGGGTAATTCAAACATTTGGGCTAATCGTCACTTATCAACAAGTGCATACCATGTGTGTTTTTCTATGATTGGGTTACCTCACTCAGGATGATATTTTCCAGTTCCAACTATTTGCCTATGAATTTCATAAAGTCATTGTTTTTGATAGCTGAGTAGTATTCCATTGTGTAGATGTACCACATTTTCTGTATCCATTCCTCTGTTGAAGGGCATCTGGGTTCTTTCCAGCTTCTGGCTATTATAAATAAGGCTGATATGAACATAGTGGAACACGTGTCTCTGTTATATGTTGGGGCATCTTTTGGGTATATGCCCAAGAGAGGTATAGCTGGGTCGCTTGATATTCTCTACTAGGTGTGTTTAATATCCTGGCGCGTGTTTGTGTGCTAACTGATCAGTGGAGAATGCAGTCTCTTGGCAAGTGTATTCCTCAGAGGATCCGATGCCCTGCTCCTCACTCATTCTATGGGCCTGGTCTCTCTGCTGCCCATCACAGTGCTACAGCACTTCGTGCATGAAGTTAGAACAAGAGTTTGTGTAATGAGTGTTGTGTTTCTAAAAGGATAAAGACAGGGGGGGATTATGTTCTCGTGGGTCTGAGGAATCCCCTTCATCCTGAGGGACCAGCCACAAGACGGAATAGAGTTCGTTCAGGGCATGAGGAGGGGAGTTAAGAGGGAAGTAGGGCAGAGAAAGAGGGAGAAGTAGAGAAATAGAAGAGTAGAGACTGGCCATGAGCATGTGGAGAGAAGGGGGAAGGAAATTGGGAGAGAAGGGACAAAGGGGGAAGAGGGTAAGAGCAAAAGAGCAAGAGGAGCAAGAGCAAGAGAGTGAGAAGAGGGCAAATAGTACACCTGGCTGTTGCCAGGTAACTGTGGGGGTGGAGCTAAGACAGAATGCTAACAATGAGTGTCATTTGTGATGTGCCTGACAGTTCAAGTCAGAAAGTACAATGTTTCCCCTCTGTTTACAATTTGCATTCCAGGGTTGGGGATTTAGCTCAGTGGTAGAGCGCTTGCCTAGCAAGCGCAAGGCCCTGGGTTCGGTCCCCAGCTCCGAAAAAAAGGAAAAAAAAAAATACAAGGCAAAACAATTTGCATTCCAGTATTTAGTTAACTGCTCTGAGCTTCAGTTCAAAAGTAATAGATGGAAAATTCTAGAAATGAGCAGACTATGTTTTCAGTTACTTTTGTCATAGGGCACTGTTACAGTTCTACTTTCATTATTAGTTATTGTTTATCTGTTATTTTGTCTAGTTTATAAGTCTTCTTAGGTATGTAGATGGGGGAAGCCATCGTCTGTGTGTACGAGTGTCTGTGTGTGTGTGTGTGTGTGTCTGTGTGTCTCTGTGTCTCTGTGTGTCTGTGGGTGTAATCAGAGCTCATCCATGATTTCAAGCATCCATTGAGGGTCTTGGGCATTATCCTTTGTGAATAATGAGGGTCCACCATCCATGCCAGATAGCATGGCGGTTCCCAGAAGTTAAAATGTCATAGTTGGCTGGTGTGGGGAAGAAGCTGGTAGCCTATATTTTCTGACTGAAAAAAATCACATTTTTTCCCCTTACCATGTGTAATTGCCATTTACAGCCTGGATGCTAATAGGAGATGTTTATTTATTAGGAAGGGCTGGGAAATTGGCAAAACCTCCTTATGTAGCATGTATGAAGCCCTTGGTTCAAACCCCAGGACTGGAGGGAAAACAAACAAATTGCACAGTCAGATCCCCTGTCCAAAGAATTTGGAGCCTGACAAATCTCCTGCTCCTGCCTATGAAGCCCGTTGTTCTAGTCCCTCCCTGGTGAGACTCGAAAGCTGGCCCCTGAGCACTGGATAGAAGTGAAATTGGTTAGGCTGGCTATTGCAACGAATTTCAAAGCCAGTGTAACTGTTTAGCTTCGTCCTCTGTGAGTTCGGAGTGGGCTCAGCCCTGACCACCCAGTTCCCGTCCTCACAGTGGTTCATCTCAGTGGTGAACAAACAAGCAGGCATTAACATCAGCATGATGAAGTTTAGTTTTTAAAATAGTTGTTTTTATGTGTGGATGATGTGTACTCATGTTTGTGTGTGAGGATGTGAGAATGGCGTGACATGCCTGTGAGTTGCCCTTGCCTTCAACCTTGCTCCTTAGGCAGAGTCTCAGCTCAAGGCACTGATGGTTTAATTACATTTATTCAGTGTACATGCATGTTGGTTTGAATGAAAATGGCCTTCATAGACTCATATGTTTGAATGCTGGGTTTCATGTGAATGGAACTGTTTGGGAAGGATTAGGAGGTGTGGCCTTCTTAGAGACCCATTACAGGTCCTGTCTGTCTCTCTGTCTGCTCCTATGGATCAGGATTTAAAGCTCTCAGCTACTTCTCTAGCACTGGACCTGTCTGCCATGATGACTAAGCATCCTCTGAAAGTATAAGCAAGCCCTCAATAAAATGCTTTTATAAGGGTTTCCTTGGTCACGGTGTCTCTTCACAGCAATAGAACCGTAACTAAGATTGTGTATATATGTGTGTACTCATACACATACACAAATTAAAGTAAGGACAAGGTGCAGTAGTCAGTTCTCTCAAGATGGATCTAGGGATTAAACTCATCAGGTGTGGCAAGTGCCTTTATCTGTAAACCCATCTCTCAAATCTCTTTTTCTTTCTCCCTCTTCTCCCCTTCCCTTTTTCCTTCCTCTCCTTTCCCCTAATTCCTCCCACATATGTATATTTTGGGACCAGGTCTTTCTGTGATGCCTAGGGTGATGTTGAACTCTTGGGCTAATGATCATTTCTAGACTTAGCTTCCTTGAATGGCTGGGAGTCTAGGCATAGATTATCACAGCTAGCACAATCACCTTTTCTCCTTCTCCACTCCCTTTTTGTGAGATGTGGTTCATATAGCCCATGTGGCCTTGAACCAGCTATGTAACTGAGTATGACCTGAACTGCAACTTCTGCCTTGAATTCTAGGATTAGAAAGAGTATATCATCAGTCCCAATTTTATTCAGTGCTGGGGATTGAATCCAGATCGCTGTGCATGCTGGGCAAGCAAGTATTTTCCCAACCGAGTTATTACATCCTTAGCCCAATAATTGCTGATATTTATTTATTTATTTATTTATTTATTTCAGGGGCATGGAGGTGTACATAAATAAAAGTCAGAGGACAGCTTGCAGGAGTCAGTTTTCTCCTTCTCCCAAGAGGGTCTTGGGGATTGAACTCAGGTCGTAAGTTTGATAGCAAGTGACCTTACCCACTGAGCCATCTCATTGGCTCCTGTAATACTTTTAAAAAAGAGAAATCAGTGTTCAGATTTGTATATTAAATCCTGATTATGGCCTCTTTATTTAGTGCTAGGATTGAGCTTAATTAAGCTAGGCAAGTACTTTGTCATCGGACCAAATCCTTGCCTGTAAACTCTTGAAATTTTTAAATGTCAGCACCAAATCCTTGTTTAAACATTGCCTTATGCTGTGCCTGGAGAGATGACTCAGCAGTTAAGAGCACTGGCTGCTCTTCCAAAGGACCCAGGTTCAATTCCCAGCATCCACATGATAGCTCACAACTTTCTGTAACTCTAGCTCCAGGGAATGACACCCTCACATAGACACACATACAGACAAAGCACCAGTGCACATAAAATAAAAATAAATAAATCATTAAAAAATTGTCTTGTGGCAAACAAAGTTGTCTTGAGTTCAGCAGTCCGTGGGCCATCTGATTGAGGGAAGGCCTGTGTCCCCACTAGAGCTGCAGCGAAGCTGTGTGTGGTGGGGGCAGATGTCCCTGGCAAGCATAGATTTGTCTCCCCTGCTATGAGCCAGGCAGGCCTGGGCTTGCCCTCTCTGAGCTCCAAGTTTCCTGTAAGTGAAAACGCAGCCGTGATAATAACACCTTCATCTCTACATAGCAGATATCGTGTGAAGGCCCCAGAAAGGCATTCATTCCAGGCCTGGTGTGAACTGTGTACTCATGATTGTACCTTGATTGCTGCCATGCTTGTTTTTAGTTTTCGGTGGTTCCAGCAAAATCCATGTGTTTCTGGTAATTGTTAGGGGCGTCTCTGGGGTTGTCCATGGAGTCTGTATCACGATAACATTCATGTGGGGTTAGGGAAGAATAGAGGTGGCTTAGATGGGAAAGCCCTTGGCCATCCTTTCCTTACCCAGTCTGGTTTTCTCTCTGTGAGTAAGTAACCTGTGTGCATCACACACGCGCACGCACACGCACAGCACATGTGGAAGGAGGGAGGGAGGGAGAGAGGGGGAGAGGGGGAGAGGGAGGGAGCACGTGAGAGAGTGCTAAGGCACTCCTTGTCTCACCACCCACTCAGTCTCTTTCACTGCTCTCTGTGACGTTGTGGTTTAATCTTCTTCCCAGGCTGTAGGCTTCAGGCGTCTTGCTCAGTCCGTAGATGACAAAAGGAAGAGCGGCAAACTCTATAGCGAGGTTGTCAAATTACTAGTGAAGTGTGGGATTGTGATCTGCCGTCAACTCTGACTGGATTGGATCCTCAAGAAAAAAGAAGGCAGTTAGTTCTAAGTGCAGTTCAGAGGGCTGGTGAGATGGCTAAGTGGGTAGAGGTGATTGCTGCCAAGTCAGAAGACCTGAGTTTGATCCTAGGGACCCACAAGGTAGAAGGAGAGAGCCCATTTCTGCAAGTTATCCTCTGACCTGCACAGACAACCCTACACACACACAAACAAACAAACACAAGCAAGCACATGCCATTTAGATCCTCTCCAGTTTGGTCTGTGGTAGATTCAATTTTATACGTTTCTTTCCTTCCATCTTAGCTCTAGAGGAAGGAGAAAGGGAGGAGCCAGCTTATTCCCACTCTGGTGAAGGCTGGTTTGCTTCTTGGCCTTGGGCTATGTGAAGGCCTTTTCTTGATGACCTATATCATTAGCAGGAGTAATCGCACTGATGCTCTGCTGAGGGTTTTCCAGTAGATACTATGTCGTTTTATTTCCATAGTCAGCCAGTGGGGTAAATGCTGCCCCACTAAAGACAGGCTTTCTCTTTGTAGTCCTGGCTATCCTGGAACTTGCTCTGGAACTTCAGAGATTGGCCTGCCTCTCTCTGAACTGGGCTGGGATTGAAGGCATGGGCCACCCGGCCTCAACTTCCTATTTTTAGGAGCAGGAAGCTGAAGCTCAAAGACTCTGGGGTAGCCTAGAACGCTGAGGGGAAAATTGCAGAGCCAGCCTGGGAGCCATGTCCTCTGGTTTTATAAGTGACTTCTCCAGCTGCCTGATTTTACATCATTGAATTTTGGCGTTGGGATATGCTATGGGAGATAGAGAGAGAGAGAGAGAGAAAGAGAGAGAGAGAGAGAGAGAGAGAGAGAGAGAGAGAGAGAGAGAGAGGGAGAGAGAGGGGAAGATGGGGGGAGGAAAAGTTTGAGATTTATTTTGCTAATTTTCCTTGGCTTAGGCTAATATTAAAATTATTTTGAGCACTCCACTGGCAGAGGCGGAAGAGAGAACCCAATTTGATATTAAATATTTGCAATGGAAAATTCGCAAAGTCTTTCTGAATGGAAGATATTTCCGAGCGAGTCCTCTGGGACTCATACAGCCAGTGTTCCCTGCTGCAGCATGCTTCCTGTGGTTGCTCCACTGTTCTCAGAAATGAGCATTCAGGACTTTGAAGTGCCGGGGTTATGCCGGGTGGATGCCGAGCTATGCCTTGGCTTCCCTGGCAATGGATGAATAAAGGGGGAGAGGGTTGTGAATGGTACTCAATTGTCCGACTCGTAATTGTGTGATTTATGAAAATTACATTAAAGCAGGCGCCTCCAGTCGGGATAGACTATATCAGTCAGAGCAGTGGATGCTAACTTGTATTCCCTGGGTGCCCTCACCTTCTAGTCCTGACGGCTTCTCTGAGATGAAGGTTCTAGTCACCGTGCTGTATCAGCCAAGGAGTGTGGAACACCAAGGCTGTGTGCCGGGTCCAATTCGAGTGGAGGAAGGCTGGGAGAAGAGAGCCACGTTACTCGACTTAAAAACCCCATACTCCAAACAGAATGCTGCCATGATCTTCAGAGCTTCTACTTGCTCACAGGCCTTCCAGGCCTCGCCCTGGTGAGGCAGGGTTCCAGGCATCGGGGGCGGAGTTCCTAGACTGACTCAGTTTACCCAGCATCTGCTATATTTCCGTGGGTGGTATCTATCGAGCATACATCTGGGGGGATAGGGGATGACAGCTCTTCTTTTTAACTTTGCAGGGGTGTGCTCTGGACTGTCCAATGAGAGTATGAAGTGGGACCATCCATGCCCTTGCTGTACCTTTGTAGTTCGAGCTGCTGGTGGCTCAGCCTGAGCTGGTGGCTCAGCTGGTATCCGTTTCCCAACTAGGTTAATGTCCGGAGCATAAACTCCAGGAGGCCTGGGGATTTGTGTGCTAAGGTCACTGCCGTGTTCTCAGAACTGTATCTGGGTGTCATGGGAGCTTAGTACGTTATTTGTTGAGTCTTTGTGTCTAATGGTCTCTCTGCTTATGCTACTGACCCCTCGATCTGCCTCACCTTAAACTGTAGTTTTCTATGCTGTTTCTTTTGTATACAAAGCTCCCCCCACCCGCCCTACCCCCTATACGTATCAAGCAGTTCCTACTGTGACTTTTAGCTCTGCTTCTGGTCTGAGCTTAAACATGCCCCCTTGTTGTCCATATGCAAATGGTGTTGTGCTTGGGTTATGTGTTTTCATAATTTCCTTCAAGACATATGTCTCCGTTTATAGTTATACATAGCAAGTAGGACTGCTTTACATTTGACCTCTTAATTCTTGGCACAGGGGCACATAGTTCATTTATTTTTACTCATCTACCCTCCCAGGGTTTAGGACTAGGGCTCAGTAAATATTTGTAAGCAGCTGAGTTCTTTTACCCCCCCCCCCCGCTGACATCAGAATCTTCTGCAGTTAATATGTGTGGTTGGATGAAGTTCTTTTTTTCCATCCTTGATGCTCACAACACCGCTCAGTACCTCCAGCATCTCAGATGAACGAATGCGTTTTCCTGCTGGGTTTGCATAGTTCAGTTGGCTCTCACTGTACCCCTAACCCTAGGCCAGACTAGGGTTGCTGCTTTGAAGGCTTTAGGCTTCCTGAGAGTCATCTATAAAAGCCTTTGTTTCCAATAATTTATTCAGCGCCTGCCTCACTCACTCCTCCCCACCCCCACCCCACCCCCCAAGTATCGGGTTAACACAGAACTGAATGAATCAGTCACTGGGGAACCTAGAGGAAGGTGGAAACATCCAAACCCCCGGTGTTTTCTCCCAAGTAGCAGATGGGTTATGGCCAAAATCTAAGGATGGACAAAGAGCTCTGGGGTTGAAGGTCAGAGCAGGAGGAAGTGTCTCATCAAAGCCTCTGCGGGCTGTGCACTGCCCCTGGACTTCTGCATCGTCAGCCTGTCTTATGAGTTGCCACTATGAAGATGAGACACGCGGGAGCGGCCAGAAATTCTGCCTGCATCCCTCAGGTCCTCCGTGCATCCTCCTTCAACTTTCTGTTCCATTGACCAAAACTGTCCAGACTCTCCCTTGGCCTTTTGTCGTCAGTATTGACTTTCAGCTCTCCCCGCTGACATCCTGTGGACTCTACAGTTCCGATGACTAGCAAGAGCATCAAAGAGGAGCATGAATGAAAAACTGCTTTCTGTCATGCCTTCAAAGTGTCTCTTTAGAAGTTCAAAGGATGTGGAGAGGAGGCAGGGGAATCAAAGAAGATGAGGGAGGGGAGCGAATTCTCCGAGGAATCATTGGGGTTTTCATTGTATATTTTCTACGATACTTGTGATGTTAAGAAAAAAACCAAAAGTAACCCCAGCAACCCACCCCCACCCCCTCTCTCTGTGAGTAGATTAGATGCAGAAGAGGAAAGAAGCCACCTTGTTGGCCCAGGGCTTCGCCCCTGGTATATTAAGTCATGCATTTTATATCTGCATTTCCTGTTTGGACCTCGATCGAATATTTTGATCTGGGCAAAGACTGTGTCCAGAGACAGAGATCGAATGCTGCTTATGTAGTTCAATGGACATGAATAATTTAACCTGTGCAGAAATTCCCCATCACCTCTTCCATTTGAAGACAAGCCAGAGTCCAGCTGCAGCAACCGATATGCATAGTTTGGGAAAGACCTGGCCCAGATACCAGAGACTTCTGGTGACCTGGAGAACTGGGGTTCTGCTCCGGACTGCAGGTGTCCCTCACTACTATGCCAGGGGGAACCTTCTAGTTATTTCCATGCAGCCTTGTGTTTAACCCACTCAATATGTTAACACAGTGTCTGGTAATGTAGAAGGTGTTTGAGGGGTGAGAACAAGTGATCTGAAAAATGACTTTCTTTGCAGAGTCTTGGAGCTGAGTCTCACATGGCTGTCCTTGGCTTAGTCAGGCCCAAGTACTAAGGGCAGTATGGGGGAAGAGAGTTAGATTATTACGCTGGTCAAGTCTGCAGAAGATTTTAAGTATAAGAGACTCACCCTGGTTCAAACTGCCTTAAGATGGAAGGAATTTTCTTGATTAAGTATTGAAAACCGGATTTGACTTTGGCTTCACTGATGTATTGGGTGAAAGGCGTGTATGCAGTTCCTCAAGACTGTTCTATTCTCCCCATTCTTGAGCTTGCCTATTTTTTTTTTTCAGCTTTCTTCTTTCCATATACATTGTCCTCTAGGGTGTTAAATATGGAGGATGCTGTGTTTGAGGATCAAGAAAGTCTCTGGAGCTAGAAACAGCCAAGAGTCTAAGCCTTACTCCATCTCCTGTCCATTGTACCACCCCAGACAAGGCATTTCTATGGCTTGGTTTCCTTGCCTTAATTAGTTAATTAAGTTTGTTGTACTGTGAACTGCAGGGTTTTACATAATACTAAGCATGTGCATCCCTCATCCCAGCTTTCTTTTGTCGTTAACAACTGGGAGCAATGATCACCAATTCTTCATATTCATAGCTAAAGTTTATGTTCTTCCATATTCAGTTCACTAACCTGCTGGAGGATGTGTGAGATGGGCCCTGCAGCGGCTCCGTTTTATAGGTAAAGAAAGTGGGGCCACAGAAGGCCTAAATACTACTAGCCAGGCAGCTCGGTTTGTGTTCTTGACCTTTGAAATGTATCGTCTCGTTCCATGTGAGAGAACTTATAACATGCAGGGTTGATGTGGGAGTTAGAAGCAGTGATGTTCCTCAGATGCAATGATGTTCCTCAGAACTCAAGGCATTTTAGCAAATGGGTCATTTGGTTTCATCTCTAGAGGAAAAACATGCTAGCCACTTTTGGCCTGTATTCTGTGCTCTCAATGACATGAACAGAGATGGGGGAGTCTCTTTCTCTGGTTTCACAGAGCTCTCAGTATTGGGTCTTTACTTTTTATGTCACGCACCATTGATGACACAGCCTTGTTGGCTGAGAGATATGGCAGAGTTCTCCTCAGGCTGGGGCAGAGTTTGCACCCTCTGAAGGACAGGTAGAGTTGCTGTTAATTAGGGGGAGAGCAGAGAATTGCCACAGAAGCTGCCCAAATCTCCCCAGGTGAAGCTGCTTTACAGTGAGGGACTGAAAAAGCAGTCTGCAGCTGGCCCCTCTCTCAATCTCGCTGAGTTCTGCACAGAGTAGCAAAGAGAGAAAGGGTTCGAACTCATTTTGGAGGAAGTGTATCTTGAAGGCCCTGCTGTTGCCTTCAAGTCCGGAAGTCCCCTGCTAGTTCTCTGAATCCTCAGGAGGGTAAGTCGGACATAATTACCCAAGTGGCATGTGGGCAGGCCTGGCAGTCACCCTGTGAGGAATGCTGGGTAAGCATTCACAACCACTAATGATGTCCCTGAAGGCCTTGGTTCTACTCAGTGCTGAGGCCACTGGACCCGGAGTCACCGTTCCCATGGTTCTGGGTGAGTCAGGCCTCAACCTGATTCACCAGACTCACTTCCGTGCTTGCTGGTGGTCCTACCCACACAGTTACCACACCCAGGTTAGTGCTGACCACTAGGGCCAAAATTAGCTTCGGAGACAATATGGAAGTTTTAGTCTATTACGGAGGAACCTGATACTCGTTTTCTGGTGTCCACTTAATCCTCACCACCTTCCTCTTGCTCTATTTTTGATGCCGGAGTTAACATTAGGGAACATTTCCTTCAGTGCGAGCTGTCACAGAGCACCTGAGAGTCAGGAATGCCATTGTGTGGTAGGCTCTGCTATAACAAAGACGATGGTTTAGCTGCTCTCTCATTAATGTGAAAGAATCAAGTTGTTCCAGATGCTCTTTGCCATTCTGGTTGTCCCAAAGGTCATGTGTACCCTACCGTACCATAATATATGTTTCTTTCCATGCTCTGATAACCTTGGCATTGAAAAATGAGACCATCAGCCACATGTGACGGCACATGTCTGTCATCCCAACGCTCTGAAGATTGAGGCAAGAAGATTGTGAATTTTAGACCAACGTGGGCTACAATGCAGAACTTTGTCTTGGGCCAGGGAGATGGCTCAGTGGGTAAGGCATTTGCTTACCAAATGTGAGGGCCAAAGGTCAGATTGGAACCTGTGTGAAGGCTGAATAGGTGCTTGGCTCACCTGTAATTCCAGCGCGAAGGAGGCAGGGGCTTTGCTGGTTGATGGTTTTTTGTTATTTTGAGACAGGGTTTCTCTGTGTATCCCTAGATATCCTAGAACGTACTCTGTAAACCAGGTTAGCCTGGAATTCACAGAGATTGTGTCTGCTTCTGCCTCCCAAGTGCTGGAATTAAAGGCATGAACCACAATTGCCTGGTGGCATTGCTAGATTTGATAAACTTTATTTTTGAAAATTGTGTGCATTTGAGACAAGGTGAACACAGAGGTGGTCACTGATTTGAGGAAGACATCTCATGTCGACTTTGAGCCTCCACATGCCCAAGCACACAAGTGCACTTACACATACGTGTGCGTGTGCGTGTGTGTGTGTGTGTGTGTGTGTGTGTGCAAATGAAAAAGTCTACAACAGAAGCACACATCACAGGCAGGACGGTTGGCTTCTCGGGGGAAGTACTTGTCACACAAGCGTAAAGACCCAAGTGCACTTTCCTGCCACGCATGCCAGGGCAGAGCTGACAGCTTATGCATGTAACCCTAGAGCTGAGGGAGCAGAGACAGGTGGATCCTCTAGGCTTGCCAGCTAGCTACACCCCTGAGAGAGGTAGAGAAAGTCATCCCACACCAAACTCCGGCCTCCACATGTTAGACGTTGGACACACACACACACACACACACACACACACACACACACACCCTCTCTCTCCCTCTAGATGACAACTTTGTAACTTTGTCTCTGTCTTCACTGGGACTCCCAGACCATTTCCTGCTGCAGACACATTATTCTCTCTCAATTCCTTTTCCCACTCTTTCCTTTTCTCTCTACTAAATTGACCCACCCTAGAAACAGTCACCTTCTTTTGCCTCCTCCCTGAGGAGTCCTTGCCCAGAGCCTTCCTCTTGCCCAGAGCACTGAAGCTTTACCTCCCCTTCTCTATCTTGAAAGAGCCTGCCCCTTAGTCACATCTCAGGAGCTCTCCCTCTCCAGCTTCTGCTTCTGCACCACCAAAGGCTTGCCCTGAGACGTCTGCTGTCTCCAAGGGCTTTAAATGGCTCTCTCTCAGCAGGGGGGAAATGAGTACAGATCTCACTGTCTGAGCACTCACTTATAAATAATATACATATGCTAATGTATGAGCATATTATACACACTAGAAAATGTAAACCAAAAATAAATATTTTAGGAGATGAGTTAAATATAGAAGTTGGGATGTTGTCCCCTAAGAGCGTCTCCTACATTCTTTGACCTCATTGCTGATTGATTGCTATTCTACTTTTTAAAGTTATGTGTAGGTGTGTGGCTATATGTGTGTGAGAGCAGATGTCCACAGAGGTGGAAAGTGATTTGAGGAAGATACCTGAAGTCAACCTCAGGCCTAAAAATGTACACACATACACGGGCATCTACACACACAGACACACACACAGGCACACACATAGACACACACACTCGTATAAACATACACACACACGTGCAAATGTAAAAATATGAAACTAAAACAAATATCCTGTCTCAAAAGAGAAAAAATGAGCTGTAGACGTGGCTTAGCCAGTAAAGTGCTTACCACACAAGCATTCAGGCCTTTGTGCAGATACCTGAACCCATGTTAAAATGTCTGTAATGCTGGGGCTAAGGTGTTAGATCCCTGGTTCTGAAGTTTACAGGTCATTGTGAGCTGCCTGGTGTGGGTCCTGTCCTGGGAACCACATGTGGGTCCTCTGCACGTAGTACACTTTTGACAACAGAGCCATCTCTCCAGCAGCCCTAGTATATACTTTTTTGGGGGTCAGCTTTATTGGTGATACTAATTTAAAGCATTATAATCTCTCTCTCTCTCTCTCTCTCTCTCTCTCTCTCTCTCTCTCTTTCTGTGTGTGTGTGTGTGTGTGTGTGTGTGTGTGTGTGTGTGTGTGTGTGTGTGGTTTTTCAAGTCAGGGTTTCTCTGTGTAGCCATTAGCCATGCCTGTCCTGGAACTCACTGTGTAGACCATTCTGTCCTTGAACTAACAGAGATCTACCTCTGCATTCTTAGTGCTGGGCTTAAAGGAGTGTGCCAGCTACAGTCAGTTTTAACTGTACAGTTCGGTGGGGTTTAGACAAAAATTTAGTCTTTGCTTTGGGACAGGCTCTTGTGTATGCTAGACTGGCCTTGACCTCATAACATTCATGCTTTTGTTTCTGGAGTTCTGCGAGTACAGGTATGTTAACCATACCTGACTTACATGAAGCCTTTAAACTACACCCCAGTCACAACATAGCACTTTCTTTAGCCCCCCAGCCCAAACACCTGTCAAATCCCTTACCTCTTAGCAACTAGGTTGTTTTTCTGGTTTTTTTAAAAATCATTGTCACTAGTACTGCCTTTTAAAGAATTGCATGTAAATTAAATCACACAGTAGGTAGTTTTGACTTCTTTCACTTAACACGATGCTTTGCTAAACTTGGCCAAAAGTTCGTTAATCTAGTTTATTTTTTTCAATGGAAGTGTTTTCTTGAGTCTCTATACTGATGTTTCTGTTCTATTAATTTCTCCTCTGATCTTTATTATTTCTCCCTGTATGCTGCCTTTGGGTTTGAATATTCCCTTGCTACGTCTTGGTCTTCATCCATGTTGCTGCATGTGTAGTTTCTTTGTTGTAACACCTTATTTTTGAGGTTTTGTCATGCAGTCCTATCTGGCCTGGAACTTGTATACAAGGCTGGCATTACATTAATGGTGATCATCCTGCCTCAGTGTTCCAAGCAGTGAGATTTCAGACATAGTAATCATGCTTGGTGTTAGCAGTGGTAGCTGCAGCTTCTGGCGGCGGCGGCTTCTTCTTCTTCTTCTTCTTCCTCTCTTCCTCTTCCTCCTCTTCCTCTTCTCCTCTTCTTCTTCTTCTTCTCCTCTTCCTCCTCCTCCTCCTCCTCCTTCTTCTTCTCTCCTCTTCCTCCTCCTCCCTCTCCCCCTTCTTTCTCCTCCTCTTCCTCTTCTATAAAAAGCTTTATTAGCAATGGTGGCACATCCCTTCAATCTCAGCACTGGGGTGGCAGAGGCAGGAGGATTTCTGTGAGTTTGAGGCCAGCCTGACCTACAGAGTGAATTCTAGGATAGCCAAGGCTACACAGAGAAACCTTGTCTCAAAAAAAAAAAAAAAAAAAAAAAAAAAAACCTGAAAAAAGGAAGAAAGATTTATTATAATAATAATCTTTTTTATTAGGGTTGGAGAGATGGTTCAGGGGTTAAGAGCACTTATTGCTCTTGCTGAGAACCAGATTTGGTCCCTGGTACCCACATGATAGCTTACAACTTGTCTGTAATTCCAGTTCCAGAAGATCCATCACCATTTTCTACCCTCTGTGGGTTACTTTCCAGTTCCAGAAGATCCAACACCATTTTCTACCCTCTGTTGGTTACTGGCCATGTCCATGGTACACAGACATACATGCGTGAAAAAACACCCATACACATAAAATAAAAGTGATTCTTAGAAATCGTATTATTTGTCTAAGTATATGTGCACGTGTGCACCGTTGTTTGTGGAGGTCAGAAGAGAGTGTCCGATCTCTTGGAGCTGGAGTTATTAACAAGTGATTTTGAGATGCCAGGACTTGAACTCTGGTTTTCTGTGAGCCACCATGTGGTTGCTGGGATTTGAACTCAGGACCTCTCGAAGAGCAGTCAGTGCTCTTAACCACTGAGCCATCTCTCCAGCCCGAACTCTGGTTTTCTGAACCCCTGAGTTTTTATAGCACCATAGCTACTTTTTGAGGAAATGATAACTCTGTCTGTCTGCCTGCCTGTCTGTCTGTCTGCCTGCCTGCCTGCCTGCCTGCCTGCCTGCCTGTGTCTCTTTATGGTTTTTTGAGACAGGATTTTTCTGGGTAGTCCTCTGGCTATCCTGGAACCTACTCCGTAGACTAGGGAGTCTTGAGCTCAGACGTGCAGACTCTACCTCCTGTGCTGGGACTAGCAGTGTGCACCACCATGCCCAGCAGATGAGACATTTCTTTTATCTACTTTATGTCTTCGATTCTTTCTAATTGAGTTCTAAGAGTTGCTATTTTGCATATACCTTTTTAAATTTGTTTTTTTAATTTTCTGAGACAGGGTCTCACTGTGTAACTCTGGCTGCCCTGGAACTCACTATGTAAACCAGCCTGGCCTGGGCCTCACAGAGATCTGCCTGTCTTTACCTCCCGAGTGCTGGGATTAAAGGCATGCACCACCACCACCTGGCCATAGTTTCATTCTTGATGCTGTGATAAAACATGATGACCAAAAGCAATGTAGGAAAAGAAAGGGTTTATTTCATCTTCTAATTCCGTCATTGAGGGAAGTCAGTGACGAATTTGAAAGTAGCCCTATCCCCTGTTTCACTCAGCATGACCTCTGACCAAGGAGCTCACTACATAACTAAAGCAGTAAGTGCATCAAGAACCGTGGAGGAGGATGCTCGTTAGCTGTCTTCCCGTATGCCTGTCTTTCCGTAGCTTTCTTACACAGTTTAGGATCACAGTTGGTGAGGTCCAGCCATCAGGACAGTCCTACATCTCCATCTGATCTGGGAAATTCCCAAATGGAAGTTTTCTTTTTAGGTCATAGCAAACTGACATTTATCTGGGCTTGGTAATCCATGCCTTCGGTCCCAGTGCGACAGAGACAGAGGCAGGCAGAACTCTGTGAGTTCAAGGTCAACCTTGTCTACATAGAAAGATACTATGATAATATTAACTTAAGATGATGATGATGATGATGATGACAAAGACAAAGACAACGACAATGATGATGATATAAGACTAACCACAATTGATAAAATAGCTAAAAACCAAGATACTTATCATATCTGGTTTTCCAACTTTAAAGTTAAGATAAGCTGTAGTCCATTCAGCAGGCTCCCTGAATGTAGTCCAGTCTCATTACTTGTAATCTCAGAATGTACTTTAGATCGCCAGACCTGTTCATACCATGCACTCGCCCCTTGGCTTTTTCTAACCTACATCTTTCTTCTTCTTTCCCCTGCTGTTGGCTTCTTTGTCGCCTACATATAGCTAGGATTAATGCATTGTTCACCCCTTTGTATTTTCTTTTACTTCATTTAACATAATTGCCTCCAGCTTCATCCTTGTTATGCCAGATGGTGGGATCTCTAGTCACTGTGCTATCGTGTATGCTGTGTAGACATCTCTTTTTATCAAAGACATGTCCTCAGCTATTTCTTTCTCCTCAGCCAGTCATGGTGGTACCGCTAATCCCACCTGGTGAGAATAAGACACTACCACGATTTTTGAGTCAAATTTAAAGCAAACTTTATTTATTTCTGGCCAGAACAGGGGACACTGGCCAGGTCCATACCCGGCTCCCCAGAGTATGGAATCAACTTATATTAGTCAGGGACTTCTCGCAAGGCTCCATCCTTCCTGGCTTCTCCAGTTGGGGCAAGCATACATCCTGATGTAACTCCTCCCTATGCGTGATCAAGCACATCTTGTGCAGTTGAGGCCACCAAGCTTGTTTGCCGATGTTTGAAGACACATGGCTTGTTACCTTTCATAAACAGCCCCCAACATTCCAGGAACATTCTGTTCATAGGCAAGTACGGCTTCTAGGTTAGAGGCATTTTTGTTTATAGCTCTGCTAAGCACAGCAATTTAAACTTAAAATATAACATTCGTCCTCACAATACTATTGCTGGAGTTTTGTGACAAAGCCTGAACCCTGAGAGCTTTTTTTTTTTGTTATGTATATGGGTGTTGGCCTACATGAATGTCTGTGCACCATGCATATATGTACAGGCGGAAGGCAGAAGTGGAGTTAGAGACAGTTGGGAGCTGTCACTGTTGGGAGTCGAACCTGGGTCCTCTGTAAGAGCAACCAGTAAGCCATCTCCCCAGCCTTGTGTTTAAAAAAAGAAAAAAAGAAAATACTAGCCTGGTCTACCTAGTGAGTTCCAGGACAGGACAGCCAGGATTACACAGAAAGATCCTGTCTTTAAAAATATCCCAAAACAAAATGCAAAACAAAACAAAAACAAAAACAAAAAACCAAAAACTGTGTGTGTGTGTCTGTGTGTGTGTATAGCTTTTAGGAATACTTTTTTTCCTCCACCATGTGGGCCCCCGGGATCGAACTCAGGTCATCAGGCTTAGCAGCAAGTGCCTTTCCCTGTGAGCCATCTCACTGGCCCTCTTCACATTTATTCTGCTTGAGATTTGTCTAGCCTGTTGCCTCTACGGGCTTTCCTTTTCACCAAATTTGGAAAATTTTGGCTGTTGTCTCTTTGTATATATTTTCTTCCACCACTTCCTGTCCGCCTTTCCCTCACGTTCTTGTTGGAAGTGCATCTGCTTGCTCATGGATGCCCCATTTACTGATGATACTCTGCTTCCTTTGCATTTCTTCACCATCAATAATTCATCGCTGATGGTCTCTATCGCATGTATTTATTATTTGTGTGTGCGTTCCTCTGTGTGTGTGTGCATCCTTCTCTGTGTGTGTGCATTCCTCTGTGTGTGTGCATCCTTCTCTCTTTCTCTGTGTGCATTCATCTCTGTGTGTGCATTCCTCTGTGTGTGTGTGTGTGTGTGTGTGTGTGTGTGTGTGTGTGTATGTATTTGTGTAAGCCAGAAGAGAGTCAGTTCTCTGCTTTGACCATGTGGGTCCTAGGGCTTGAACTCAGACCATTGGATTTGGCAGCAAATGCCTTTACCCACTAAGCCATCTTGCTAATTCCATAACTGTGATTTTAAATTCTCTGAAGCCTTTTTTTCTAATTGGCTCTGAGGCTTAACCCATTTGTTTTATTTTCTTTGCAGAGGTAACCTTTCCCACTCCCCATTCTCTTCCCCATGATGCTCTGTTCTCCTTTCTCTATGGAGCACAGCGTTATCGTTCCTCTTTGGTGTCTGTGTGCTCGCTCATTCTGTCATCAGTGGCCTTTCTGGGTCTGCTCCTTTTCACTGCTTTACCCTCATTATGGGCTGTATTTTCCTGCTTCTTTGCAGATCCGACAGCTCTGGATGTGGATGTTATGAGCTCTGTATTGTAGCCTGCTGGCTTTTGCATCTCTCTAGTTACTGTTTGAACTTGGTGTGGGATGCAGAGTTCCTTGTAACTAGCTTGATCCCTCGGAGTCTGCTTTTCAGCACAGCTAGGGTGAGTCTAGAATAGTGTTTATCTAAACCAGAGGTTGCTGCACTATGCCCCACAGTCCAGCTGCCTGTATTGGGAAATAAAGTTTTATTGGGACACACCATGGCTGTCTGTTGACATCTTGTCTGTGGCTGCTTTAATGCTCTGGCAATAGAGCTCTGGGGCATTGCAGAAGTGACCCTGTGACCCACAGCCGGAAATACTTAGTATTAAAGGAGCGGTTTGCCAATATCTCGCCTGAGCTAATTTGGGCTCAGTAGGAAAAGGCCTGCTCTGAAGGACCGTACCCGAAGCTGTCTGTGTTAGGAAGTCATTCTAATCTGGTTGGGTGGAACATGAACCACTCTTTCCCCAGCAAGCTCCTAGATTGACCTGTTTATTCATTCATCCCTGCAGTGGCCCTGGACCCCGTCTCTGGACAGGTTGTTGGGTGCTCCCCAGAGAATGTGAGTGCCCCCACATCATAGCAAATGGTAGAGTGGAGATTTCCGATCAGGACTGGATAGCTCTAGACTTGTGGGAAGTCCGTAAGCATTCGCTCTGTCCATCCGGAGGGGGTTGCAGCCGGGATTATTTTTTCCTCAGGGAATCCCTTGTCTTGTGCTTTGTCTAAAGACCTACCTAATGTCCATAAACATTTGTTTTTTAAATTTTGTGTCGTCTTTTGTGGCTGGAAGCTGATATAACTTTTATTGTTGTTTGAGGCAGAGTGCTATGTAGTCCAAGCTGACTTTACACTCTTCATTTTAGCTGAGGCTGGCCTTGAACTCCTGATCCGTCTGTCTCCATCTCCCAAGTGCCTTGTCCAGTTTACTGGACTCTCATTTCGTTGCTTCTCTTCTGTCATCCCACAGCTGCAGTCCTGATCTGAAATCTCCACTCAACCATTTGCTATGATATGGGGGCACTCGCGTTCTCTGGGGAGAATACATTTCTGACATTTTTTGCTGTCTTGTTGCATAGCTAGGATGTATCAAGGGCTTTATGTTTCTGATTCCCCCACCACACCCTCGGAGGGGATTCTGCTGCTGCTAAACTTGTCTTTAAATGGGGACCAAGTTCAAAGACACTGTGACTCTTCCTGGATGGACAAACTAGAATTTGGGCCCAAGTTGGCGTGACCAGCCTGAGATGACCGACGGGCTACTGGGGTTTCTTGCAGATTTCCTGAGTTTAACACTGCATGTGGGGTTGACTGGGAAACTCATCAGTGTTGGGCAGACTGAGGCAGTTGGCACCCTGGGAGAATGCCATTCATTTCCATTGTTTCTTCTATAGCCTTGTCGTGTATTTGGTATAAAAATAGTAAAGCACCCAGTATTTGTAATTGTGCCTGACACACTGTAAATGTTTCAGAAACCCTATTCCAAGCCTTCTGATTTTATCACTACCAATATTTTACTTTTATGGCTACTTGTACTAGAATATCACTCCTACCTTATGAGGTAGGCCCATCCACCATTGTAGAGTCTTATTCCACCCACAGTTAAACAGGACCTAACTCATGTTTCTCCTAGAAGTGGCATACTAGGATGTAGGTCAGTCCTAGAGTATTTTCCTAGATGAGTGCATGTATGTATACATGAATGAATGAATGAATGAATGAATGAATGAATACAGTTTCCCCCAGAAGCAGTGATGCTGGAGTCACTAGTCCAGAGTTTACAGTGACTTTGTAAATTAGAAGTATTACAGATACCGAGAAGCAGCTCTATTCTGTTTGCATCAGCTCTTAGAGACTTAACAGTGTTAATGTGGAAAAGAGGAAGTAGCTTTATTTTGCTCCCAAGTTAACCTTGGCGGGAAGTGTATCTCAGTTAGGACTCAGCTAGAGAGGTGAAGCCATGGGAGATTGCATACGTGAAGAGCTGTCTTACACAGAGGCTTGGGTGACTGTGGGGTGGGATGGGGAAGTGAGGCTGACATCTATAGGGAAATGATTGAGATGCACCCAGGTCTCCCATCCCAGTGGCTGTGCCCAGCCGTCTGAAAGGGGATGCACAGGAAAGGAAGGGAAATGCCACTGGGGAATCTGCCAGCTGATGGAGTTTGTCAGTCTGTCTCTGGATCCATCTGTGGCCAGTCCTCCCTGACCCTCCTTCCTTGCTTGCTTGCCAGGAAAATCTCAGTCCTTCTGGCTAATTGAGTTGAACCCAGGAAGGGTAACCTGTTTAGTTAAAGTTAAGTAATTAGGCCTTTAATGAAATCTATAAAACCTCTCCCCAACAACACAGCAATGAGGGCTTCATGCAGACCTGGAGGGTGAGGGGCATGGTGGACAGTGGCTGCCTGCTCCCTTTAGTCTGTGCTGTGTAGAACCCCAGTCCATGAACCCCAAGATCGACTGTAGTGTTTGTGGAAGTATTTTGTTTCTAGGAGTTAGAATGATAACTTTTTGTGTGCATGAGGTCCCATGACTGTACCTGGCTATCTTCCTATTAAGGTGGGTTTTGTTTAACTCTTTTCCCGGGATGGTGAGTGGAGGATCATGGGTCCATCTTTATTTTGCAGGTGGAGAGATTGAATCAGGAAATGAGTTATTCTACCAAGTGATGGGAGCAGGTCTAGGCTCGGTGTGACTCTGGGACACGCTTGCCCCTTACACACTCCTGCATGTTGTAGAGGGACAGAGTCTCCATGGGAATCTCACGGGTCTTGGTTGGTCAGAGAGCACAGGGCTATATTCTGTAGAAAATATGATCTCCTTTGGTGCTGGCACCATAGCTTCTGCCTCCAGTGTGCTTTTCAGGTGCCATCAAGAGTCCTCTGAGCCATGTGTCCTGCCTATGAGATGTGCAGGGACAAAGATGGAGCAGAGGCTGAGGGAATGGCCAACCTATTTCTGCCCCAAATTGAGACCCATCCCATAGGCAAGAACCAATCCCTGACGCTGTTAATGATACTCCCCTGTGCTTGCAGACAGGAACCTGGCATCACTGTTCTCAGAGAGGCTCCACCTAGCAACCGATGGAAAGAGATACAGGGACTCACACCCAAACGTTAGATGGAACCCAGGTAGTTTTATGGAAGAGTTGGGAGAAAGACTGAGGAACCTGAAGAGCGCAGGGGACTCCACGGTGTCCAACCGAGTCAGCTAACCTGGAACCTCGGGAGCTCTCAGAGACTGAACCACCAACCGAAGAGCAATCTGTGTCAGGTAAGCGGCTTTTTCTTCATGTGAGTCCTCCAAACAACTGGAGCAGGGCTGTCCCTGAGCCCGTTGCCTGCCCACCTGTGGACCCTGTACCTCTTAATGGACAACCGTGTCTGGCCTCAGCGGGAGGGAATGTGCCTGGTCCTGCAGTGACTTGATGTGCAGGGATGTGGGGCTGGGGAGGGGGTGGAGTCTGATACCCAGAGCGGGACTTCCCCTTAAAGAGAAGGGGAAGGGGGGAGGTGGGGGAGGACTTGAATGAGGGGGTACTGGGAGAAGAGGGAGGGCTGATATTGGCTTATAAAGAGAATAAATAAATAAACAAATTTCATAATAATAAAAAAGAGTCCTGTGAGTCATGTCTATTTGGAGCCAAACAGACTCGATTCCCCTTTGTGCCACATCTGTGCACATGCAGTTGCCATGCTCCTGTCTGAGACTTTGCTGTGTGTCTGGCCTGGCTCTCCCAGAATCTCCCTGATGAACTTTGCTTCTCCCTATCTCCTTTCCTCATGGACACCTTTACACTTTCTTGGTTAGGTTTCTGTAGTCATGATAGATACATCATCATGACCAAAAGGGCAAGAAGAACTCTAGGCAGGAACCTGGAGGCAGGAATTGAAGCACGGGCCATGACAGATGTTGCTTCCTGGCTTTGTCTCCATACAGTTTGGGACCACATGTCCAAGGGTGGGTCTGCCCTAGTGAGCTGTGCTCTCCCACATCAATGTCTAGTCAAGAAAAGTGTACCACAGGCTTTCCCACAAGACACTGGCATGTTTCGAAGTTGAGGAGGAACTCCCTTCTCAAATGACTCTAGCTTATATCACGTTGACCCAATAAACGAATAAGATAAATAAATAAAAACAAACACCCAAACCTGACCAAGACACGTGTGTCTAAGTCATACTTACCATGGGATGAGTATGGCACCGACTACTAGAGCTAAGACATTCATGGGACAAACAGTCAGTCCCCTGTCCAGAGAAAAGGCTCAGAGAGGAGGATGCCACATGGAACAGGAAAGCCAGGCCGCCATGCCCCACATACTGCCTCTGTCCTTTCTTTGTTCAGCAGATAAACACAAGACTGTGTGGTTTTCCTTTTATAGACAAACACATTGAAACCATTGACGTCAGCAAAAGTCCCCCTTCATCAACATCCTTGCCTCTTTTTGTCTCCTCTTTCCCGGTCTACTCCACAGATGACCGTGACAGCCCATTCCGTGTGTACCTTTACTGGTTTTTAGTCCATGCATTTACACACAAGTGAATATGTTGTATGGAAGATATTTATGATTATTAACATCATCAGTCTGTGTTTTCTGGTAGGCGGGAGGATGGACCATTTTCATGTGCTTGTACTTCTTCCTCAGTCTTTCCTGATGTCTAAACTCTTCCTAGGCACAATGGCCGAGAAAAGAGGGTCATGCATCTGGATTCTAGTTTGCACCTATGAACTAGGTAAACTAGGCAAGGAAGTTGGAGCTTGTTGTCTGTGTCATAAGCTTGGGTTCTGTGATCAAAGAACAGGGGCTGGCTGTCGACTACAGAGCTTTGGTCCCCACAGCTGGGGGCTGAGGTAACCAAGGTCATGATGCCAACATGGTTAGGTTTTGGTCAGGATCCTCTTCCCAGCTAGCAGACAGCAGCTACCTTCTCATAGTGCCTTCATAATGCAGGGTTTTGTGAGAGAGGTGTGAAGAGGGAAGGAGGAAATACCTTCTATCATTTAAAAATACATAATTCTTTTGACTGTTTTTAATTATGTATAGTGTGTATGTGAGTGCATGTGTTTGCATGTGGGTACGGACATACGAGCACAGATGTCCATGGAGCTGGAGTTATAGGCAGTTGTGGGCGGCCTGATTGACATTATGTGGAGCAAATTCTGATTCTCTGGAAGAGCAAGTGCCCTCAACTGCAGAGCCATCTCTCCAGTCACGTAGTCCTCTCCTTAAAAGGGGAAATTTGAGGGGACACTGTTTATTCCATAGCTTTTTTTCACAGCCTTACCTCAGGGCCACCGCATCCCGAGCCGGACTTCTCCGGTGTCCTGAGTTCAGGGTTTGCCCTAGTGAGCCCTTTCTAGGATGTTTATTGACACATGACTTTCTTGCAGTGGAATGACTCGCCTGGACCGAGGAAAGCCGAGGGCCTCCCAATGGCCTCCACCCCTAGCATTCCATTTGAATTAGTGGAAATTTCAACCACCACGTTGTGAATGGTTCCAGATGTGCAGCCCGGAGAGTAAGATAGCTGGAAAGCCAACTTAACATTAAAAGCTACACTGAGCTCGGGGCGGGGCCCAGTTACCAGCACCTAAGGATCTAGGCCAGGGAGAGAACCATGACAGGATGCCTGAAGCCTGATAAAATGGGGAGCTCGACGCATGTCAGCATGAAACAAGTGGCCTGCCAGAGCCAATTAAGGAGCCTTGTCCCTCGGCTCAGATCTCGGTTGGCTTGGAAAGCGGAGGACAAAGACCGAAGGAGACGGAGTCCACACGGACTTACGAAGAAGAAACAACTGTTCACTGGGGGATTTGAAGGCTTCAAAGGAGCAACTGTGAAAGACCCACATGGAGATTCTGTGGTGGGGACTGTGAGCCTCCCGGGATGCTCCCAGACATGTTTCCGATGGAAAGAGTGTGAAGCAGGGCTTTAGGGTAGATGGTGTGGGTGACGTTTGTGGAGGCAGTCTTTGGGGAAATGAGCTCTGAGCTTGATGTGGCGGGAACGCTCGTAAGAGAGCCAGCCATGAAGACGGCATGCGTTATCCTGAAATGAAATGTTGGCTATGGATGGAGAACTGTGTGCCGGGGGGCCCCCAGGCTAAGCCTGCAGAAGGCAGAGGGTTGGTTGAGGAATAGGAGTCCAGGGTGGTGAGCTGACCATCCACTCTCCTTGTGGGTTGACTCAGGTCATCTGTGAGTGTGGACATAGGGACAGTTCCTTTTGTGGTACCAGAGAGCCACTGTAGGGACAATCACCATCAGCAGTAGAGAAGGGGTTCCAGTACCAGAAGTTTTGATTCTAGACTTAGTGATTAGGCCGCGCTTCTGTAGGTGATAAAAATAGTACGGTCAGTCTTCTGTATCTGTGGCTCCCATAATCACAGATTCAGCCAACTGTGGATGGAAAGTATTCAGAAAAAAATGAAATCTAGACCGAAAACACACCAACTCTTTGTTTGTCATTCCTTAAACAAGACAGAATAGTGATTTAGTAGTGTTTACCTCATATTGGGTATTGTGAGAAATTCAGGGCACAAGAGGATGCAGGTTACACGCAAATACCACATCATTTTACATCAGGAACATGATCATCTGGAGGCTGTGGTAACCTTAGGGGTTCCTGGGACCAATCCCCTTCAAGGGGACTGAATGAGGGGCTGGAGAGATGGCTCTGGGGTTAAGGGTGCTGGCTCCTCTTTCAGAGGACCCAGGTTCAATTCCCAGCATGTGCACACAGCTCACAGCTTTCTCTAACTCCAGTCTCAGGGGTCTGATACCTTTTTCCAAACCCCATAGATGCTGGCATGGCCATGAAGCACAGACATACATGCAGACTAAATACATACACGAAAATAAATAGATTCAGCCAGCACCACAGCAACGGCAAAGAGACTGAATGGAGAAAATGTCGGGAAAGAAAGAAATTAGTTCACGACCGGTGCTTGTGAGTTCAGTTCTGACTACCATGCCTCAGAGAAACAAACTGTGCTCTTACAATCAGGGAGAACAAAGATGCAAAAGAGAAACTAACCCAAGCGTAACCACATGGATGTTGCCTAAAGTCACACAGAAGAGAGAGTAGAAAGCTCTCAGATAGTAGTGGGAGTGTTTATCAAGTCAGAAGATTAAGTTGAGCAGCTCAGGTGTCGGGTGGCAGAAAAGGAGAAAATGAATGGGAGTGAACTGTACATTCCCGCTAACGTGTGTCTCACTGAGCCCGGGTTTTCACAGAAGTAGGCACCAGCTCTGCTTGTGTGGAATTTACTGGGCCTGTTGTCTTGATGTGGCTGTAGCCTTAGTAGGGTTGAGAATCCAGGCACAGCCTGGTTCTGTCCCCGTGAAGGCTCACTGGATCTTATCTCTGGTAGAATTCGAGTGTGCACTTTGTGTATTGTATGTTGCACTGCACCACCTCTGACCATGCAGCTGGGTTCCTAGTTTTATTTCAGGAAAAAGGCCAAAGGGGAGGCTGTCTGGGAAGCTCAGAGGTAAAGGGAAAAGAGCCTCCGTGGGGCACTGGGATTGCCACGTCATAGATGAGGCATAAAGAGGAAGATAGCCCCCTTCTGCCACCACGCTTTCTAGACCTGGGGCACACAGACAAAATTTGGAAGTGTCCCTTGTGTTTTTGTGTCTTTAACAGCCACTGAGATGACACTGCAGGCTCCAGTGTTACTGCTTCAGGCTCTCTGGGGCAGGTCCGGGAACTTTCCTTTCCAATAGGCACCCCAGAAAGTCTGCTACAGGTAACAGATTGAAATTTTCTGTGGTAGAGAAAACCTGCTTCATAGTTCCGGGCATTCAGAAAGCGGGGTCAGAGGTCAAAGCTATGACAATGATTGTCTGAAGGATGGAATTGCAAAATTGTCCAGGTGACAGAACCATGCAGTGGAGCACATGGGCTTGACGGGTTGCTACTGTTTCTGAATGGGCCTTGAGCATCACACGGTCTTCTCACATACGACTCCAGGCATGTTCAAGAAGCAAATATCTCAGTCAGACAGAGAAGGCAGTGAGAATCCGGGCTTCTGTCTACTCTTTCCTTAGTCCTTTTTCACAGCTGTAACATACTCACCCTGGGAGGGAACAGCCACACTTTCCAGGGTTGGGTCACGGATCCTCTCTGGAAGGCAGACCTCAGGCCCTTGGAAAGAAAGGCTCAGCAGGGCAGGTTCAATGCTAGCAGAGAAAAAAAAAAAGGAAGCAATGGAGGAGCGTGAAAACGGGTACAAGTTGGTCCCCAGTTTGGTAGAGAAGCTTGGTCCACAGCGAGTTGTCCTTCTGAAGCTGACTATTCAAAAGAAAGGCTTATAGAGAAAACAGCCTAATCAGTTATGTTAATCGTGATACTAAGAGTCTAGACTCTATACCCATCATACAAACCTATCAGGTCGTTTTTGTTTTTTTTAAGTCCTGTTTCTTGCCCCAGAAAAACTTCTAGTAATAGAAGACACTGCCGATCAGATGACACCCATGAGAAACTGCTAATTTCTATAAAAGGGAGGCTCCAGGTGATGCAGGTATCACCTGTTTGCGTCTGAATTATCTCCCCACCCCCACTTTCCAGTCCGACATGCTAATACACGCCCTCACCTGGACCAGAAAACCAATGAGCTCGTGACTCTCATCTAGACACCCACGGCTCTGTCTCTGACAACTGTAAACTCACGAGACACTCTGACAGGAATATAAAAATAATAGTTGCCCTTCTTGAGGGCTTGCAACTGCATGCTGGGCTGCAGAGAGAAGCACCCGTGTTTCGTGTTTGCATGAAGCTTTCCATCTGTGCATTGCCAGATCTTGGCTAACGCTAAATGCTGGCAAATGGCATTAATCTGTCCTGGAAATAGGGGAATTTAGTCACAGGAAGCAAAAATAACTGATCGTGTCATTTAAGGAGTCTGCAGGAAGTAGACAATTAGACGTACTTCTACGACCACCCCGAGCCTTTTGAAAATGTGTCAGGTGCCTTAGGCTTGGTGGTGCATTCCAGCCATTCGGGAGGCCAAAGCAAGATTGCTTGTACCTAGGAGTTGGAAGCCAGTCCAAGACCCTGTCTCTATAAAGTATGTAAAGATAATTCAGGCAACTGAGATCTAACCACAGGAAGAAATACATGTTTAACCAGATAAAGATTACTAAGTTATAAAAAATTGATTTCAGAGGTGTGTGTGTGTGTGTGTGTGTGTGTGTGTGTGTGTGTGTGTGTGTGTGTTGTGGGCAGAGTTAAAAAAAATTGTAGCTGTCTTTAATGCACTTCAATTGCTCGTGAGAATAGAGAAAGGCTGGAGAAGGCTGGGCGGGTAATAGATGGCATGAAGTTAAAGGATGGTGATGTGAGTCCTGTAGGGTTCTTCAGTGTCTGTAGGTGACTTAGACTCAAGAAGAAAGGGTTTTGAGCAACTGAAAGGGCAGACTCATGAACAGGAGGAACCAGGATGCTGCGAGTATCAAAGATGATGGAAGAGAGATGTAGGGTGTGGAGGTCGTCCATGCAGGAAGGGATCAGAAGAGGCTTCTGCTGTATAAAAAGGGAAGATGCTTTTATTAGCTGACCGTTGGACAGGGATCTCTGCAGTGTTTAGTTCAGGCTTTAGGGAACTCCAGCCGTCCATGAGACTCAGACAGCGAAGGGAAGAATTTGTCACCGGGCGCTGTGGGACCTCTTCCCTCTACCGGCCCTCACGTGCACACCTGTGAAGAAACACTTGGCCGAGACAGCTGACCTGGTCTTTGTCTCCAACTCTTCCAGCTCTGAAATCTTTGGCTGTGGCCAGGAACTCTAGGACCCCTCAGGTGGTCTCAGTGCGTTCCTCGAAGGCTTGCGCATTTTAGCTTCTTACCTCCAGTCTTATACGTACCAGACAGGATGATTTTATTCATACGTAGAAAGCCCACTGGAGCCAGTGCAAAAATAAGTTATTAACGCACAGTTCCTAAAAATGTTCTGAGTGGATTCCCTCAGGAATGGTTTGCTCCATCATGGCCACTGCCTCGTTGTAGCGTCTTCCCTTCTTTCTCAGTTCTGTCCCCCAGGAGGTCTCTTTCTCAGATCTGCTCTTTCTTGGGACAGTTGCATACAGTACTTCTAGCCCTAACTTGGAGAGATGACGTGTCTCTCCAAGTGTGCAGTGGATAGTGCCTGGGGTCAAGTACCCATCCGTGAAACAAACAGTAGGGCAGGAAGGGGTTACGTGTGCACATCGGTCATGCCCAGGTCATGTGCTCCTGCTTTGGAGGGACAGCCCTGCTTCAGCTTTGCACACTGGCTTAACTAGGTGAGAGGCAGAGGAATGGGTTCTGGGTAGCCAAAAACGAATTCTGGAACCCTACTCTCACCCAAGGCTCTATGCGACCTGTAGGTAAGAGAGAGACAAAGGTTTTGGGTCCAAATCAAGAGACGGCCATGGGACTGGAAAAAAAAAAGCCAATCCAGAGAAGGCCGAGGGGTGTGGAGTCCAGGAGAGCTGAGCCAAGTCTACTGAGAATGAATGCCCTCTGTTCCGGAGACACTGGACTTAGGGTAGGGCTGATCCACAGGCCTTGCAGGAGAGCTCAGGGTGGGGGTGGGGAGCTGGGGGGTGGAGGACAGTGTCTGCTGGGCTTCCTGCTCTGGATTACACTCCGGCCCTCCCCTCCCATGCAAGCCATGTGTTCCCTCCACACCTCAGCATCCAGCCAGAAAAAGCCTTTTGTGTTTTCTTGGCAAAACTAGGACCCAGTAATTAAAGTCCACAGCAAAGCTGCTACCTCCCCGAGCACCGTGGTCTTTTAATTAGTATGTACTTGGTCAGAGAGGTACCATCAAACAGCTCCCAGCTTGGCCCACTGCTAGCAGAGTACATGAAAAGTCCCAGACCAGAGGAGGATAATAAATGCCTTAAGTCCCATCTGTTGGAAAGATTTGTTCAAGGTATACGTTTCTGTTTGGTTACCTTTTTTTTTTTAAAGATCATATGCAACATTTCTTCAAAGGCAGTAGCAGCTAGTAGCATAGTGTTCTTTGGAGGTAGGGAAGTGAAGAAGTGAAGTAGACGGTAGCTCAGGAGATGCATGTATCCCTGAGGGGTGGGGTGGGGGAGCATAGAGTATACTGGGCTGGGCAGGGAAGGAGGGAGGTGACATGGAGGTCGGGTTTGAGTGACATGTCAGGGACTCTGTGGTCATGTTCTTCCATGAAAACAGTCCCTGGTACCCTCAGTAGTCTGTTTCCTTTAAGGTGGCTGTGCCCTTGCTGTCTGTCCTTCAGCCTCGCCAGGCGTGTGCTGCTGTTCTGGGAGTCTGTCTTGATGTGACAAAGGATTTGGAATTTATTTTGATAGACAAGGGCTAGCAGCTGTCGGGGGAAGCAGGGCGGGGCACTCATGGTGCCTCTCAGGATCTAAGGCACTCAGCCACCTGGTTTTACTTGACTGAAATATCCTAGAAGGAGTAAGGGAGAGGAAGGTGGAGTCTCTTTAGGTTCTCTTTGTCCCATCAGCCTTTTGGGTAAAGCTGGACTCAAAACTTAAGGTTAAGAAAAAATTCTAAGGGCTGTGGATGTAACCCAGTTCTGTTCCCAGCAGCACATAAACCAGGCGTGGTGGCCTAAGTCTGCAGTCTGGGTTGTAAGGAGGTAGAGATAGAAGGCTCAGGAGTTCAAGATAATCCTTTTCTGCATATCAAGTTTGAGGCTAGCCTGGGCTACATGAGACTTTATCAAAGGAGAAAAAAAAAGGAACCTGGAAACAGTAGAATGTGCTTGTTGGAGCCACAGAGTGGAGGTGAGAGATGGGGAGATATTGGTCAAAGTGTGTGTGCTGAGCTCCCGGTAAGTTTGCCCGTGTAGTGCGGTATCTGTATGAGGTTGGCTGAGTGAATGGACGGTAGGCGCTCCTACCCCGGAGCAGAGCCTGTGTGGCGATGGGTGTGTTTATTCCCTCCATCAAGGTCCTCATTCCACAGCGTGTACATCAAACCCTCACGTTGGTCTCTGTAAATATATACATTATGTTTTCCAGAGAAGTCTCAGTAAGGCTGTTAAAGAAAAAGCAGAAGAGAACAGTTTAAGGTTTGGGGACACGGGGGTTTGTGCTTGCTAAGGGGGTGAGCTGGGGTGGCTCAGCTCCTTGGCCTTCCCTTTAGGCCCCTCTAGGTATGGAATTAAGGAGTGTGGTTTCCCTGTCACCCTGTCAGCCTGACACTTCAGGCTGTCACCCTGAGGAGGTGTGAGGGTATGCTGTGTGCGGAATGACGAGGAGAGAGAGACAGGTGAAGATTTCAAGCCTCTGTAAGGTCTCACAGCCTGTGTGGGCCTCTGTCAGTCTCCTATTATGGGGCTAGAACCAGGATCCCTGCTCCCTTGGAGAAACCTTTTCTCTCTCCTGTTCTCTCCAAACTCTTTGCTTTGAGAGTTAAGCAAAGTGGTCATTCTTGCTGTGTCAAAGCAAAAGGCAGAGTCATTTGAGCTTAGACCTGTGTGTACTAAGTGAGTGCCTGACTGATTGCATTTAAGGTTCGTTTGTTCATTCATTCATTCATTCATTCATTCATTCATTCATTCATTCATTCATGTGGCCCTCTTCCCTCCTTGGTTGGAGGTGATCTGGGGGAGGTACCCTGGGGTTCTCGTCATTTTATTTTCTCTTGCTCTCTCCCCTGATGTTTCGTGATGGTAGCTGACCCTTGCTGGAGGCTCCAGTTGGGTCTGGGAGCGGACCTTCAGGGACACTTGGGGTACAGTAGGTGGCTGATCCCCGTGGGGGAGTCCCAGCCCAACACTGGTGTTGGAGTTCTCAAAGTTGAGCATCTGCATTGCTATGCTTTCTGTATGTCCCTTTTAAGGATCTCCTGGATTGGGGCAGCTGACGTACAGAACAGCTTGAGTTCTTTTCTACACCCCACCAGTCACTCGTCAGTACTTTGCAACTCTTCTCTGTGCTGCTGCATTATGGGAGATGGGCAGCCTATGTTAAGGGAATAGGTCTGGAGTCTCCATTGGAGGAGATAGGAAAATCTCACTCCCCAGTTATGTTGTACTGAGCAGGAGAAGGTGGGGGGGGAAGGGGAGGCAGAAAGGGGGAGGGAGAGGGAGATGTAGGCAAAAGGCATGCATAGAAATTATTGAGGAAATTGGGAAGGGGAGGAGGAGAGAGCTGTAGGAATTGACAAGAAAGGGAGGTCAGAGAATCTGGCTTCTAGCTAGTGGAAGATAAAAGTAGCGACGGCTTAAAAATACCATGTTTAACATAAATTAAAGGGGATGGAGGCTGGAATCTGGAGTGTTATTTGTCTGACATGTAATTCCTTGTTTCTAGAATGCTCTCCTTGCAAAATAACAGTATTTTAGGCGTTGGTTGAAATGCCATACGAACAAATCTGGGTTAGAAAAAAAGCCAACAAAACAAGTGAGTAGCTGCTGTTATTTATAGAATCTTCGCTGCCATGGTGTCTGAAACAAAGATTGGTCTTAAGATGCCTTGGGGCAGAAGACCCAGACACAGAATGTGTTTTTTTGTGGCCTGTCTGCACCTGCCAGAGCTCTGGTGCACCTCGTAGGATTACAGGCAGCTCTTAGCCACCAATGGACACCAAGGTTACAGGTTAAACCCTGAGTTGGTTTAAACTGTAGCATGTGTCCACCAGATAGAGCAGAGTGGGGGGCTGCAGGGAGACATGTTTGGGAAATGGTGGCAAGTTACTCACGCTTGGAGCAAGGTTTCAATGGTTTCACAGAGAGAAGCCGTAGCAGGTGGCCTTGAACTCGGAGTCAGGGAAATGTGAACATAGAATCCAGACTGTGCAGTTCTGGTAAGCCTCAGTTTGCCCTTTTCGAATTGGGTATTCATATACCCAATTTATAAAACAGCATTGAGGTGATTTGGAATTCCCACACTTCTGGCAAGGACATTGCCGGCCCCCATGAGGAAAGAAAAAATGGTAGCAGAGGTGGCATTGAGAGGACAAGTGTGCGGTTACTTTTGTACTATTGTAAAATTGAAAACAATGAAGTTAACGTATATTTCAGTGTTCTATTGCTGTGATGAGACAGCATGACCATGGCAACTCTTATAAAGGACAACATTTAATTGGGATTAGGTTACAGGGTCAGAGGTTCAGTCCATTTTCATTGTGGCTGGGAACATGGTAGTGTGCAGGCAGACATGATGCTGGAGAGAGAGCTAAGACTTCTATGCCTGGATCAGCAGGCAGCAAGAAGAGAGGGAGAGGCACCGGGACTATTTTGGATTCTTGATACCTCAAAGCTCACGTCCAGCGACACACTTCCTCCAGCAAGGCCAGACCTGCTCCAACCAGGCCATACCCCCAGTCTCTGTCAAGTAAGGCCACTCCTTATTGGCCAAGCATTCAAGTATTTGAGCCTATGGGGTCATTCTCTTTCAAACCACCACATATGTCATTAAGTCAGCCAATCTGTAAACTCACCTGCTGCCCATTCAGCTCACATTTCAACATGAGGGCAGCATCCTGACCCTAGACTGGGGTCAGAACATCTAGTGCAGTGCAGTGAGTCCCCAGAGGGCATTTGCTGGATGGCATCTGCAAGAGTGGAAATCACCCAGTCCAGTCTCTGTCTACAGGACCTGTAGGCAGCGGCTGCCTTGGCTAGCATTTCCCTATAGTTCTGTTCTTCTCTTAGACTCTGGGCTTTCCTGTCCTATTTGAGGTACTCCAAACCTGTCTAGAATCTTCTCTGTTGCTTCTTTCCTGGAGTTCATCCTGTCCAAAGCCTTGGGGGTATGGGGCATGTAGAGGGGTGTGTGTTGGGGGGTATGCAGTAGGGGAGCGTAGGGGTAATGTTGATCTCATGTAGTGTCAGGGAACTGTGTTCTCCTTGGTATATTTATCCAGGGCGTTAATTACCAGGGTTCATTTCATTCCCAACAGGGTGTAAACTTTGAAGCTCTGAGGAAAATTTTTTCCCTATTCTTTTCATCCCTCCCCTGAAACAGGAAGCAGAGACTAGCCTTACTGAGGGTAGGACAAGGGTCATACCTACAAGGAAACCCGGAGGCTGTATCTTCCTGTATCTAATTCCTGAGTTGCTTGAAGACAATGTACTTCATCCTTGGATCTTCCCCGGTTACTGAACTAGTACATAATACAGAAAAGCTAGTATATAATACAGAAAAGCTAGTACATAATACAGAAAAGCTAGTAAATAATACAGAAAAACTAGTACATAATACAGAAAAGCTAGTACATAATACAGAAAAGCTAGTACATAATACAGAAAAGCTAGTACATAATACAGAAAAGCTAGTACATAATAAATACAGAAAAGCCCCTGATGCCCGTCTATTAATTATATCGATTCTTAGCATCTTATCCAGTTTCACATCTCACCAGAATTAGCAGACATCTAGCTGTCTGTATGGGAGAGTATACTCTTAAATAGAGGGTCTGGGGAAATGGCTCAGTTTGCTGTGCAGGTGTGTGCTCCTGCCAACTTCGGTGCTTAGGGAAGCTTGGCGCCCTCCTGGGGGTCGCTTCCTGCCACCTAACGCCAAATCCACAAGCTCCAGCTTCAGTGGGAGAGCATGTCACAAGGAAATATGGCAGAGTGATGGAAGAGGGCACCTGCTGCCCTCTCTCATGTCTATGTGTGCACACCTGCACACACATGTACACACATGTGGATGCCACTCACAGTACATATGAGTAAAGTCAATGCCATGGCTGGTCTGGCTGGATAAACAGCTGAAAGAGTGAGAGCAGAGATGCCTGATACACTTGATTCATTCAGCCATTAGTTGAGAACAGTCCGTGGGTCATGCACTGTCACAGGACACTGTGACTAAGGAGGGCTTTGGCATTTCACCGAAGGAGCCACCATGTGCAAAGGCCCTTCAGTTGAAAGAAGCTTGTCCCTCTTCTCGTGGAGCTATTTTGGCAGGCTATTGGATTATTTAATTTTGGACTAATTTCCTTAGGTACTTTTGTCTTGGTAGATACAATTCGCCCTTTTCAAAAGATTCCAGCATATTCTTTATACAGTCTGCCTTGTGAAGTAATGCATTTCTACCAAGAGTGATAGTTTTTAGTTATGTCAGTCGTGAGGGTGATACTTGGAGGATTAGCCCGGGTATACTCTGTTGATTGTGATTACTCTGATCACTGACATACAGCTCTTTACTTGGACTTGTTAAAACTTGGTGGTTGCGAATGTCAAAGTGAGGCTGTATGGGAAAGATGAGTTAGGATTTGAGCTGTGCTGTCTAAGCAAACACTAGTGCTCCAGTGGCTTAATCTATGCTGGCTTTTGAGGATTGTTCCATGTGAGCACATCTTCTCACCTGAACAGTGATTCCCATTCCTAGGTTCCTTCTGTACTGTGCTTCTGCCCTGTCAAGATGTGGCTTCCAAGGCTGGGTAGAAAGAAGAACCTGGTACTCATTGCTTGAGGAGTTGTATGGCCCAGGCCTTGCAGTGACACTCACACATCAGCCTGTTTTCCTCTGGCCAGTCTTCGGCCGTAGATGATTGTAGGGAAGATGGGAAATGTAGTCCCCTCATGGGCCCAGGACGAAGTGACCAGAGTTAGAATGAGTGTCCAGAAATCTCCACCAATCTCTGAATGCAGGTGTGTCCGACCCTTTGACATCACAACATGGCAGCATTGCCGTCTGCAAGCTTCATTACTTGAGAAACGAGCACTCAGGTTAAAAAAAAAAAAAAAAAAAACAAGGTATCTTGCAAGGTTTTATAGTGTAGGATTTTATTTGGGCTTCCCAGCTGTATGGAGCTACATAAAGCTATAGTTTAATTAGCTCTTCTTTTTAATTAATTTTGAAAGCATACGAGGTAACAGGCTTCATTATGGCGTTTTTGTACATATATACCATTACATTTTAATTGTATTATTACACACACTCTCTCTCACACACACACCTGGTACTGCCCTTTCCCTCTCCCCTGCCCCTTCTTGCTCATTCCCTGCCTCTCCTCCCCCGCCCACCCCTATAGTCCCCTGTCTACCTTCAAGTCACATCTTGCATAACTGATGCTTTCTCCCTTTCCCTTCCTTAAGTTCTCTCCTTTCCCTGGTCCCCTTTCTCCTTTCACACACACAAACGCACACAAGCATGAACACGCACACGCACAGGTCCTAGATTAAGCGTTCGAGAGGAAAAACAAGTGGTGTTTTACTGGTGTTTCTGAGTCTGACTCACTTCATTCTCTGTTTTCCTTCAAATGTCGTGGTTTCACTTTTCTTTACAACTGAATAAAATTCCACTGTGTCTGTGTACTGAATTTTCTGTATCCAGTCATTTGCTGACGACTGTCTCGGCTGGTTCTATTTCTTAGCTATTGTGAATTGAGGCGTGCAGCGCTAGTGTGGATGTGCAAGCAATGGGCTACCTAAGATTCTTTTAAGGATTGGTGAAGCTGGGTCAGATAATGTTGGGATTCGTTCAGTTGCTTTTGTGTTGCTGCTTCCATACTGACTTCTGTCATGGCTGGACCAGTTCACATCCTGACCAGTCCTGCCTGTCCATTCCTGTGTAAGAGCTCCTCTTTCCTCATTAAAACTTGTTGTCCTACCCATTCAGAGCCTGCCCCACATGTGGCCCATACATATACAGCCACCCAATTAGACAAGATGGATGAAGCAAAGAAGTGCAAGCAGACAGGAGCCGGATGTAGATCTCTCCTGAGAGACACAGCCAGAATACAGCAAATACAGAGGCAAATGCTAGCAGCAAACCACTGAACTGAGAATAGGACCCCCGTTGAAGGAATCAGAGAAAGAACTGAAGAGCTTGAAGGGGCCTGAGACCCCTTATGAACAACAATGCCAAGCAACCAGAGCTTCCAGGGACTAAGCCACTACCTAAAGACTATACATGGACTGACCCTGGACTCTGACCTCATAGGTAGCAATGAATACTCTAGTAAGATCACCAGTGGAAGGGGAAGCCCTTGGTCCTTCTAAGACTGAACCCCGTGAATGTGATTGTTGGGGGGGGGGTAGTGGGGGAGGATGGGGAGGGGAACACCCATAAAGAAGGGGGGGGAGGGATTAGGGGATGTTTGCCTGGAAACCGGGAAAGGGAATAACACTCGAAATGTAAATAAGAAATACTCAAGTTAATAAAAAAAAACAAACAAAAAACCCCCAAAAAACAACAACAACAAAAAAAAACCCTTGTTGTCCTGATGTTGTGGTTTTTGTGACAGGGAGTCTCTATGTGGCTCCAATTGACCCGATAACCCCTACATCGCTCAGGCTGGCTCTTCTGTGATCCTTCTGCCTCTGCCTCCAGAGATTAGAGGCCTGACTGAGTGTCCCTGATAATAGCCACCATAACAAGGGTAAAAGGGAATCTCAGAGTAGTTTCAATTTGCATGACCCTGATAGGCTGAGGTTGGTGAAAACACTTTTCAAATATCTATGGGCCATTTGAATGTCTTCTTCTGAGAACTATCTAGTGAGTTCATCAAACCATTTTTAATTGGGTGTTTTGGGGTTTTTTGTTTTGTTTTGTTTTTGTTATTTAATTTTTCCAGCTCTTCATATATTCTAGATGTTAATTACCTGTTGGGAGCTGAAGTTCCCAGAGGGGAGAAAAGCTTGTGCCGACTCTACAAGGCGGTTGATAGACTGAAACCTTTGGTGATTTCAGAGAGTTAGACACGTTGGAAGCCAAATTATCTTGGGCTATCTTTAGCCCCCTAAATTGCCATTTACTGCACACCTCTGCGTGTGACTCAGCATCCTTGTGACTGTGAGGTAAATCCTTTTGGGATGTACAAATACACCCTTAGCACTCAGCAACCGGAAGGCTAAGAGTGTCATCACAGCATCTGAGGCCTGGAACAGAGATCTCCCTGTGTTCCCACCGGTGTGTTTGAGAAGTGCCTTGATTTGTGATGATCTTTGTTTTGGTCTTGTAAAAACGCAATGAAACTGTCCCCGGTCTGGAACGTGGTATCTGGTGTAGCCTGAGTCAGTCTTCCTTGGCTGTGGCCACTCAGATTTGACTCTAGGATAAACCATCCCTTCTTCCCTTGGAGGTGAGAGTTGTGTTTGTGTCAGTCTGTCTGATGGTGAAGCTTCCTCCATGCCGCTGGCAGTCCTTTTCTTCCGCTGATTATTTCCTTTGCTGTGCAGAAGCTTTTTAATCTCCCAGAATCCCATTTGTCAGTTCTGGGGATGGTTTCCTGTGCCCTTTCGGTCCTTTTCAGGAAGTCCTAGTCCTGAGGTATTTCTTATAATGCCCTGCTAGCACTTTCGAAGGTTCAGGTCTGACATTAAGATCTTTACCTGATGCTGGGGAGATGGCTCAACAGTAAAGACCACTTGCTGCTGTCGCAGAGGACCAGGGCTTGGTTCCCAGATGCACATGGTGGCTCAAATCCCTGTAACTCTCATCTCAGGGGATCCAACATCCTCTGCTGGCTTCTGAGGCTCATGCATGTACATGATGTGCAAAAAATTATTTTGCTGGTTCACAGAAACACACACACACACACACACACACACACACACACACACACACACACACGGAGACAGAGAGACAGTCAGGCTGAGACTCTATATATTCCTGTCTGTCCTGGAACTCACTTTATAGATCAGATTGTCCTCAAAATCATTGAATTCCTCCTGCCTCTGCCTCCCAATTAAAGGTGTGTGATACCACACTCAGCTACTTAAAAAGAAGAAGAAAGATTGGCCCAGGATGAGAACTGTGGATCCAGTTTCATTCCATGTATGAATATAGATTACTCACTGAAGAGGTTGTTTCTTTTTGAGGCGTATGGCGTGTGTGTGTGTGTGTGTGTGTGTGTGTGTGTGTGTGTGTGCGCGTGTGTGCGTGTGTGTGTGCGTGTGTGTGTGTGTGTGTGTGCAGCTGGAACCCCGCGTGTTTGTTTCTGGGTCTTCCATTTTGTCCCATTGCTCTGCAGTCTTTCTGTGGCAGCTCCTGGGGCTCGGTGCTCATCTGAGATCAGGCCCTGGGATGCCTTTTGCAGATCTTTCCATTTTTCATTACTATGGATATTTAGGATCTTTTGTGCCTCCATATGGACTTTAGATGTTTATTTTTTATTTCTGTGCTGTGAAGAACGCTATTGGCCTTTGGATAGGGATTACGTTTGAAGCTGAAGGTCACTTGAGGCGATGCGGCCATTTTTGCAGTATTAATTTTGCCACTTCGTGAACATGGGAGGTCTTTCTATCTTCCAGTGTAGCCTTTAATCTCTTTCATTGGTGTCTTCAAGGTCTCACTGTAGAGGTCTTTGACCTCTTTGGTTAGTTCTATTCCTAGGTATTTTATCTTTATGAAGCTACTGTGAGTGGGAATCTCTCCCTGACCCACCTTAATTTGTTCTTGGCCACTTCCTTATGCGTATAAAGGCTACTGATTTTTGTGTTGACTTTGTATCCTGGTCTTTTGCTGAAAGCACTTACTGGGCTTAAGAGGTTTTCTTTTCCTGGTTTCGTTGTTTCTCTCCTTTTGCTTCCTTTTTGTTTTTCAAGACAGGGTTTCTCTACATAGTCCTGATAGTCCTGACTGTCCTGGAACTCTCTTGGTAGACCAGGCTGGCCTCAAACCCAGAGATGCTCCTGTCTCTGCCTTTCGAAGGCTAGGATTAAAGGCATGAGCCAGTACTGCCTGCCATTTTGATGGCATCTTCCTGGTTCTTTTAAGAATACGAGCACACTGTCTAAAATAGGAATTCGATTTCTTCCTATATATCCCTTTCGTCTTTGTCTCATTGACTCACTCTTCTCTGGCTTGTATACACTTCTTAAAAGAGACAAGCTGAAGCTGGGAAGCATGCTGACACGTGCTAAAGAAACAGCATCCAGAGCATCGCCTGGAACCCTTCCTCTCTGTTTTTCTTCCTTAAGTGGCCCCTGCCTTCTGAGAGCTAGGACTTTGCATGTGCTTTGACTCCTATGTTATGAGTCTGAATATCGTCAGCTTACCTTTCTTCTATTTGTCAGTCTTTAAACCTCAAGGAACAGTTTATGGTCTAGGAACTGAATACATTGGTTTGGAGAAACCCCAAGGAAGTAGTCTCCAATGGATGTGCCGGCAAGGCCTGGGCAAGCAGAGGAAGAACGAACAAACCCTTCTTCCATTGTCCTTATATAGGCTTCCAGCAGAAGGCGTGGCCCAGGTTAAAGGTGTGCCTTCCAGCCTCCAGATTTGGATTAAAGACTTGTACCATCCTTCCTCAGGATCCAGACCAAAATCCCATGTCTTCTAGCTTCAAGATCAAAGGTGTCTTCTGCCGCAAGATCCAGATCACAGCTTTGCTCTTCATTTCTGGATTGTAGTTCATTCCAGATACAGTCAAGTCGACAACCAACAGTAGCCATCACAGGCTGCCTGTGACATTGGTGCCAAACGTGGCAGAGGAGAAGGAGTTGGGGCCTGTTTCCCACGGTTGTTAATTTCCCCTTGAATTATGTAGTAATGTGAAATGTGGATGCTCTTGTGAACATGGTGCCCCCAAATGCCTGGTTGCCCAGAGTGCTGGGACTGCTGCTGACAACCATGTCTCTGTTTTGAAAATCTTGTCGGTCCCTAGTGATTCAAGACGGGAATTAACAGGTACGATGATGGAGCAAGATCTCTTCCTGGTCTTAAATGTGCTGAGCCTTTTTGAAAAATTATGCAGCACAAGAGTCTGGCTACATGGGCCTCATCTACTCCGTGAGTTAGCCCTGGCTTTATAGGTGAGAAACCAACTCAATGAAGACCCCAAGGCATTTGAGCAGAGTCTTGGGGGAGTCGAGTGCCAGGGTCAGGATTCAGATCTAAGTTGTGTTGCTCAGTAGGGGGCTAAAGGCTCATAATCCCATCACTTGGGAAGCAGATATAAGAAGATAGCTACAGGCTTTAGGACAACCTAATCTGTACAGTACAGGGCTGAAAGGTGAGACCAGTCCAACTGGAGCTACATAGTGAGACAGACAGACAAACAAACAAACCAGCCAACAGACAGTCCAAACCTCGATAGCCTTAACCTTCACCTCTGTTCTTCTTTGTCGGGATGCTTGTTTGTGTGTATGTACACGTGTTTGTGTGCATGCACACATGGGTATGTGAATATGTGTGCTCATGGTCACTCATGTACATATAAAGGCTTGGGTGTACAGCACTTAATGACACAGGATCTTGTACTGGTCAAGAACTCTGCCAAGTAGGCTTAGGCTGGGTGCTCGGTGAGCCCTAGGGACTTGCCTGTGTCTGCCTCCTCCAGTAATGAGATTACAGATGCAAGATGGCTTTTTCAAATGAGCACTCATAAGGATAGAACTCAGGCCATCACACTTGGACTGGGAACACTGCAAACACATGTCCCCAGCCTTGTCTTTTACTTGTTGAGACAGTCGTCTCACCGTGGAGACCTCACTGTTCCAGACCTTACTACCAAACCAGGCTGATTTACAACTCCTGAGGATTCTTCTGTCTCTGCCTCCCAAGTGCTAGGATTGCAGGGATATGGGCTACCATGTCTGGCTTCATCTCCGAGAGTTGACTTCTGAGCTTTCTCCAAAGACAGACTCAGCCTTGAGGTTTCTCTTTGCCTCAGTTCATGGCCACTCCATTCTGTTAGGTACTCAGGCTAAAAATGATTGTGATATCTTTGGAATCTTTTTTCCTCCTTTATACCGTAAGTAGAATTTATCAAGAAGTCCATTGAATTATATCTTGAAACTACATCTAGAATTGGAACACACCTCACGTTTTGGAGACTTCCATCTTTGATAAAGCTGCCCTCATGGGCAATTGATTCTCTGCTGCTATCCTGGTTGCTCATGATTCTGTCTTCTCCATGGCAGCTGGAGTGACCCCCGCCTGGGAGGCACCTCTGTTCTGCAGAATTATCCTGTGACTGGAGTTTCCGTCCATCTGGTTGTTCACCTTCCCTCCAGTTCTGTGTTCATCTGTGTGGTCAGAGCTGGCACATGTCATACCTTCTTGGTCACTCACAACAATGGGAGTAAGAAAAGAGGCCATCTTGGAAAGTCATTTCTTTTGAAGCAAGAGATAGAGAATTTTCATGCATTATCTGTTCCATATTTGGGCAGCTTCACTGCAAAGGAGTCTAGGAAATGTGGGCTGTGGATGAATCACTGAATTCTTAATTCCCTGAGAAGAGCAGAAGGAACTGATAATTATCTCTTAGATCCATACCGCAGTGGCCAACTTCCGCCAGCTAGCCCCACCTTTTACCACCTCCCAGTAGTGTGGATTGAAATTCATCAAGGAAGTTAATCCATTGAGTAGAGCAGAGCCATAATGATCTAATTGCCCCAGAAATACTGTCATAGACACTGCTAGATGTGTGCTTCACCAATCCGCTAGGTCTTCTCCCTTCCTCTCTCACCTTTCTGCCCTGTTCTTCTCTCTCTTGCCTCTACTGTCTCTCCCTCTCCTATCTTCCTTCCTTTCCTCTTATCCACTTCCCTTCCCAACCTCCCCCTACCCCTCCATTCTTCTCTCCCTCTTCCCCCTTCTTCTCCCTTCTCCTCCTCTCTCTTCTTCTCCTCCTCCCTTCCACCCAAGGATGAGTTTGAACTTCTGAGTCACCTGTCTCCACCTCCCAAGCGGTGGGATGGCACTGTGTTGTCTTCATGTTTAGTGTATACAGTGTTGGGGACTGAACCCTGGGCTACAAACATGGAGGCAAGCACTCTCCCAATGGAGCTACAGCCCAGCATCAATTTATCTATCTATCTATCTATCTATCTATCTATCTATCTATCTATCTCTCTCTCTCTCTCTCTCTATCTTCCTCCCTTCCTTCCTCTCTTTCTTTCTTTCTTTCCCGCTCTGATATTTATTGTCACCATTGCAGCGTATACATGGCTCTTTTATGGAATTATACTCTTTTTGAAGACCTAAGTGTTTGTTTTTATTTACCCTGTCTCTCCTCCATTGTCATTCTCATTCATGAATGAATGAATACTTGCTTTTAAACACTGTACAAAATGCATTATTTGACCCAAGTGTTTCTTACTTTTTCAAACCGACAATACAAATTAACCATCACACTACCCTCCGTAAGAGTTTTTTGTGAGTCACGGAAGTATTGTGTGTTATTCTAAGCTCAGTGGTTGGACATGGTACGTGCTTACCTAGATAAAACGTGGAAGTGCCGACCATGCATGTTATACTTTTAAGTGACCGTGAAGGACGTTTTCTTCATGTACCAGGCATTTTCTAGATGCCGAGGATTAGCCACGACCAGGACAGCCCATCTTTGTCTTCGGAGAGCTCATGGTCTAGCCACAGGTGTGAACGGTGCACAGACAAACTCACAGATGTGATTTCAAACAGCGAAATGTGTCTGAAGGGCAGTGAGGCAGGCGAAGAGAAGAGATGCGAGGCTGGGGACACTGGAAGGCTTGTTCTGCAAACTGGTGCTTGATAGTCCTGTGTCCCTGCTGCAGCCTCCGCTTAGATCCTCCCTCCCCCACCTCTTACCCTCAAGCCCCGGCTCTGCCAGGAGAGCGTGAGCTTGGCGAGGACATGGACTGCTGTGTCCCCTGTGTGGGCGGCTTGGCCTGCTGTGCAGTGTGCCCTTGATCAAGGGTAGTGAGTACATGCAGCTTGCAGAGACAGGAACGTTCCTCACAGGCAGCAGCCCCAAGGGAGGGTCTGTTCCGTTCTCCATCTCTACACCTCAGTACCCCGAAATTGTTTCTGACAGATGGATGTTTAGCATTTTCTCTAAAGAAGATCCCACATCCCCTCTGGGGAGAAGTCTGCTGGATTGAAGCATTAATTCAAACCAGGTGAAGGAATACCAGCTTGCCTACCTCTGCGCCCCCAGTTGTTGGAAGAAATTAAAGTATATTGATTTTTTTTTTCAGTTCAAGGACTATACCCAGATTTTTAAATTATTATTATTTTTAAGATCTGGAGGAACTTTTTAGACATGGAGATTTTATTTACTGTAGCAGCACTTCATGTTGCGAGAGTACCTTCTGCACAGTTTCCCCAGGTTAAAATTTCCTTTTTTGTTTCTTTTGCCTCATAGTTACTTTATTGTAAAATAAATAAGACATAAAAGAGAGAGAATCAGGTAATGATTGGGTCAGAAAATTCATTAATTGTCAGTGAGAAATTGGGGAAGGCCACACACTCAGATGTAAACTAAACAAACAAACAAATGCAATTTTAGAAATTGTTTTGCTGAGCGTGTCCCCAGACAGAGGCCTTGGCTAGAGGAGCTGCTGTAGCAGCTATGGTCAGGATCAATAGCAGAGCCCACTCATTTTGTCCTCAGGGATAGGTGCCACAGTAATGTCCGCCCCCCACACCCCAGTCTCCCAGCTATGTGAAAGCTTGCATTTGTGAGTTGCCCTGCAAGATAGCATTGGGCTGATGGCCACCTTGGTTATGGCAGATCCGTCTGGAGTGTGTTGTGCATAGGGGACGTGCAAAGTAGGCATTCAGACTTGGATGTGCTCTGGAGAAGGCCTAGGGCCAGGTGTCTGACTCTTTCCAGCTTTTATGGGAGTCAGTACCCACTTCCTGTTCCTGCTCACAACAGTGCTAAGGTGGGGACAGGGGATGGGGCCTGGGGCGGGGTCGGGTTGGGGGTTGAGCTCCGAAATGCAGCTCATTCTGCCCCATTGTTGGCCTCTGGGGCTCGCTTTGCCCAACAGCCTTGCATCTTATAAGCCGGGACCTGTGCTAACCTGCCCACACTCCCTCTCTCACTTCAGTCTTGGTATCAAAAGGAAAAGGAGAGGAACCCTGATTTACCCCCTTGGCTTCCACCCTTCCCCAACAGTCATAGGTCCATTGATAGTCAGCAGATCCCTAAGCATGACTTCGGTGCTCACGGCTCTTTTGTCCCTTCTTGTTTGACACCTTCCAGACCTGGATATTTCTTGCTTGTATACTCAGTGTATCCACCCATCTGTGCCTCCTCTTCCCAGCTTCTCTTAGACTCCCTTCTCTTCATCTCTGTTCTGTTTCTCCAGGCCCTGTCCACTGCCCACCTTTTTTTCCAGGATAGCCTATCACTCTCCCTTTGCATGGGACCTTTCTTTTCACTCTGACCCGGGTGGTCTATGCATGCTGCATTCACTTACCTGTCATCCAGTACTCAGCCCGATGCCCTCTGGCTCCTTCCTTAACCACGTTGTGAAACAGGACACCCTGAGCATCACAGCCCACCTCCCAGTTCCTTCTCTTAGGATCCAGTGTCTTTAGACTCCTGCTGAACTAGTCCTGGGGAGAGCACTTGAGATTTCAAGCTCTCTTTCCATCCTACCTGTTCTGTTTATTTCTGTTACCAGCAAGAATTTTCCTCCGTACCAGGGGTGGGGATGCCTCTCTGATGCCTCCCTAATGTCTTGTCCTATTGCGCTTTCTCCCTAGGGATGGCTCCACTTTAGGGGCTTGGGCTACCTGGTAGATGCTGATGAGTCGTTGATGGCTATCTCCATCTCCTACCTCTTCCCCAAGATTCTGAGCAGGAGTATCAGATGAAAATATCCTCTGCGGAAACTGCGGGAAGGTTGGATAGGTCATTATAGGGCTCCAGCCAATCCTTGCAGATAGGAATTCAGAAACAATGTTGCTAAATTTTCCAGTTTTGAGGCTCTTAAAGATTAACAAAGGTTTCAACAAGAACCTGCGACTCTTTTATAAAGTCTGACTGTGAAGCAGCTCTCTAGGATGAAGGGTTGACTCCTAGATAGATGCTTGCTGACTGCCTGCTCTCTTTGTCCTAACCTAGGCCCCTTTAACTGAGCTTGCCCCAGCCAGCTTCCCCCACCCAACCCTCCTCCTGTGTATGCTGTGTCAATTGTCTCCTGGTTTCCATTCTTCCAAGCCCGAAATGAGTAGGAGGGTGTTCTTCCTCACTTCTCTTTCCTCCTCTTTGACACTGTACTGTTCCTTCTCCTTGTTGCTGTGTTCAGATACCCAAGAAGCAAATTAAAGGAGGAAGAGATAATTTTAGCTTACAATTGCAAGGGTCACAGCCCACTATGGTGACAAAACCTGGTGGCAGAAGCATAAGGCAACTGGTCATGTGGCACGTGTCACATGCCGCAGTCAGGAAGAAGAGATGGATGGATGTTGATGCTCTGTCCCTTTTCTTCTGGCCGTCCAGTGCAGGACCTGACTCCATGGTGTAGTGCCACCTACATTAGATGGGCATTTTCAGCATAGGGACCCAAATGCCTATACAGACGTACCTGTGTCCTGACAAATTCAGCCACTGGAAGTCTGTGTTTTATGTTTAAGAAACTCATAACTACTGGGTGGTGATGGTGGAACATACCCTTAATCCCAGCACCTGGGAGTACAGACAGGCGAATCTCTGAGTTCGAGGCCAGCCTGGTCTATAGAGTGAGTTCCAGGACAGGCAACACTATATAAAGAAACCCTGTCTTTAAAAAAAAGAAACAAAATCAAACAACCAAACGAAAAACAAAATGAAACAAAGAACAAAGAATAAGAATAAAAACAAACAAACAAACAAACAAACAAACAAACAAACCCAGAAGTGCCCTGACCTCTTGTCTCCAGGCCTGATGGGGTAGTCCCTCTTGACACTCACCTGCCTGCATTGTCTCCTGCTTGTGACTTTCAGTTCCCACAAGATAGAATCCCAGGGCCTTGGCAGAATATACAACACTCTCTCCCTGACCAGGTCTTCTGCCTTGACACCTGAGTTGATTCTTGCTCCTTAATGCAAACATTATGGCCCTTATGGTATGATACATATGGAGTGTTTAACCCTTTCCTGTGTACCAAGAGCAGTACAACTTATAGGTTACAGAAAGATTCCCACTTTCATGGAATTCTCCAGCTACTACCTGCAAACTCCCTATACCAGCTCTCCATTCTCTCTGGAGCACATTTTCCTCAGTCCTTACCTGATTTTTCTTTTTTTCTAGTGTAAAGTTTTACCCCTTAGCTTTATTTATTTAAGTCCTAGTTTTGTTTATATTGCTATCATAAAACATTATGATTATGATTTTTTTGAATAAGAATATCCCCTATAGGCTTACATAGTTGAGTGGAGTGGCACTATTTGAGAAGGATTAGGAGGTGTGGCCTTGTTGGAGTAGCTGTAATCTTATTCGCCGAAGTATGATACTGGGGGTGGGATTTGAAGTTTCAAAGGCCTGTGCCAGGCTCAGTCTCTTTCTGTCTACCAATTAGGAAGTAGCTCTCAGATACTGTTCTAGCCCCTGCCTGCATGCCACCATGCTCCCCGCCATTATGAAAATGGACTAAACCTCTGAAACTGTAAGCAAGCCCCAAGTTAGATGCTTCCTCTTGTAAGAATTACCTTAGTCATGGTGTCTCTTCACAGTTACAGAACAGTGAATAAGACAATGACCAAAAGGAACCCCAGTAGGGAAGGATTTATTTGACTTATATGTCCATGTCACAGACAATTATTGAGGGAAGTCAGGGCAGAAACCTGGAGGCAGGAACTGAAGCAGAGGTCATGGAGGAATCCTGCTTACTGGCTTGCTCCCCATGGCTTGCTCAGCCTGCTTTCTTATAGAACCCAGACCTACCTGCCCACAGTGAGCAGGGCCTTCTCTCGTTGATCATTAATCAAGAAAACGTCCCCACAGACTTGCCTATAGGACAGTCTGGGAGGATTCACTGATGAACTTTAAAACATTCTTAAAAGTCATCAAAGCACATGGTGGGTACAGTTTCTTAGCCATAATAAAGCTGATCTTCAACCCCCCTCCCCCAACCATTTTCCTCTCCTGTTGGGCACAACTCACCCTGGATTCCTGCGAAGGGCCATACAATGTGGATACAAAAGAAAAACCCCTACCCCCAGCCACTCCTGAAGGCAGGCAAACACATAGGCCAGAGTGCAGCAGCAAGAGACAAGTAGGGGATTTTAGACCTCAGGGAAGACTCTGCTCCTCTTGAAGATGAACTTGAACTCAGGATAGATAGAAATCAGGTAGGCAAACTGGGGGACCTTCTAAACCAGAGGCACAGAAGAGGTGATTACAGAAACGTGGATCATCCTGGAGAGTATGGGATCAAGTGGGTCATTGATCAGACATTAAGATACCCAGCAAATATAATGTCTTGGGTAGTGCCATGCCAGCTCCGTCAAGACAAAGCTTCTTGGAGTTGGTGTTCCATGATTCTTGAATACTCTTCCCAGTAAGGGTTAAAGGTAGAAAGACACCCCCCCCCAAAAAAAACCCCAGTCAGCGAAGGTAATTATACCACCCTCTATTTAGCCGCTAAAGAATTTACCATTCAAGGAGCTAGGACCCGCCTCAACAGAGGCGTTTAGCAGTCCAACACTCTCACATTACCCAGATTGTGTAAAGTGCATGAATGATTTCCGCTGGCTCCCAGACCTCTAACGGAGGTGTCTCTTTACAAAGCCCCTGCTTCAGGCCAGCTGAATGCCTCAGCGGTGCTTCCAGAGGCCCAGGGTCCTAATCCCTTTAGCAACAAAGATCTGTTTCTTTGCTTAGCATGAAGTAGGCCTCAGAGGCCTGTGTGTGTCTTCGCCTGTAGGCCAGAAGCCTCCTGTTTACAATTTCCCTATTCCTGTTTTTAATGTTGTTCCGAGAGCAGCCACAAAGGGCTAGTTTTGTCCAGCAGGAACAAGGGAGCTATTAGAGAGAGACGGAGGAAGGAAGGAAGGAAGGGAGATCGCAGTGAGGACTTCTCGAGGGATTAGCAGACACAGCTGTTCCCGGAGGGAGAGGAGCTTTAGGCTGTTTACAATTTCTGTCACATTTACATTTTTTAATATTTTATTTCCTAATGTTCTTTTCTTTTTTCTTTATTTTATTATTATTTATTATTATTTTTTTACTGATCAGTTTCCTACCCACTTAAAGCATCTCACTGCTCTATCGCCGAGCGGAGGGCACCTGGTCAATTCAGAGCCCTTTGCTTCCATGCCCTGCAGCTCTGGGGTGGTAGTCTGTGCAGTTTGAGGTCACAGGCTTCAGACAACCAGATGCCCGAGGAAGTCCATCTTCTGGGGAAATGGTTCCCATTCTTATCCAGCCTGTGGGCATGGCTGGAGTTTTCTGGGCCCGATGTGATGCATTCAGATCCCACAGAATACTGCTCGTCTGCAGCGGCCCAGCCTAAACGGACCGCATCCCTGTCTTGCTGTTCCATATCTGAGGATTACTTTAAGGATGCTGATGGCAGGTAGAGAAAAGGAGTCTATCATGCCCCCAAGATACCTCGTGGCAGTTACTTTAACAAAATTATCAAGAGTTTTATTCCCAAGGTAAGCCGTGCACGTGCACGCCATTCACTCACTCGTGAGTACCCACATGTTCAGTGTTTGCAAATTTGTGACATAACAGGTAGAGGGGCTGGAGAGGTGGCTCTGAGGTCAAGAGTACGCAGTACTCTTGCAGACGACCTGAACTGGATTCCCAGCACCCATGTCAGGCAGCTCATATCCACCCATAACTCCAGCTCTAAGGGATACCTTCATTCTAGGAAGGTGTTTGCATGGATGTACAGATATCCACACACTGCCACACGTGTATCACATATGTACATGTGTCTAAACATACAGCACTTCTTTTTGTTTTGTTTTTTTCAGACAGGGTTTTTCTATGTAACATTGGCTGTCCTTGAACTCATTCTATAGACCAGGCTGGACTTGAACTCACAGAGATCTGCCTGCCTCTGCCTCCCTACAGCTGAGATTAAAGGCATGAGTCACCTCTGCCTGACTTAAAATGCATTCTTAAAAAAAATGTTTTATTTTTAATTTTCCATAGTGTATACCTAACCTATACCATACAAACCACAACATTTATCTACCCCCCTCTCTCTTTCTCCCTCTCTTCCTCTTCCTCTCACCTTCTTTTGACCACTTCCCTGTTATAAATACTAGTAACTCATGGTATATTTTAATACACTTTGCACCATGCCCAAACAGTAATGTGAAAAATTAACCTTGGGTTGGGGAATGTTTTAGTCAGGGTTCTCTAGAGGGATAGAACTGAGATGCATTAGGTGGCCCACTGGGCACTGAGGGATAGCTTGGGAAAGAGGCTGAAGGGCCACAGAATAGCTCATCCTACTTGGTTTATTACTGGGCTTCTCCTCTGCTGAAGTCACCTCTTGATGAGCATTTACATGGGGCACAAGTATCTTCACATCCTTGCCCATTTGGAGAGACCTGTCCACATCCTCCTTCCCAAGATCTCTTTCTCACCAGTTTTCCAATCATGCTCTTTCCAAGTCCCTGACCATGCAGCCAGTCCATTGGCTATAGCCCACGAATCGATGAACAGTCGCACATCTAGCCATTTCTTTCACACAGAATGTATGATGATGTATACTGCCCAAAATTCTGCATTATGAAGATTGCCCTTCATCAGTGTCTTTCAGGGTTGTCCCAGAAAGAGGTTATAATCCTGCAGCTGTCTCCTTCTGGGTGGTGCCTGCATAACATGTGGAACCATCAGTAAACCAGGCCCTAGTCTTGTCTCCCTCAGTCAACCAATCACAGAACACACCCTATTCGGCTACAGGTCTGTGCTTGGCAGCAGACAGCATTGTAATGAGAGTAGAAACCATAGGCATTTGAGCAACTTCTTCATGAACCTTGCTTGTGACCCAGGACCTGGTTGGGCCCAATCACACATGTACGGCTTCTGTGTGTTAATGGTTTGCTACTATGTACACACTAGTTTATGATTTGGTGGGTCAGATAACACCCAGTTCATAATGGACAGCTCAGGGAACACATGGTAACTTGGTGACTCATTGTCGAAGGTTTAGTTTCCATTAAGCCCCCGTAGTAAGCCAAGAGCTGTCAAAGGGAGAATAGTTGGCTGCAGATGGTAGAGCCTTGCTTCAGAATCCCAAAGGTCTCCTGGGTGATTCACCTATAGGGGCCTGACAGAGGCTCCAAACAGCATGTCTATCTGCCACGGACACCTCAAGTATCATCGGGTCTGCTGGACCACGTAGTCTAAGTGGTAAAGTCGCCCTCGCAGCCTGTTGAAGAGCCTTCTCCTGTTCTAGGTCCCACACAAAGCAAGTGGCCAGAATAACACATTAGAGTGAGGAATATTCTGTCTTTAAAATCCAAATAACACCTACTAAACATTGTACTTCTTTCTTGGTCATGAGAAGGGCCAGCTACAATTGCTTATCCTTCACCTTAGAGGAAATATATGTATATGCCCCACATCACTGGACTACTAAGAATTTCACTGAGGTAGAAGGACCTTGAATTTTGGTTGAATTTATTTCCCATTCTCTGAGGCACGTATTTGTTACCAACGAGTCCAGCATGCTGGTTACCTCTTGCTCGCCTGGTCTAATCAATGTAATGTCGTTAGTACAGTGAAGCAATGTGATATTCTGTGGAAGAGAAAGAATCAAGAGCCCGTTGAACTAAGTTATGACACAGGGCTAGGGAATTAATATATCCTTGGTACAAAACTGTAAATTCAGACTTCCGGCATTGCCAGTGGAAAGCAAATTATTTCTGGTGGTTCTTATGGACAGATGCCGAGGAAAAGGCATTTGCTAAATCAGTAGATGCATACCATGTATCAGGAGGTGTGTTCATCTGCACATGCAAGGACATCACATGTGATACAACAGCTGCAATTGGAGTTATTGCCTGATTGAGTTTTTGATAGTCAACTGTCAATTCTCCACAACCCATCTCTTCCCCTACTAGTCAGTTAGGAGAGTTAAAGTACCATTGTCCCTGAATCTTTCAAGTCTTTGATGGCACTTGTTTCTGCAATTCCTGGAACTCGGGACAATAAGTATGAAATGATTTTGGGGATCCACTGGACTTATTGTGAGTTGGACACCAGCCAAAACTCCATTAATCACAGACCTCCATAAGCCCCTACTTTAACTAGAAGGCCACAATGTTTCTTGGGGTTTACACAATGTTTACTCCTTCTGGAGTAAATTCAAAACCAGTATCCAATAGACCTCTGGAAAGTCTGATTGCCTACTTTCCCCAGTGCATAGTTACCTTGTAAAAGGTCATAGGTACCTCTGGGGAACGACTGGAGAAAGACTAACAGGAAAACTCTTAAGTATTTTATCATGGTCCTTTCTCAGGAGAACATGGCTGTCCCTTCATTCAAGGGATTCTGGGTTTGCAAACTGGCTTAAGTCTGGAAATTGACTCATGGTGACTCATGGGCTGAGATTCCCTTTTGCCACTATCCAACATAGCCTTTTGTTTGAGAGTTTTTTCTGTTTATACAGATCAAACAAAAATCCAGTAGGCCTTATATCTATTTTATGCTTGGAAACACCATGATTAACCAGTACCAAAGATCTTTATGAGTCATGAGTCATCCCATCATAAAAATCACTTTGCCTGTGCAGCCTGTTATAGGCCAGTCCGTTGTGGACCTCCTTTGTCTATGCCGCCCATTACAATGAGTACAATTGCTTTGCCTTTGGAGATGCAGGGCTGCTGCCCGGCCCCTGCTGCCTCTATGCCCAGTCAAACCCATTGCATTTACTTCATCCAACTGAGCAGCCGAGTCTCTGACCCTTTGGTCTGGCATGAGGAAAGGGGCAACAACAAAACTCTGAATGTGCTGGCACCCCTCTCACCATTTTGCATCTTATAGGATTAATGAAGGCATATCTTCTGGACCGTCCCATTGTGGAGACTAGGTTTTACACAGCATACCTGCACTAGTATTCTAATTTTCCTGAGCTTTAAAATCCCTTCATCAATACCAAGCCAAGGAATATCAGTCATCTACTGACTCCATTTCAGCCAGCCATCTTTTGACAACTGCAGACAATTAAGGGTTCAATTCCTTAGTCAAAGGAGGAAGAAGAATTATCTCAGAAGGGGGGGTGGTAGGAGTAAATCTTCTGATGAGGTTGGAGAGACAACTTTCTCAGGTTAGCTAAACTCCTGAGAATCTGAGGGTTCAAAATTTTCAGCTTCAATAGGTTTCTTCCACATACCTCCTTCCCAAGTTACTGGATCCCATTCTATATGAATTAATACCCTTACTCTACCCTCTAAAGCTGGGGCTTGAATTTTCAAGGTAATTCTGCCAACCTTGTAATAAGGGCTTTGGTCTGATTTTCTACAACATGAGCTCTGTGAGTATAGGAGAGAAGAATCTATTCCAGGGCACACTTAGTACCCCTTTCAAAGGGGTTCCCTAAGACCATTAGAGTGCACATATATTTACATTACATTTCATAACAGTAGCAAAATTATAGTTACGAAGTAAAAGGAAAATGATTTAATGGTTGGTGGCCACCACCACCTGAAGAGCTGTGTTAAAGGGTCATGCATTAGGAAGGGTGAGAACCCCTGTTTTAGACTATTTATGTGCATCTGGAGCCAGGCAGTTTTAGCACTGACTTCGTTCTCCTTCACCGTGTTGTGATGTGATAGAAGTTGGTTAATTTTATCGTGGAGCTCATTGTTTTCCTTTGTCAGTTCTTTCAGAAGTGCTGGGAGCGTCTGGCCAGCAGCATTTGTCTTAATTTTCCACAGGCTGTTAAAAGTTTTATATCCAAACCCACTGTCTATCACAATTGGTGGATCAGGACAATCATTTGACTACTTATGTTAGTGAAATAGTTTATACCATGGGCTTTCAGCACCCGCCGAGATTCTAGAGAGACTCCAGTAACTGGAGAGGCTTCAGTAGTCACAGGTGTTGGCAAATGCAATGCCTTTTACAGATACTTAAAAATTCATCCTTACACTTCTGTTGCTCTAAAATCACTTCTGGTACCAAAATCTGTGTCATTCAGGGTTTTCTAGGGAAATAGAACTGATAGACTGAATCTATATTTATTTAGAAAGGGGACGTGTTAGAATGGCTTATAGATCGTGGTCCAGCTAGTCTAACAATGGCTGTCTACCAACAGAAGGTTTAAGAATCCAGTAGTCATCCAATCTACAAGAATGGATGTCTCAGCTGGTCTTCAGGTATATGATAGAATACTGAAGAAGTAGGCTCTAATGCCAGTGAAGGAATGGACTTGCCAGAGAGAGAGAGAGAGAGAGAGAGAGAGAGAGAGAGAGAGAGAGAGAGAGAGTGTCAGAGAGAGAGACAGAGACAGAGACAGAGACAGAAAGAACCCTTGGGTTTTAGTTAATTCCAGATTTAGTCAGGTTGACAACCAAGAACAGCCATCACAGGAAACCATTGTTTTCTTATTAAAATATATCAGCACATTGTTCCTTCTTACCTGGCAACGTTCAGAGGTCACTGTATCATTTATGTTCAACCCAGTACAGTGTGTGTATCTCCACTTTGCTAAAGACTATGCTTGGCTAAAGTTGCAGATGCCTGTATATATGGAATTTTCATTTTGCTCTATTTTGTTATGTTGTCCTTTTCCTGGGGAGCCTTAGTAAAAAATCAAATGACTTTCTCAAGTGTCTCGTTAGCTGACCCTCTGGGTTCTTGAGGTCTCGGGATAAGTTTCTGGGCTGGAGTGTGTTTCAGATCTGGCTGATAGCTTACCACTGTCTCAAAAGACACTCTGTGCAGCTTCCTTTTGCTGGGGCCTGGGATGTGAGCTGGTCTTAAGAACGGACAGTGATTAACATTCTCCCAACTCACTCGGGGACAGCTGTTCTAAACCCTTCCTTCCTGCTCGAAGTCCTAACTAGTTTTCAAGAGGAACTTTGAAAAAAATTTTTTTCAAAGAAGAATATGGAGTTCTTCCAAGATTGCTCAATTTTTCTTTCTCTAAAGTAAAATAGTTCAACCTATGTGCCATTCCAAATGTGCTTTCTGTATTTGGCCTGCTGGAAATGTGGACTGGGAGATAAGATGCATGGCCTCTGGAATATTATTTTTCAGTGCTTGCCAGGAAAAAGCCACAGTTTCAACTGCGTCAATTGCCCTGATGCTTTTAAAAGTGAGTACTAAGGATATTTTAGGGAATACAGGCTTCCAGAACTCTTGATATCAAATGACTCCTGTCGTATGGGCTTCCTCACTATGGCCATCACATTGTTTGGGGCTCATTCTCTGATGAAAACACCCATTTAAAGATGCCTTCTCATCACAAGTATAAATTTAAAGACTATGTAATGTAACTAAATGCTTTTATTAGCATTAGCAAGTTTAAATCACCCAATGTACTCCTAACCTTTAGGTTACGATGTTAAGATTTTCTTAGAGTGTGTGTCTTGCCCTCTGCAGAGCTTCCTGTGGGTTTTGTTGATATGAGGTGGTAGCTACATGTCTAAGGACATGGTGGGGGAGAGGATGTCTGCCTAGCCATTCTCACAAGGGCCAAGTATAGCCTCTCAATGGGTGACAGTCATCACAGGTCAGCTTCTTCCATTCTTGGAGAGGACATCAGTGAAAACCAGTAGGCAGTGCACGCGGCCAATAGCACCATAGTGTGTATTCACAGACCAGCTCCACACTCGGTGCTGTTGTATCAAATTCAAGTAAAGAAAAAAAAGCTGGAGTATTTTAAACTCACTCTCTCTCTCTCTCTCTCTCTCTCTTCTCTCTCTCTCTTCTCTTCTCTCTCTCTCTCTCTAGAGGGTAAATAACACAGAATACAGGAAAGTCAAAGAGAAGTCATCTGAGTGTATTTGACCCCCATTTGCAGTTAGCATAGGGCATTTACATGGCTAGGCTCAATGATGACATGTTCACAAAAATGCTGTGTCCGAGAGATGGAGGGGCTCATTCTGAAACCAGCTTTTCTAGGTACTCGTGGGAGCCACAGAAGAACAGTAGGAAGCAGTAGAATGGGAGAGAATGAGTTGTTTTCTGGGACTCGGCAATACCGGAGTGGTCTTGTCGTTACCTTTCTGCCCAAGACTCTGTGCATGGCGGGAAAGAGGAAAACACCCTCCTGCTGCTAAAACCTTTGACAGTTACAGCTTAGAGGAAAGTTCGTGTTAGAGCAGGGTGTTCACTTCAGGCAGGGTCTCACTTGTGAATTCCTGGCCTTGAACTTGCTCTGTAGACCATGCTGGCCTCAAATTTGTGGAAATCTTCTCCTCTGCCTTCCAAGTGCTGAGATTAGAGGCGTGTACCACCATGCCCGTCTCTTCCTCGCTGTTTTCAGACATGCCTTCATGACGTAGCTCAGGATAGCTCTCACTCAGTAGTCTCTCAAGCACTGGGATAAAGGGCTTAAACTGCCATCCCTAACTTGAGTAGAGATGTTTGGTAATTAATTCAAAGTGTTCTGTAGGCATTTTTGTTTGTTTGTTTGTTTTTGTGCTGCAATAGTTTTTAAATGTATCCTCTACTTGGATGTACTGGATGGAACCCAGGCTCTGGTGCATGCTTGACCAAGGCCAGTATACCCCAGATATACCCAGCCCACACTAGTTTTAATATTGTCTTAGTTAACAGTACTTAAGGCTTAGGCAGGCAAAGCACAGTGAAAATGATGGGTGGATTTTTGTGAAAAGGCACATGTCTCAAAATTGCCCAGATTTGGAACCTCACAGGGGTTGGAAGTGATCGGAAAATATTTTTCCATGTTGAGTGTTAAGGGAGGAAACACACTCCAAAATGCCCTCCCTTGTTACCCTACAAATCGTCAAGCCAGTTCTCAGAAGTTCTCTGTAAGAAAGCCCAAGGAGGCCGTCCACGGAACATGTGAAGTTTGAATTGGTGACACATGCCACTAGACCACAGTCATGGTCCATGAAGAACTCTATGCAGGAAAAGACCCTGAGGTCTTCCTTGTGTTATTAGCTGCTCCTCAGACCCATTGTGATAAACATTCTTCCCTTGTGTCTTAGACAGTGACACGGTGCAGATTAGATCCACATGTGTTACTCTTTCCTTTCTTTTCCGTGTGTGTGTGTGTGTGTGTGTGTGTGTGTGTGTGTGGTGTGTGCACGTGTGCCTGTGTGTGTGCGTGCATGTGCACGTATGTGCGTGCATGTGTGTGTGGAAGCCAGTCCTGGGTTACCAACATTCACCCCTCTAAGAGGCTCTCCTGTATTACCAAGTGCCCTTTGTGTTGCGACTGCAAATGCTGCAGTTAGGAGTGGCAGACATCCTTCTGATTTTCCAATAAGGTGTCCTTTGGGCTGGAACTTTCCATGCTTCCTTTCTGCTCAAAGGTGAATTTATTCTGGAAAGTTCACACTAATTTAATTCAGGGACTTGGAAGGGACGTGAGAATAAAAATATACCTTCTTCTACTCTCCAAATAAATGTAAGACTTTGGTCTTGGATAACTCCGGGGCAGCCGAATGGTGGAACAATAAACAGGCCTCAGAGAGTTGCTGGAGAAGCAGGTCGAAGAGATTAACCACACGTTTCATTTCCTGTGTTCTTTGGGTTTTGGGAGTTCCTGGAGGCCATGCAGTTCCTTCTTCTTTTTTTTTTTTTTTTTTTTTTTTTTTTTTTTTTCGAGCTGGGGACCCCAACTCAGGGCCTTCGCTTCCTAGGCAAGCGCCTACCACTGAGCTAAATCCCAACCCCATGCAGTTCCTTCTTAAGGACAATGGTGAGGACAGGGAATTTTAGGGTTTACACAGAAGAGATAGTTGGAATCAAAGCAAACTGTTTTGTGGTCTTTCTAAGTTTAAAGCACACTGATTATGGTATAGGCTCTTCTTGGGACAGGAGAGGAACGTGGAATGCTCTGGAGATGGAATTGACCAAAGCCCAGGGCATGTCATCTGTGCGTGGGGGAGCAGGTCCTGACATGGTGAATGGTGGGTCACACTGCTTCCTAGCAGTGCCACTTCCATGAGTTGCATAATTGATTGTTGGGGGAAGAGGCTGTCATCAGTGCACTGTAGGACATTTCTTAACATCCTTGGTCTAGTTTTTACCTGCCACCAAATCTCAGGTGCAAATAGTAAAAACTGTCCCCAAATATTGCCAAATATCTTGGGAAGGTGGGCTGGGGAACTGCTCATGTCTGAGGACAACTGAGATAATTTTGTATTTAGATTCATCTGAGGTTTTTAGCCAGAGATGGGAATTGGTGTGATGGGAATATGGTGTCTATAGTGAAGGCTTAAGTCACTGAAGGGCTATCCTTGAAGAGAGATAGGCCTCTTGTCCAAAGCTTTCCACTCCTGACTCATGCCTGGCACAAACTGGGCTCAACCATGATTCCAGGATCCCTCTCTGATGTGCAGTGCTCTGTCCCTGCAATGGATAGTTTTTTAAAACCATTTTTAAAAAGAGGAGCTTAGTATGTTTTTAAGCTCTCAATCGATGCTTATCAAGTATGGAAAGGTCCCAAACTAGCAGTTGGATGGTACAGAGGGAAGCTCCCAGTTCCTGCCTGCCTCGTGGCCAACAGTCAGAGGACTTAACAGATATGAACATCAGAGACTGTCCCAAGAAGTGAAATGGTATCATGAGAAAAGTACAAGGCTTGCAAGGAAGGACGATATCACACCGCCTCCTGCCTCTGTGGAGCCTGATTGTGTAGGAGGCGTTGTGCAGAGGCCGAGAGGAAGGCACCTACTGTCTAATGGGGGATGAATCAAATGGTCACACATTTTTGGTATGGGGTGCTCAGTTTCAAAGGGAGATGGTACCATGAAAGAATCTAAAAGGGAACTGGCTAACTTTGCATGAAGAATCAGCACAGGTGTTTTTGAGGAAGTGTGTGTGTGTGTGTATGTGTGTGTGTACGTGTATGTTTGTTGTGGAGAAGAATGCAAATATTTGCTGACTAGAGACCAGTGTACACAAAGGTCCCGAGGGTGAAGAGAACCCCGGAAGTTGCAGAGGAATCGAGTAAGAGTAAGGCCTAGAACAGGAGCCAGAGTCTGGAGGGCCCGGTGTACTGTGTTGATGATGCCGTCCATAAGGGAGTTTGGGACAGTGAGTGTCATTATTACTGGACTTGAATTTTCAAAATAACCCTCTGGCTCCAGTGATTTGAAAGGGTCTAATATGGATTTGGGGTGCTTTTGACTCTGCCAGTGAAAGATCTCACCATGCGAAGCTCTTAAGCATGTTTTCTTTTGTTCTCATTCATGAGAGATTTTGTTCCAGCTTCCGACGGTTGCCGTCAGGCCTTGGCATTCCTTGGCTTGTAGGTAATAAAGCTCCAGTTGCTGCCCCTGTCTGCACGTGGCTGCTTCCCTCTCTCTGTGCTCCTACCTCCTGCCTGGGCCCTAGTCACTGCCTTAGGGCCCACCCCAGACTAGGATGACCTCATCTTGATTAAACTCATTACATCTATAACGACTCCCCCAATAAGATTGTATTCCAAGGTTCCTGGCAGATAGGATGGGACCCAGCACACAATCCAACCCAACAGCTCCTCAGGACTTTGTTTTTGGAATTATTTCAACCAGAAGAGATCTGCAAAGAAACGGTTCTAGAACATCCTGAAGTTGAAACCGTGAGTCACAGCCATGAGTGGGCTCTCCCCGGACAAGCAGGTGTGCAGCAGTTGTCGCTTAGAGTCCTTCAGTCATTTATTTTGTCTGGCTGGCTCCCAAAGACGTTCGGGCTTGCGATCCAATACTGCCAGCAAAGTGTGCAGTATTCTGGTGAGAATACAACCAGAGCTTGCTGGGGAGCCAGTCACAGGGCCCGGTTCCATAGAGACCGCTTGACAAGTGCCAGAAGAATGAAGAATGCTGCAGGCTTGAGCTGGGGACCGTGTCTCCGGAAGACCACAGATGATGTCTATTATGTCCCCAGGCGTCGGCCATCACCTTGGAAACAGGCCATCTGACAGCACGTCAAGGAAGTTGTTTCAGAGAATTATTTCAGCCGGAAGAGCTCTCTGCAAAGCAATCCATTCCAGCCTGCTGTGTCATGGAGTGGTCCCCACGTCCCGGACATTTTTGCTTGCGATGCAGCCGCAGCCAGCGTGAAGCCTACACCTGTCATGAGCTAATGTTTGATCCTTGCCAAGGTTTGGCTTGGGCTCCATTAACAAGCTGGAAAGGACCTTCCAGGGAAGTGTGTTAATAGTTAACCCTTTCCCCTAATACTCTTCCTCTCCCTGGGAGGAAACAGCAGCTTGCCAAAACACCTCTGGGCAGTTTGGGGATTTGCTTTTGCTTTTGAATATTTTTTAGTTTGGGAGACAACGGTAGAAAAATGTTAATAGAAACTGAACTTCCCAGGAAGGGTGTGTGTGTGTGTAGGTTAGTTGGTATGGTACTTATGGGTACTTCAGCCCCCAGTACCACATAAGCATAATAATGCCTCAGTGGCTCATGCCTGTAATTCTAGTACTTGGGAGGATCAGAAGTTCAAGATCATCCTTAGTTCAAGGGCCAGCTTAGGTTATATGAGGCCTGGTTTAGAAAGAAAAGTAGAAAGACAAAAAAAGAAAGTGAACATTCAGTACGAGGTCTGTAAACCTTTTTGAAAAGAAAAATCAGTGTGCATCAGAGCCTGGGCCAGGAGAGTGCTGTAAGGCAGAGACAAGGCCCAGACTATTACAACCTCCCTAACTGTAGTCAGAGCAGACTCAAGGGTGTGGGTAGGATAGGGGCAGTTGGCAGTTCTGACCTCAGCACCCAATCCTGTTTCTGTGCCTGACAGGCATGGGGGTGTTTTTCATGTGACAGTTTCCATTTTGCTGTGTATATTTCTACAGTGGGACCCTGGTGGTGGTTGTGGGGAACGTTCTCCCCCACGTCTAGCCCTGTGGCCTTGAAATGCTTCCATCAGACCTTGGGTACCATAAGAGCACCGCTGGGAAGTGCTACAGAGGCTCGGGCCTATGGTGGTTGAGGCAGAGCATCCTCGGAAGGAAGGATGGCTTCAGAGAGGACTGGGGCTCCACAGTGTGGGAACCTGAGTTTAAAGGACCCTGGTGGAAGAGAATCTGGGGTTAATAGATGGGCAATGGGGAGGCTCAGAAAACAAGAAACTTCCAGGTAGTTCAGTCCAGAGAGTGCAGAACAGGGCTGGTACATAGTAGACTGTTGGGAAATATTTGTTGAATGAATGAAAGAATGAATGAATGATTGAGATGAGATGAACAGAGAACTTTGTTGTTAGAGAAGTTGAGATCTCCTGAAACTACTGAGAGCTCTTTGTTTGTTTGCTGCTTATGTCACTTTTCTGTATGATGGGGAGGCGCAACCCATTTTGTGGACAAACCAGCAGCCTATTTCTTTAAATGTCTTAACATGTTAAAATTATTCTATTATAAGCTATATTTGCATACATTTGCGTGTGTGTGCCTGTGTGTGTTGTATACGTGTCAATGTGTGGGTACGAATGCTCATACATTTGACACAGAGGCCAAAGGAAAAAGCAGAGACTGCAGGTTCCTTTCTCCATCACTGTCTTCAGTAAACAGGATCTCCCAGAGAATGGAATGCTCTCTGATCCAGCTAGACTGGCTGGCCAGCAAGGTCCCAGGATTTGACTGATTCCACCCCGAATGCTGGGTTTACAGGCGTGTGCAGACATGCCCAGCCTTCTTGGTTTTATTTTAATCATGGGTATTAGGGATTAGAACCTTGGTCCCAAGTACTTTTAACCACTGAGCACTCCCCCGAGCCCCACACATTTTTCTTATAAGCAACAATACCAGAACACTTCAAGTAAGACTGGAGTATTTCCTGACTAGCCTGAATTCCAGGATGCTTCTTCATCCTCAGAGCTTAGCTCTTTGCCTGATGTGTCACCTGACAAGCTTTGATGTCCAAGAGCATTTAGACACATGAAGCATCACTTTGCTTATCGGCAAGGAATGTTGATATATAAATGGCAAGGTTTTATTCCACCAGTTGTTTTTGTCACTCAGCAAAGTGACCTGGAGACCTCTCTGTGGTTCTGTCCAAACATACCTTATTTTCTCTAACTGCTGCGCAATACTTTTGGGTTTTCTGGTCCACCATTTGCTGAATCACCTCTGTACGATGAGCATCGAGACTGTTCCCAGTGCAGTGAAGAATACCCCTGTATGTGCCTGCTTGGGAAGTGTGTGAATTTAACTGCATTAATTACCCATCTGGAGTCATCCTGATATGTTTGGCCTTCCTTAGTACAATAGTTTTATGCTTTGGCAATTGTACAAGGATGGAGCAAACTAGGTATCTTATAAGAAAAAGAATAGCTCCTTCAAGGCTCAGGTCTTCGGAGGAAAAGGACTTACCCACGGTAGTGTTTGCTGACTGCACAGAGCTGGGACAGCATGTGTCTTTTATCATACATTTGATGGGTTGGGAGCATGGTTCCCTGGGAGCAGCAACAGAAAGCTGTCTGCACCAGCAGGCCGTATTCTCGTTCCTGCTTTCTGGTTGGCTTCCATCTAGCCCCAGGCTGCCCTGAGGGTGATCTCTGGCTGACATATATGACATCGAGGAGGCTGAGGTATGCTTGTGTGTGTCAGGGGCAGTGAGTGAGTGTGTGTTTGTGCCTGTGGCCTGAGCCATGTTCCCTTGAATTCACATGTTGAAATTGCCTCCTCAGGGCAGCAGTGTTTGAGGACCTTTAAGAGGTGAGAAGGCAAACCTGAATGTGTTTATCCCTTCCACTCCTCTGCCCAATGAGCCTGCCCTTCCTTTTAGCAACAGGACATCATCTTGGAAACAGAGAGACGTCAAACCTTGAAAACTTGTCAGACACCCAGCCTGCTGTCACCTTTGTCATGAATGTCCTGCTCCCCAGAGCTATGAGAAACCAATTTCTGTTGTTTATAAAGGAGCCTCTCTGTGGTGTTCTGTTGCAGCAACACAAACAGAATAAGATATTACCTTATCCCAAAAACCCAAATAAAACACAAGCAAGCAAACAACAGCAAAACAAAAATAAAAGCAAAAACCAAAGCATACAAAATATCTCATTGTATAAGCTGTAGTGTGTCACAGTGTGTCTCACAGTGTATCCCTCTGTCCACACATCTTCATGGCAGTGAGTCATTGGGCTGGTTTGAGGTCTCTGGCTTCTGTGACATCATCAGTATTGGCTCCTCACCAGGACTCCTCTGGATTATCCTGTTGTTGCCCCGTGTCATCGAGATCCTGAAGCTTTAGAACAGCAGGACTGGCCCCTCATGCGTCCCAACCATTTGCAGATGATATAGATTTGGGAGTGGGCCAATTCAGAACCCCAGATCTGGGCCTAGGTGATAGCTGAGCTGCTTAGCCTGCTAACGCTCCTTTATCTGCACCACCAGGGTGAGTCACTCAGTGCAGCCCTTGGCAGGAGGTAGGGTCAGCTCTCTCACTCTCATGCTCTTGGGGATGGCTCATCTGCACCCATGCCTTCAGAGTGAGTTGTACTGTGCTGTCTAGAGAAGGTTCTGGGCCCACTCTCCCAGTGTTACAGCCTTTGAGGGGCTGGGCCTGCTCTCCTGCTCTTACATCCTTGGGGCTGGCTCACCCTTGCCTTCAACATCTGAGCCAGCTCCACTGTATTACCCAGGTGAGGTTTAGGGCCCTCTCTCTGAAGTGCTACAGCCAGGGTTGAGACAGGGCTAGCTCTCCCACCCCTAAGACTCTAGGGTTAGCTCTCCTGGCTACTGCAGGTGGCAAGGGAGGGGGAGGGCATCACCCATGCAACCACAGTATGTGTGTGTGTGTGTGTGTGTGTGTGTGTGTGTGTGTGTGTACACTTACACCCTTGGCGCTGGTTTACCCATACCCCCACTCTACAAACCCCTGCCACACCAGGATTAGTTCTAGTGTGCTGCCTTGGCAAAGCCCAGGGCCGCTCTCTGGAGTGCTGCCCCTTGTGAGAGATGGGGTCATTCATCTCTCTTGAGCACTGAACCCAGTGAGAGTTGGGGCCAGCTATGCACAGACCCTCAACATCCATATGGACCCTGGCAGCTGCCCTGACCATGTTCTCTAGTGGTAATATCAACCGTGGATATCAACACCAACCTTTGCCACTGCTTTGTGGGTATAGACTCAGGCATGGGCCTCAGTGGTGGTTCAGGCTGGGACCTCACCATGGCCCTAGGTGGCGGGGCTGGCTACTCATAACAGGTTACTCCTCTCTACCCTTGACTCTCCAGTTCCATCTCTCTTCACAATGCCCAAGCCGCTCCACTTCTCTTTCTCTCCCATCTGACCACCAAATACTCCCACATTGTGGTGGCTCCAGCTGCAGGCTGGCCATGAGGCTGGCAGGAAGGGCCATATCTTCCATTCATGCTGCATGGTGTGGCAGCAAGTGGATGACCATGGCCTGCCTCTACCATGTGCTGGAGGGTAGGTCTGTGGGTGGCCTGGAAGGCTACAGCTCTGTCTGTCTTCCTTCTCCTGCACTGTGCTGCTGGATTAGATTTGATTTCATCTCATTTCATTTCATTTTTATGAGTCCTAGGCATAAGATAGTTTTGGCCATCGAGCCGGGCATTGAACAGAGGACTGCCATCTGCTCTACCTGTGACTGATACACCACCAACAAGGTGTCACTTTACCCATTGCCAAGGGGTCGATTTTTTAAGAGGAGGATTTATTTAGCTTATTGTTGTGGTGGTCCAAGAACATGGGGCTGATATCCTAGTGAGGCTCCCCTGGTTGTATCAATAAATCATAGGAATCAGTTTGGGAAACAGCCATGCACAGCAGGGGTCATGTGAAGTACCCTCTCTAACAGCGTCCTCCCCTAAAGGAGCTTACTGTGAACTGACAAGGCGAACCATCTGTTCTTTCTGAATGAAGGCGGTACTCTCCTGATCCCCCGCCTCTTTTATTTATTTATTATAGTGTTTTGAAGAATGGTTTCATATAGCTTCGTCTTTTCTCAACTTTGCCGTGTAGCCAAGGATGACCTTGAGGTCCTCCTGCCTCTACTTCCTTAGTGCTGAAGTTATAGATGTCCATCACCACACCTGGTGTACCCAGTGCCGGGAATGGAACTTGGCCTTGTTCATGATAGACGAGCCCTTTCCAGCCCCAGTGCAGACAGCCTCTTACAGTTCTAGCACCAAGAGTTCTATGGTAGGGACCAAGCTTCCAAAGCATATGCACCCACCATACCCACTTAGACCACACCTACATCACAGCGCCCGATGCCACATTTGTTCGACCTTCATATACACCTCCATACCGTTAGGTTTGGCTTGCCTTAGTTTTCTATGGAGGTCAGATTTTCACATCTTCCTGCACTTTTCTTCATCCTTCTTCAGGTCACCTTTGATAAATAGGGCTCAGGCCTCTCTCTCCCTCTCCTGATTAAGTGTCCAGACTCCAGAGTTAAAGATGTTGACTTAAAGCCTGGTTTCATCTCTTACAAGCAGAATCCCCATCCCACCCCTGTATTGTATTTGTATGAGAGCTCCCTGGGTCTTCGTTTCAACAGAACAGATGGATGAATCCACACATTCATTATTCTCTCACTGAAGTGAGAAAGCCTGCTGTCCATGACAAAACGAGTGACAGAGATGACCAGCGGAGGTGGTTAAAAATAGTCACAGGACTTAAGACCTGCGAAGTCTCTGATGTAGCCTGAGTGGATGACAAGGCTCTCAGTCTTTGGAGGGTTTTCTTCCTGTTGGTATCAGCTGCTGGAGCTATTCTAAGAAATTGGGTTCTATAAATCAGGAGAACAGAGAGAGGTTGAAAATGTCTCCCCACAAAGGTGCTTCTCCAGCCCAGCTCACCCTGGCCCTAGTACTGATGACTCCCAGAGACCACATTAGCTGTCAGGAGGTTTCAAGCCAACTTGCTGTGGTCCACAGAGAGCCACAGCCAGGCTGAGTGACTTCCTCTCTTTCCTTTTTCATTCTGCCTTGGTGTAAGTATTTGAAAACCCAGAAAACTATGATGGCTGTCATAGTGGTTGTGAAATTTTTGGTGGCTTTTATTGTTTGTTTGTCTCTCTCCGCCCTCCTTTTGCTTCTGTTTCCTTTTCTAAAAAACACATTTATTTGTGTATTTTTATAATTTATTTTGGCATGTAGTGGGCACATATACCACAGCTCCTGTGTGGAGGTCAGAGAACAACGTTGAGTTGGTCTTCTTCCACTGAATGCATTCTTTACCTACTGACCCACCCAACCTCACTGTCTTTCTTTTCCCTTTACTTAAACGACAGAGACAAAGTAGGGAGAAAAGAGGACTGTGGCTCAGGCCCATAATTTCAGGTACTCATGAGACCGAGGCAGAAGGATTACAAGTTCGAGGCCAGCCTGAGCAACTCAGTGAGGTTTTTAATCTCAAAATGAAACCATGAAGAAAGCCTATATGTATGTAAGCCTAGGCTGACCTTGTGGTCTCCAGCATCCTCTTGCCTTAGCCTTTAGAGTCCTGGGATTACAGGCATGTGCTGCCTTGTTCAGGTTTATGGGTGCTTGGAATCTAAACTCTGTCCCTTAGGCTTATATGACCCGAGTCATTTCCTGAGCCAGAGAGGGAGGCTCTCTTTTACTGAGACACAGTCTCATTCTGTAGTCCAGGCTGTTCTCAAACTCATGTCAATTTCTAATACCCCAGTCTCCCAAGTGCTGGATGGGTGTGCACCACAGGCCATGCCCAGTGATACTTATTTTTCATGATCTGAAATCCCAATCTGTAGAGAGGTCTGGAGGTATCAGGACAGACACATGTTGGAGATGATTGTAGAGCAAACACAGTTGAAAGCCAGTAGGGGTGTGTGTGTAGGGGGCAGTATGATGAATAGTTTTACCCAAGGTCAAACGTAAAATATACCGACATCTGTCTGTAGGGTCAGTGGGTGCTTTCCCACAGCTGGCTCGCCACGACGGATGCTGCACAGAGACTTCTACCTTCTAGGAAGTCAGGTTTTTCCTAGCGCACAGTTGAATCTGTTAATAGCTATCAGACAGGATTTCCTCCTGGCCATTCCATTCTTGGTTAAGTTGGGTCCACAGAACAGGAACTGCATTACAGTGGTGCCTTTGTGTTTGCCTCGCCGTTGTCTAGGAAGAAACTAGAATTCCTCAGGAGGATGTTCGAGGATCGATGTGGTTTGATTCCAGTTGTTGCCCACATTCAGCTATGGAGCTAAGATGTGTGCAAAGCTTGAACCGGGAGTTTGCGTCATTCTTACTTGAAAGCTTTTGATCCCTGAATAGCTGCGGGGAGGAGAGTGATACAGGTCCAGGCGCTGCTGTGTAATGGAACACAGGATATTAGAAAAGAGCATTGAGGGAGTCTAGAAGTCACAAAGAGCTGAAGGAGAACAGGTGGGAGGTGACTGGAGTCTTCCTGGGGTGCCATGGGAAAGTGGAAATCAACTGGGATACATTTGGAATGAGAGGAGGAAGCTGCCCCTCACTCCCTGAGTTCTAGATAAAACACAGTGGGTCTTCAAGTCTGCCTCTCCTGCAGTGAGGTATTGGGGTTGGTAAGTCAAGAACTACTGTATGTTTTCCTAATGGGCCGCATTGGTTAAGTGTAAAAAAAGACAGTGAACAAGCCATGCCCCAGTCATCCTGGTCCAGGGCAGGCTCAAGGGGGACCCTGTCCAGGTATGAAAAGCCACTAGGCTGCAAGGCAGGTCCATCTTGCCAGTAGTAAACTCACACGATCAGGTACTTGCACCCTGGGCACAGATCCAGGCTGTGGAGTGAAGATGGTCATTGGTCACACAACTCGGTCACAGTTACTGTTCTATTGCTGGGCAGAGACACCATGACCAATGGTGTAGAATGGACTTACTGGGGGCCTTGCTTACGGTTCCAGAGGGTTAGAGTCCAGGATCTTCATGGTGGGGAGCATGGCAGCAGGCAGGCAGACATGGCGCTGAAGTGGCAGCTGAGAGCCCACATCTTCTCCACATGTAGGAGGCAGAGAGAGAGACAGAGAGGGAAGGAGGGAGGGACGGAGGGACGGAGGGAGAGAGACAAAGAGAGAGAGAGACAGAGACAGACACACAGAGAGACTAGGAATGGCACTAGTTTTTGAAACCTCAAAGCCTACCCCAGTGACACCTCTGTAATCTTCCAAAAGCTCCACCAACCAGGGACCAAGTATTCACATCTATGAGCTTATGGGGCATTCTCACTCAGACCACCACACTCAGTAAGGGTGATGTATGCAGCAAAGAATGATGGGTAAAAATGATACATGTGTCATACAGTTCCTCCCCCAGATTGCGGTTAAGAGCACTGGCTGCTCTTCCAGAGATCCTGAGTTCAATTCCCAGTAACCATTGTGGTTCACAACCATCTGTAATGGGATCTGGTGCTCTCTTCTGGTGGGTCTGAAGACAGCGAGAGTATACTCATATACATAGAATAAATCTTTAAAAAGAAGTCAGTTCCTAAGACCCACTCTTGGAAAACTTCTGTTGGGCAGTTGGCACCCACGGCACACTCCCCTCCCCCTGGTGACTGATACAAATGGCTCAGGTGTCACCCTGGTTACATGAGGTTAGTTGTGACCTTGACTTAGCAGTTACTTTGCATAGTAAGAAGGGGATTCCTGTCTAAGTCTTGTAGAGTGGCAGGAGTGTTTTAGAACTGGGCAGAATGCTGGCCTGGAGCAGGTCAGACAGACCCTTCCGGTTCAGGGGAAGCTTGAGCCGTTTTGTCACTGCAAATCTGACAGTTTCCTTTCTCTCAAGGTCCCGTGCCATGCACGGTGAGTAACTTCTCCCACAGAACAGGGAGACATGGCATGTCCTAAGTGTAAACCTCTTGGGGTCTCTACTGCTGGCGTTAGTTTGGCTGCTTATTCGAGGCAGGGTATTACGTAAGCCTATCGTGGTCTGGTGCCTTCTTCCTGAGTCTTTGCTTTGTCACTGATGCTCCTGTCAAAGTGGGATCTGCCACTGGCTATCAGGGATCTTCGTCTGACCTTGCCTTTCTTCCCTTGCTTCCCATATCCCATCCTGCCAGGCCACACGGCCATTGCGTGGCTGTGTCGTGTTGGCTGGTGTGGCCAGACTAGGTGACACTGACTTTCTTCTGAATGGTGACTGTCAGAGTCCTGCTGGAAGCAAAGAACTCCCTGTCTGTAAATCTGAAGTGCTTCAGCTGGAGAGACGGCTCAGCGGCTAGGAGCCCTTCCTGTTCTTGCAGAAGACCCGGATTTAGTGTCAGCGTCTACATGGTGTCTCACAACCGCCTTTAATTCCAGTGCCAGGGAACCAATGCCCTCTTCTGACTCATAGATTTCCTGCATATAGATTGCTCAGACATAATTAATCAACGAATCAAAGTGTTAAAAATAAGGTAAAAATGGAATGTAATATATAAAATAAAAGGAATAATTAAAAAACAAATCTGAGCATGATTACTTCCATGAACTGCCTAGTCCCTGGCAGCTAGAAGAAGTCCTTTGTGGAGTCTGCAGCCTCCTCAGCTTCCTGACTGGCCCAAATGTCTGTTGTTCTTGGCCTTTGACATTTCATGCTGGTAAGAGACATGGCTCCAGATCAGCCTGTAGTTGTTCAAATCAGAAGTCCAAGGAGCTCTTGTGGCTCTTTTTGGAGGGCTCCTCTGCTGTTGGACCTGTGGTGCTATGGTGCTAGTCTCCTGTGTGGAGAGATGCCGCTCGGGATGCCAGGTAGCGAGCTGATGTGAATATGCCAGGGGGTATCTGCTAGGTCGTCTCGTTGGACAGTCCAGATGGTGGCAGAGTCTAGAAGTCTCTGATCCGCTCTGTCCAAAGGTGGCCTGCTGACAGCTTGAAGTATAGTGCCCTGGGTAATTGGCTTCCTCATTTAGTAATTTGTCTGCTTTCTTTCCCCTTCCTCTGCTTCCTCTCTTGTAAACTGATAGCCTCCTGCCCCTTCAGCAGACTGACAGAGCCGGTCTCCTGAGCAGAGGCCACAGGGCGGGGTGCCAGAACCCAGGTGGAAGGCCATTTGGAAAACACATACAGACAAACACTATGTGCCTTCCAGTGACTCCTCTGCCTGCTTGTGGAGACGTTAGCTCCTAACTGCCACTTCCCCCCATCTTGAGCTATAGTCCCCCGTCACTATTGATTTTTCTTTCTCCTTTTTGTCTGCCTCCTTTTTTGCCCTCCCCGTTTCTTTTACCCGTGCCCATTGCTTTTGCAACTGACCTAGTTAAAATTCAATTCAGAAAAGGAAATTATACATTTGTTAAGGTTAAGCTACCCTTTTCTCTTTATTTTCCTTTTTTTCATGTAACTATTATTTTTTTCCCTCTTTCCAAGGAAGCAAACTAAATTAAAAACACACATTTCTGTTTCATTCTGGCACCTTCCTCCTCTCAAATGTGTTTGTCTTCAGGTGTCGGAAGTCCCAGGACCCAACAACCCTGCTTCATTGAAAATACAGATACACCACTCAGAACTTTAGCCCTCGGAGCTGGAAAGTGATGTCTGTTTTCACTTAATAAGTCATTTTGTTTTCCAGGTGGAATACAGATTATTCTTGGACAAACTTAGGAGCAGACCTGCCCTTGCTGCTGGCAGGGTTAGGTCAAATGTCTGAGCCTGCTCTCCATCTGGAAGGGCGGTATCAGTGTCCACCCATTCACTGGTGCTGTTCCCAGATGTTGGGTCCTCTTGGTAGCATGGGTAGGGGAGGGGCTCTGCTTCTGCTTCACAGTGGGTCAATTGGTGCAAGATGGGTCCCACTGACCGGCACAGGACTATAACTGGTGTCCACTGTGCTCCCTCTTTTCTTGCTTTTGTTGTGGTTGTTATGACTTACAAGGGCTCACGCTTTGCTCTAGTGAGTTGTGTGGAAGCAGGAATCTGACTTCAAATCCTAGCTCTGTCAACTGGGAAGCCTTAGACAAGTTCTTCACCCCCTTGGAACATCAGCTCTCTCATAAGCTTCATGTGAAGCCTACACTCTTGTTTAGAGCCACAGTCCCAGCATTCAAGGTGTTCAAAAGTGAATATATTCCAGGAATGGCTGTAGTTGTTAAGAACAAGGACTTTGAACAGTGTTCAAATTCCCATCTGCTCCCTATACTCCCAGAGTGGGTGCTCGGGCCTGGCCTGTCACTTCACCTTTCCCATCCAGTGTCTTGGGGGAAAGGACATGGGATTTGTGTCAGTTTCCTAGGCTGCCACACAGCTACAGTTTTCACAGTAAACTTACTCTTTAAATTCAGGGTGCTGCAGAGTCATATTCATCTTGGAGGATGCAAGGAAGATTCTCTTGCTTCATGAAGCTCGTGGCTCTAGGTGGCCATCAGCTTGTGGAAAGTCCCTCTGTTCAATATCTTGAACTTCACAGCCTTCTTCTCTCCTATAAAATATTTGTCATTGGATTTGGTATGATTATGATAATGTCAGCTCAAGACCCTTAATTATATCTGCAAAGACCCCTTTTCTAAATAAGCTATCATTCATGGGTCCGCTGTGCCCGGATCTTTTTGGGTCCTGTTGTATGGCTATCGTGAGAGTCAGTTGAGTCAAATGTTTGTGATAAGGCCTTGCAGGTAGTAAAAGGGAATTAAGTGTTTTCCTGTGTGTTACAGAAATCCCATTATAAAATTTGAGATACATGTGTAAAATTGAACGGTGCCTGGTGCACACCCAGTCAGAGCTCAGGAAATTCAGTTGTTGGTTAACTTGGCAAACCACTGTGGAGGCCTACTGTGTGCCAGGTGCTTTGGTCTTAGAGCTCAGGAAATTCAGTTATTTGGTTAATTTAACAAACCAGTGTGGAAGGCCTACTGTGTGCCTAAGTGCAGTACTTGTATAACAAATAATCCATACTAAAAAGTGAATAATTAGTAGAGAGCACAGAACAGCCTTTCCCTTTGACCATGCACATCACCCGCATCTCACCAACAGTGTCTTGAGCAACGTCACTGGTGCCAGCCCTGTGGGTACCGGCCTTGTAGGCCTGGGATGCCCCAACATGACCCTAGGGAATGGAAGAGACTACAGAGATCAGCCCAGAACGGAGACCAAGTTTCTTGCTTGTGGTTTCAGAAGCATAAAAGATCAATTTTAGTTTTAGAAAAAGCCGAGTTCAAAGGTTTGCGGTTTGGTTTTCGAGGGAGCTTTTTGCTTTTCTAATTTGTTGGGATCTGGTAGAGGAATGAGGGCCATCAATCTTGCCTGAAACTTCAGTCAGTCTTTGTGTTTTCAGTGGTGTCCAGGCTGCTGGCCCGGATCAGGCAGAGCTACTGGGGCTGAGGCCCAGAACCCTGTGGGCAGTGGGCCATGGTGAGCACTCACCTCAGAGCAGCATTGCTGATCCCCGTTACCATGGCGGCAGCAGACTGTTCTGAGAGACCTGAGAATGAATTAAGTGGAAGGGAAATGGCCGGTGCCCTCAGAACAAAAACAAGAAACCGAAGCAAGTTTCTCAGGGTTTGTGGACGTCGTATTGGCCCCTTTGTCATGTTGTGCATGTCAGCGAGGGACATCTTGGTGAAAAAGGTTAGGAGGACCTGCCCTGCCCTTCGCATGGCATGACCTTCACAAAAGGAAGATTGGCTCCTACAGATGGAGGATTTTTCATGGCTGGAGGCTGAATGAGAGCCCTGTTGTGGGTGGCGACCCGTGTTCATCCATGGCAGTGACGGCTCGTTTTATCTTCGAGTGCAGTCCACATCTGCGGAGTATGCCCTGATGGGACACGGTGACCTGGAAACTCAAATTCTGTTTGGGAAAAGACTGTATAGAAAATAAACATGTGGGATAAAGAAACGAAGCGCAGGACAGGAAGGAATGGTCTGAAAAAGTAACCAGGAAAACCGTGACTGAGGGGCAGGTTCAGAAATTCTGCTGCTCCCGGGGCCCTCAGCTCTGACATCACTGAAATTGCTCAATAGAGACCTCCAAGTGGGCAGTTGCTTTTGGAGGCTGCCCAGTGCGCCCCCAGCTACCAGACAGAAGAGCCCTGACCTACTTTCTTTCTTTCCTTCTGAAAAGAAAGTTTTGCTGCTTGCTGTGGGGCCTTGAACAAGGCAATGAACTCCAAGGAGTAGGGGTGTGTGTGTGTGTGTGTGTGTGTGTGTGTGTGTGTGTGTGTGTCTCTCCCTGGCACTGTTTAGTATGTCAGATTGTCAGATTGCATGTGTCCCTCACAGAGATGAGCAAGCCTCAAGCCTCCACGGACTTGCATGGGGATAGGACCAAATAGATAGTTTGGACATTGCCATTGCTTCCTTTTGATTTTTCCACTCAGTGACTTCAGGCATTCTGATTCTCTACTTAGAGCTCTTTCCTGCTGAGAAAGAGGTAGGCATTATCTTTGTGTCCAAACAGAGCCGACAGTAACTCAGCCTCCCGACTTGGACCCACGGCTGTGTTACCCTTGCTGAAAACCAGGTCCATGGCTTTCCTTTGCATCTTGGTTGACACTGTAGAATGCTGAAGTCAGCATCCTGCCTCACCGTCCCCATATGCCGATCCCACTCTTCTCCTGCTCCAGCACATGCGTGCTTTTTCTGATCAGGTTCCTACTGCTCATCCCTCCCTAGGTCTCTGCAGAGTCCTCTCTTTGCGTTAGAAACTCTGTCCCTAGGTCTCACATGCCGACTGCTTCTCTGACTTGCATTCATGGGATCCTTTCTTAGATAGACCTATGCCACCATAATGTCCAGGATGTCCATCCCACTGGCCACCTCTTTTTGTGCTCTCTGCTTCATTGCTTCAGGTCTCTTGCTGCTGTTGGAAGTCATCAGATTCACTGGAACTCTAGTTCTGTCTTTTTTCCTTCTTATTTTAATTCATAATTAAACAATAATTAGTAACAGGTATTAATTAATATTTAATTAATGAGTTAATTAATTTTGAGGCAGAGCCTCATGTAGTCCGGGTTGACCTCAAGTTCAGTACGTATCAGTATGTAGTTGAAGCTGTCTTTGAACTCCTGATCTTCATTTTGCTTCTAGAGGATTTGGGCTGTGTCTATGCGCCTTCATGCCCAGTTCATATGGTGCTAGGGGAACCTAGAGCTTCCTGAGTACTAGGTAAGCCCTCTACCAAATGAGCCACATGCCCAGTCCTACTCTTTATTTAGACAACATCATACACATTCCATGCTAGCCTCAAATTCACTGTATATCCAAGGACCATCTCTAACCTCTGGTCTTCCTGCTTCTGCCTCCTGAGTATTGGGATCATAGGTTTGCACCATCATTCCTGGATTGAGCTGGTCATTCTTATTCATTGAATACATGAGTGCTTACCCTTTCTTAGGAAAGGGAGATTGAAAATCTCTAAGAAGTAAGCTTTCCTTAATCTCCTGGACCTAATTGATAGTCTCAGAGAGCAGGCTTGGCCTGTAGCTCCCTTCATGGTGATCACTGTGCTGGGGTGGAGTGTACCTAAGACTTCCAGAAGAAGGGATGCTTACGTTAACCTAACTGCTTTTGATCCCTAACTTCATGGAAAGTGACCTCTTGTCGACTTGCCATACAAACATGTAACTATTAAATCCTAACCTTTCCTCTCTTGTTCATTCCCAAGGTGTCATGCTAATTTCAAAATCACAACATGTTACAACTTGTAAAAGTCTTATAGTCTTGAGAAACTCCAACAACACTTTAAAAGCTCTGTCTCTTTAAAATATCCAAAGTCTTTCAACTGTGGGCTCCGGTAAAATCCAAAGTAAGTTACATACTTTCTCCTCTTTCTACTTCCAATTGGGGGCACAATTACAATCAGATCAAAGCAAAACCAAAATCCAACTATGTAAAAATGTGTCCCAACTCTGGGGTTCATGATCTTCTGGCTTGGACAGTTTTACTTCTCTGGTTCTGTCGTTGACAGTACACACAGCATGTCCAGTGTGCTCTCCTTACCAGCTGTTGTCCTTGGCAGTCACCTTACAGCCCTAGCATCTTTACTATCCTGGTGTCTCCATTACAGCTGGGGTTGCACCTCCACAGGCTTCTCTCTCAGGGATTTATAACTTCTTCAATTCTACAGTTTTCCTGAGTCCAAAACCAGTAAATCATGTGGGAGACTCTTAGACTTCACCAGGCTCAGCTGTTGACTTGAGACATCGTAGCCTCGAATCCCACAGCTTCTCCGTGCTGACTCTGAGGAAACACTTCTCAGAGGATTTCACCCCAGTGATGCTGCTCTCTTGTTAATCACAGCTGATTCTTCAGCCCCAGCTGAGCAGAAACCAGGGACACACACACACACACACACACACACACGCTAAAACAAAACACCAAAACCAAGGTATCACATGAATGGCTCTGAAAGAAGTTTGTGCCTCTCTCTGAAATTTATAAGCCAGGCTTCCAGCATCTACATTCCTCTCAACATTATCTTTCAAGCTTTCACAGATAATTCCACTAAGTTTTGATTGCTCAGTGACTTTTCCAGTTCAAAGTTTTAAACACGCCCATAGTCCTCCCAAAACAACATGGTCAGGTCTGTCACTGCAATGCACCACTCCTGGACCAACTTCTGTCTTTGATTTTTGTTGTTGTGCTAAAACACTGACCTGAGGCTACCTGGAGAGGAAAGGCTTTATTTGGCTTATATAACCCAGTCATAGTCCATCACTAGGGAGGTCAAGCAGAGGCCACAGAAGAATGCTGCTTACTGGCTTGTTCCCCTTGTTCTCTCTCTCTCTCTTTTTTTCCCCCCAGACTTAATTCATTTATTTTTTTTTTCTATTAAAAACCCTTACATGTAGCCACAGCTGGAGCCTGGGTCCTCTGTGTGGGACTCTGGTGTGGGATTTCACAAGATGATCAGTGAATTTCTGATAAGGAGACTTGGTGAACACAGTCTCTTTCCAGAGGTTGGGGGTCAAGTCTTAAAGGTGGTATCAAAGGTGGCCTTGGCAAAGTTGCCCAGGGTGGCAGGGAAGCCTCTGGCTAAAGTATAGCAGTCATCTATACTGGTCATCATCAGTAGCTTCTTGGGCACAGGAGCAGAGACAATGCCAGTGCCTCTGGGGGCAGGGATGAGATGCACCAGCACAGAGCCACAGCGGCCTGTCACCTTGCATGCGACAGTGTGGGGCTTGCCAATCTTGTTCCCCCAGTAGCCTCTCTGCACAGAGATGATGGAAAGCTTGGCCAGGAGGATGACCCCTGGGATGGCAGTGGCAACCTCCTTGGAGCACTCAACACCAAGATCAATGTGATTGTTGTAGTCCCCAATAGTGACAAAAGCCTTGAACCTGGTCCACTGGCCAGCCTGAGTCTGCTTCTGCACTGGCATGATTTTCAGAACCTCATCATTCAGGGATGCACCATTTGGTGTTTTCCCAAAGAAGAAGGAAGAGGAGGAGGAGAAGGAGGAAGAGATGGAGGAGGAGGGAGAAGGAAGGAGGAGGAGGAGGAGAAGCAGCAGCAGCAGCAGCAGCAGCAGCAACAACAGCAACCCTATGTCTTTCTTTCTTTGGGTTTTGCTGTTGCTGCTGCTGTTTTAGACAGGGTCTCTTTATACAATCTTGGTTGTCCTGGAACCCATTATGTAAACTGGGAAGTCCTGAACTCAGAGAGATCCACCTACCTCTTCCTCTTCCTCCCAAGTACTAGGACTAAAGGTGTGTTACAGCATCCCTGACCTCCTCATGTTTTTCTTTTATGTTTTCTCTCTTATATAACCCAGGACCACCTGCCCAGGGTAGGCCCCATGGACAATGGCTGGATCTTCTTTTTTCTTTTCTTTTTTAAGTTTTATTTATTTTATTTAATTTATATGACTACACTGTAGCTGTCTTCAGACACACCAGAAGAGGGCATCGGATCCTATTACAGATGGTCGTGGGCCACTGTGTGGTTGCTGGGAATTGAACTCAGGACCTCTGGAAGAGCAGTCAGTGTTCTTAACCACTGAGCTATCTCTCCAGCCAGGGCTGGGTCTTCTTAACATCAATCATTAATCAACAAAGTACCGCCCCCCCAGACTTGCCTTTGGACCAATCTGATGAAGACATTTTCTTAGTTGATATTCCTTCTTCCCAGACAACAAACTCAAAACAACAACAAAATAAATAAATAAAACCACCAGTGCAGGAAACTTTTTGTTAGGAGTATGCACATGCCCAAAAGAGAGTGATACCACCTGGCTACTCTCAATATGATTTGTTTGTTTGGATTCCAGGCTTGACAGTATATGACCTGCCCCCTCCCTGCTTTGTCTCTTTTTTTTTTTTTTTTTCCCCCCCGGAGCTGGGGACCGAACTCAGGGCCTTGCGCTTCCTAGGCAAGCGCTCTACCACTGAGCTAAATCCCCAACCCCCCTGCTTTGGTTCTTGAGATGGGTTTCTACTGTGTAGCCCTGGCTGTCTAGAAACTCATTTTGTAGACCAGGCTTGCCTCAAAATCATGGAGATTTGCCTGCCTTTCAGCCTCCCAAATGCTGGGATTAAAAATGTGCACCACCACCACCCTATTCTTGCCATATTTAGATAGGAAGGAAAAAAAATGTAGTCATATCTCCTATCTGCTAAAAGCATTTAGTTGCAAATAGCCTTTACTATTTGGTTGACAACACCCAAGTCTGCTGCATGATTAAATATTCTTTCTCATACTTTACTTAGGCAAACACTTAAGGAGTTAGCCTTTGTTAAGTCTTATTTCTCTTCTGTGTTGTCTTTTCTTGAAATGACTAACTTGCCCCGTTCTTCCCGAGCATTTCAGTGTGAAGTTTGTTCACAGATAACAGATTCCAGCTTGCCTGTGCTCAGTGAGACAGAGCATCCATGCTCAAAGTGGATTTATTACCCATGATAAGTGTAGAGGGTCCAAAGAAGTCTAGATCTAATTCATTATGAACTAGTCCATTAAGGCACAGAACAGCGGCCTGGGGTGATGGAGTCTTACCTGCATTGTGTCCCTTTTACATAGTGTCAAGAGACCCAGAAGGCAACTTGGCATGGGCTTTACACCTCAGGGCTATGTGAGTCCCTGGGAGAAAGCATTAGAGGACATCTTGTTTCTAGGTTGGAACAGGGCCCAGGCTGTACCAGCCAGCTCCTTATCACAGGCTGGTACCTTCCCAGCACTTCCTACAGCTATTGTGAAAGTACAAATGAGACAGATGCGGCCAGTCCAAGTTTACCCAGAGCATGGCCCTGCACACAGTACAATGATTAGGTTAGATCAGACTCATCAAATCCAGAAACGCTGTGCTCAGTATTTTCCAATTATAAAATGTTTCCACCTACATGAAATAGTTTTTCTCACTATTCAGATGAAAGTCTTGTCATGGTCACTTCTGAGCCTTAGACATGAAGCGTTGTTGAAGTTGGAACCTTTCCCTTCTTTCCATAAGGAATCAGTTACTGGGTGACATTGTGTGCATGCAGTTTAATAGACCCTATTGGATCATAACAGTATATAATACTTTTATCTTAACAATTTATTAGATAGCACTATTGTATACATACACCCTCCCTCCCTCCCTCCAAAACAGGGTCTCTAGCCAGGTTGCCCTTGGAACTTGCTAAGTATTAGAAGATGATCTTGAACATCTGATCCTTCTGTGTCCAATTTCTGAGTGCTGGGATAAGAGGTATGCACTACCATGACCCTTTCTTAAAACGGTAGGGGTCAAGTCCAGGGCATCTTGCATGCCAGCCAAGCACTCTGTTCAGTGAGCTGTACCCCAGCCTGTGTACACCTTTGAAACATGTTCTGACTTTATGCTCTACAGATTTAGCCGTGTGGAATCAGCAGACCAGAGATTAAGACACTGTTCTCTAAACAATTAAATGAACAAGCAGTACCAGTAGCAACACAGAAGAACTGGGATTTGTTTTTCATGCTTCTATGAGCTCTTAATATTAAAGTACTTAAAATATTATTTCAAATATAATTGATAAATACATCTCATTTTTAAAATGCTTGCACTTGCTAGGTTTTTAATAAAAGTAAGCTTCTTTTCATCTGCACACAGAACATTTTGGTGTTTTCAGTAAGTTGCTAGTTGATGTAAGTTCCCTCATGTCTGTGTCAGGTTGTATATTTCCTGCTGATCTGCAGTTCTAAAGGAGCCATGGGCAGCAACATAACAGTCTCCATGCCCCTCACTTGGTTGCATGTCTTCTTTATTTCAAGTCATATCATAAGGAGATTTAAATTTTTCATGTTGCCAAATTAATATACTGTTTCTTTATCCATTTCCCTTTTTGTTTTGTTTTTGAGATAAGGTTTCACTATATACCTCTGGGTAACTTGGAACTCACTAGGTAGACCAGATGACCTCTGCCTACTGAGTGCAGAAATGAGGGACATACTCTACTACATCTGCCTTTGTTGTTTTGTTTCCTGGTACTGGTTCTAGGGATTGATGCTAGGGCCTCTTGTACAGGAGATAAACATTCTATCACTGAGTTGTATCCCTCCACACCCTTTTTCTTAAAACCCTTTTTTAAATTAAATTTTAAGTCAAGGCCTCATTAAGCTGCCCAAGCTGGCCTTGAATTCTAGCCAGCTTTGAACTCTTTACCCATCTCAGCCTCCTGAGTAGCTGGAATTGGAGGTCACATACCACCAGGGCTGACTTCCATTGTATTTCTTATTGTTTGTTTAAAAGATTCTTTATTAGAACCTTATCAATATTTCCCTTTCTTTTCTTCCAGAGGAAATGAGTGGTTGAGTTTTCACAGATAAAATTTTAGTCATAGAGAATGAAAAAGAATTTTTTTGGTAAGGTATGGTAGAATTTAGTTTTTAATTTTCCTACGTGGGGAAAGAAAGGCTTGGCTCTTGCCCAGATCTTGATTCTACTTCGTGCCACCTTTCCTTGGTTGTTGTTTGCCAGTGTTTTCCCAGGAAGGACTTGGTAGCCATGCATCAGGCTTTCTCCTAGACCCTTCTATATTCCCACTCCTCTGCAACTTTGGCCCGGGATCCTTTTAGGTTTTAGATGCTGGAAGCGAGGTTTTCTCATACTTGCTCTGTATGTGTGTGGAAAGGCCAGTGTGGAGGAGTTGCCATCCAATGGATAAGATGCCAGAGAAGAGCCTGGTGGGGGTGGGGGGAGGCGGCTCAGTTAGTAAAGAGCTTCCTGAACAAACCTGAGGCTTGAGTTCCGTTCTCAGCATCCACATGGAAAGCCAGGTGCCTGCTGGCCATGGTGGTGCACACTTTCAATCCTAGCACTCAAGAGACTTTGAGTTCAAGGCTAGCCTGGTATATACATAGTGAGTTCCAGGACAGCTGGTTTTAAATACTGAGACACCCATCCCCCATCTCGCAGGAAGAAAAAGGAGGAGGAGGAGGAGGAGGAGGAGGAGGAGGAGGAGGAGGAGGAGGAGGAGGAGGAGGAGGAGGGAGGAGGAGAAAGAAGAAGCAGCAGCAGCACCAGCAGTAGCACCACCACCACCATCAGCAGCAGCTCCTGCTGCTCTGGGGAAATGAAGCCAGGAGAACCACTGGGACTTGTTACCAGCCAATGGTGCTTAGTCGGTGAGATCCAGGTTCAGTGAGACCCCATCTCAAAAAGTAAGATTGAGAAAGCACCCAACATCAACCCCCACATGGGTGTATACATACCCATAACATGCGCTCACACACATGTACACACATGCACATGCAGGCACACAGACACACTCGAGTGCACACACATGAACACACGTACAGAGGAACCAGAAAGCCAGAAAAGGAACATTACTTTATGCAAGAGAACACAAGCCCTGCTTCCCTGGGGTAGGATGGAAACATACATGAACATACAAAGGCTGCCCTGGTTTATTTCTTTTTAAACTGTAAGCACAGTGCTCTCTTCTCCTGTTCATTTTGAAGAGTCTTACTGGGATAACACTATGCTGTGCCTGCCTGTTGGGACAGCATCCTAAACCACACAACATACCAGGAAGTATCTATTTCTGCTGTTGCCTTAGCTCTGGGAAAATTCTAGACCCGAAAGTGAGAACAATGGGGAGTCTGGCCTTTAAATAAATGCCTCCCAATGTCACATCTAAAAGTCACTGTCAGAGCTCTCAAAGCTTTGAGTTCGGATAGGAAACATAATCTGTTTTTGATGGTTCTAGGGTTTGAACCCAAGGCCTTGCGTGCTAAGCCACTGTAACTTACATATCAAGCCTTACATTTCATGGATCTGGGAGGATTGCCTGATTATTAATTTTTTTTACCGGATTTCAGAAGAAATTTAAATGTCTAGGAGTTTCCTTTGCTTAGAGTACTGTTAGCTTACCTAAGCAAGCCAGAGGGGCAGAGAGTGATTACTGTCCCCAGATAAGGCCAGCCCCTGGGAAAGCAGCAGTCAACTCCCAGGAAAAGAGCCAGCTTTCTAGCAGGCTCACCTCTCTCTCAACTTATCTCTCTTGGGAAACGCTTTGCTGTGTGTTTGCCTGGTGCTGACAATGCCGAGTCCACCTCCCCAGCCACAGATAAAGTAGAGCTGTTTGTTATTAACCTCTTGGACTTTGCTCGGACACCTGCTTATGCAATTTAACTATCCCTGGTAGCCGGAAGCTGCCAGACGTGTGGACTATCTTCACATCCGTAACAAAGATATCGAGGCCAGTTCGGGTCACTGGTTTTCCAGTGCTGAGATAGATCTTAAAGTGGTTGTGGTCATATTAGCTACAGTGAGATAGCCAGAGTGGTCCTTGAGTACACGAATGGAAAGTCGGATGCATTAATGATGTTGACGAAGCCTGGAAGATTGAAGTGTCTTTGGCTTTGTCCTGCGTTTATTATCTTTAGAATAATCTATTCTATCTATTCAGTGTTATTAGAAGCAGGGCTGAGTTGGGTTTGGGTACGAGTGGCACCTTTGAGTGATAGGAAAGTCTTTCACAATTTATCATTAAAAGGATTGACTATCCTCTCACCCAGAGGAGAAGGCCCCATTAGGTAGGGCTTCTGCTGTCTATACAAAGAGTTAACATTTTACACAGGTGTTAAATGTAGACTCACGAGGTGCCTCTTAAGAATCAGATAACAACGGGATTTGGCTCTCACTGATCATTGCATAGTTAATGAACCAAGATAGCGAGTTGTATCTTTCCCCCTCTTTAGGGATATAAACAGTAAGAAGAAGAAAGGGAGGCAGCTAGGCAGCTGTGTACAGACGACTTGGTGAAGGTCTGCAGTTAGTGTACAGATGTGCCCTGGCAGCTCTGATACTAAAACAAAGGTGCTTCCTCTCTCTTGGTCCACCCCCCCCCCCAGGCCACTGTCCTCATCTTCCCCCATTCACAGTAAAAGTTCAAAACTGTGTCCTTTCTGCTGTCTGAACCCCCCCCACCTCCCTTAGCACCCCCCCCTCCCACCCAATGCAGGACTCTGATCGTCATCCGTAGGCAATGCCTGCCCAGTACAGACCGATACTTGGGCCTCTCTTACTGTCCTTAAACTCAGGACAGCACCTAACGCTGCTCCTCCTGATTGGGCGTCTCTTCCTGGTTCACTGGATCATCTTTGGCTTTTTCTGTGGTTGGGCTCTTCCCAGCTCAGAGTTTGGCTGATCTAAGACTGTTCCCAGCGCCTCCTATCTCCATCTTCGCTCAATGGGGCTCTTTCCTTTTCCTTCCTTCCCTTTAACAATAACAACAACGGCAATGATAATAATAATGATTGTTACCTGCTATGCTGGCAAGCAAATGTAGGGCCGTGACTAACCTCATCAACTACATTTTTAAAACATCACCCTGTTCTATACTGTGTATCGAGACTCCAGATCTGTAACTTTATCTCCAAAGCCCTTAACTCCAGAGTTCTGGGTCTGGCCACATTCTTGATGGTTTTTCTTTAATATCTAACTAGAGTCTCAAACTTAGAGATGTGCCCACTCCAACTGCCTAGATCGTTTGGAGTTTATTGAAAGATAAAATTTGCGACCCCATCCCCGACCCAGGAATGTCTTAAAGTCCCTCATAACCTCCAGTCCCTCAGTAAGTCCTGTTTATCTGACCTTCACACTCAAGTCTAATCCCTGTTTACCTCTCCGGCTCTCCTCCCTTTGTACGGGCCGTGTGGCCAACTCTTTCTTGGCACAGATTCCCGCTTCAGCATTGATGTCCTTGCTGCAGCCATTGACCGCTCATGACATTTAGTAGCCCACAGCCAAAATAACCTCTGTAAGAACGAGGTAAGTGCTTGTCAATCTCTCCACTAGAAAGAGGACAAATCCTTTCCAATAATATTAAACTAATTCTGCTCACATCAATTCGCACAGATAACAACTCGGGGTCAGCAGAGATAGATCAACAAGAGTTGACAGACGTGATTGGAAGGGAGTCTACAGGTACAAGGCTGGATATATCAAAGTGGAAGTGTTCAGAACACTCCGTAACTCTGTATAACATTATTGCAGCTCTCTGAGTTATACATGTATGAGACGGTCTCCGTGCAGGCCAGAGCTCAACCAAATCATCAGCTGCCACTTCCTCAGGGGACATAGAAGCAGGAATTTAAAGTCATTCAAATCAAGATCTTAATAAGATAATAGCACGTATGGCATGGAGAAATGTTAGAGTCTGAGACTATATTATACACTCCATTCTCATTCTCCAGGGCATAAGTGAAGAATCGCAGAGTAAGAACTGGAAAAAACGGGTTGGGCATTTAGCTCAGTGGTAGAGCACTTGCCTAGCAAGCACAAGGCCCTGGGTTCGGTCCCCAGCTCCCAAAAAAAAAAAAAAAAAAAAAAACCCAGAAGGATTAGCTTCAATTGTTATTAAAAAAAAAAAAGAACTAGAAAAAACATCTCAAGGAATTAATGATTTATGTTCTTTAAATCTGTACATTGAATCATTTGTGAAACCAGTTGAATAAGTAGAAATAAAATTCCAACTAGAATAAGTACAAATAAAACTATACTCACGTAGCACAGTCATCTGCAGAAAAGGAAAAGGATAAGAGAGAAATCAGAATGGTGGTGGACCTCCTTGTCACCAGACATGTGACAATGGGAAAACATAACTTCCAAGTACAGACATTTAAAATAACCACCTTCAGCCCGGAATCATTGCCTCCCAGAAGGCAATATGGTAAATGGCTGGCAGAGGCTTACAGCATGAGAAAAAACAGACAGAAAAATAAACAAACGAACTAAAATAGAAAAGGGGGAAGGTGTTGGAGAGGGGCATTTTTAGGTCAGTGAAGGGAAGAGCATTCCTGACCAGCTTCAATGCTACAAGACATGTTACAATGCTACAAGGTTGCAAAGAACGAGATTAAAGAGCTCTAACTCCTCAGAAGGGTCTGAAGAGTTTTGAACGTGGACTTTGGAACAGACAGGCCAAGTTCCCTTCTTTCTTTAAATGAGGGCAGTGAATGTTGTAATTTAGCATTGTTTATTATTTACAAAAACAGTTGCATGATGAATGAAAATAGAGAGAATGGGCTTTGGCAGGTGAATTGCTGTACTTTTTGTACAATAAATATTTATTTTTATTACACACGCACACACACACACACACACACACACACACACACACACACGTTTTGTCTGCACGTTTGTCTGTTTACCACATGTATGCAATACCCGTGGAGGCCATAGAGGACATTGTATTCTCTTGGAACTAGAGTTGTCTTAATGCTTGGAGGGAAAAGAGACTGGGGGCATTAAATGATAAAGTGCTAAGTGCCTTCATCCATTCTTCTCTCAGATTTCAGAGGTATCCCTCTGCACGTATCTGACACACAGGAGCAACCATGGTAGCTTCTCCTTGCTTTCCTTCTCTGAAAAACAATAAGTAAAGTAGTGACCTACTGGTCTTTTGTGGAGTAGGGAATCTGCCTGAGTTAGGGGGAAAGGGTGGTAGATGACCCTAATGGTTCAACCATGGCATTTAGGGCCGGGGGGTCCAAACGATCAATTGTTGAGCTATGTTTTAGAGGCTGGACCTAAGGAAATATTAGGAAAATTGGGGATACTGCCTGTCTTAGGGTTTCATTGCTGTGAAAAGACATCATGACCAAGGCAACTCTTAAATTGGGACAACATTTAATTGGGGATGGCTTACAGGTTCGGAGGTTCAGTCCATCATCATCAGGGCAGGAGTATGGCAGTGTCCAGGTAGGCATGGTGCAGGAGGAGTTGAGAGTTCATCCAAAAGGAAGCCAGAAGCAAACTACTATTTTCCAGGCAGCTAGGAGGAGAGTCTCTAATCCCAAACTTTCTCCAACAAGGCCACACCTTCTAACAGTGCCAAACATATTCAAACCACTACATTGCCCAGTCTGCTATTATGCAGTATACTCAATAAAGTATGCTTGGGGGAGGGGAAGGGTAGGTGCAGATGGAGACAGAGACACATACAGAGGGACAGAAAGAAACAGAGATACATACACCTAGAAGATGAAGTTAATCTGATGGAAAGTAATTTAGTTTAGCTAATACTTAAAAAATATGTATATGCTTTACTTTGTACTGGTTACTGCCTTCTTCATGCTTATTTTCTTATTCCTCTCTCCCACCTCCTCTAAGATCAGCCCCATTTTCTCTGTCCACCAAATTTTGTGTCTTGTTTTTTCTTTTGTTTTTGTTTGTTTGTTTTTTTAAAAACTCACCAAGTACTATTTTTGCCGCCCATATAGTCTTGGATGTGTGAGTTTCTACTGGGGCATGGTAAGTCTACCAGGGGCCTATACTTTTGAAGAAAGTGGACTCTCCTTTCAGCAGCTGTCAGTTACCAGTAGTTCCTCATGCAGAGGTGGGGCTCTGTGGCCATCTCTCCATTCCATACTGGGATTTGGTCTGGTTTGAGCTTGCGCAGATCTTGTACATACTGTTACAACCACTATAAGTTCACTTGTGCAACTGTCCGTGTCTGGAAAACACTATTTCCCCTGCCCCTGGTTCTTACTGTCTTTCTACCCCATCTCCTGTATTGCTGAGCCTTGGGTGCCTGTGTGTGTGTGTGTGTGTGTGTGTGTGTGTGTGTGTGTGTGTGTGTGTGTGTTTGTATGTGTGTGTGATGTTGATGTCCCGTTGATATCTGAGCATCTTTTATTCTCTGCATATTGACTAGTTCTGGGTCTTTGAATTAATTGCCATCTACTGGAAAAAGAGTGGAAAACAAGAATAAGGAATGGACTAATCTAAGGGTGTGAAGATAGGAACTAGGAGGGAGATTTAATGCTATCCACATAGCTAAATAGTAGTATTAGGTTCTCAGCTGGAGCCTGTGACCTAGACCATCACGAGTTCTTGGCCCAGTTAACAGCACCAGCCATGAATTCTATCTCATGGAGTAGGCTTTAAATCTAATTCTAAAGTGGTTGGTTCCATACAATTCATGCCCCTATTCATGGCTTTCGAGGCCAGTCATTATTATAGCAAGTTCACAGGTGGGCTACACTATTGGTCACTTTTTCCTGTTAGCATGCATAGAGTCTTCTCAGACTCTAAAAGCCAGTCAGCAGGGATGAAGCTTTCATGCTGGGACCAGCTCCATTTCTCCATCTCCTCTAACTAATGCTTGTGCTATCCTCAGCATTTGGATCTCACCATCTAGTTGTGGAGAGTAACCAAGAACCATAGTAATGGCCTGTAATGTTTGGGGAACCCCACTGATCAATAACCCTAAGAGGTAGGTAATCCATACCCTGTACTGAGATTTTTTTTTTTTTTTTTGATGGTTGTCTTTGTTAGGGTTTACTGCTGTGAACAGACACCGTGACCAAGGCAACTCTTATAAGGACAACATTTCACTGGAGCTGGCTTATAGGTTCAGAGGTTCAGTCATTATCAGGTAGGAACATGGTAGCATCCAGGCAAGCACGGTGCAGGAGGAGCTGGGAGTTGTACATTTTCATCTGAAGGCTGCTAGCAGAATATTGGCTTCCAGGAACCTAGGATGAGGGTCTTAAAGCCCACACCCACAGTGGCACACCTACTCCAACAGGGCCGCACCTTCCAATAGTGCCACTCCCTGGGCCTAGCATATACAAACCATAACAATGGTGTATGGTGCCACAACCTGAATGGCTTAGGGATTGGCCTTACTGGAGCGATGGAGAATGAAGAACACACAGAGACACAGAAAAGTCTGAGATCAAGTGGGCTGCAGGCTCTGATGGAGATGCACCAACAGCTGGGAAACCTGGTGCATTTATCGTTTAAGTTGAACCAGGTGGGTTAAACTAATTCCGGTGGGAGGTCTCTGTAGGGAGCAGTCTCAGATTGCTGTCATCTCAGAGGAGGAAGCTTCCCTTAATACTTTCTCCACACACCGGTTTTAGCTAAGAATCAGTGGTCATTAACACCCTCAGGCCTGGGGAAAGCTTCACCACATTGGTGATACAGATTCATTCACAACTTCATCCAGTCTCCTCCACACTATGGTGATTGTGAGAGGCACTGTTCTCCGTCCGGGTTATAGGCTAGCTCCTTTTATATATGCATGCGTAAATATTTTAAGGAGCTTTTACAGCAGTAGTTTTCCATATGAAATTTTCAAAGGTCTTTCATGTTACTTTTTTTTTTAAGAACATACACACACACACACACACACACACACACACACACACACACACACAGAGCCATCCGAAGTCTGAAACCATAAGCCAAAATGAAACACTTTCTTCCATAAGTTGCCTTGGCTGTGGTTTTTTTTGTTTGTTTGTTTGTTTTGTTTTGTTTTGTTTTTTGTTTTTTGCTTTTTAATCACAGCGATAGAAAAGTAAAGAAGACAGCCTCACCTGCGTGCTGCTGGATTCGCAGACCTCAGAATGAAAAGGTGTTGCGGTCAAGGTCATGAGAGGTTTCACCGAGATTCTAGCTAGAGAGAAGCCTCTGAGTTCAGACGATAGCGAACAGCGGCAAACTCCTGTAGGGAGTCCCAGAATACTCTCTGCATAAAGCTTTCAGGGCAAATCCTGAAATGCACCAAGACCCCAGGAAGTTAGAGATGCCAGGAACACCAGTCATCTGCTAAAGCAAGCCATAGGCACCGAGCAGAGCAGGCTTCAGAACAAGCAGCAGGGTTACCCAAGCTCATGTCACAGCACCATGTGCCCCAGTTCTATCATTCATATATATATATATATATATATATATATCCTCCTGTTCATTCATTTTACAATAGAAATGTTCTTATGTGGCGATCTGGAGAGATTCAAAGACTACGCTGCTACCACTGTATTACAAAATCCTCCCTCTGAGTCATTCGGAACTAAGTCGTTCGTTATTTGTGAAGCCGGCCTTCTATAAATGAGAAGCGTCCATCATGTGACAGCATGGCTGCTACTGCTTCGTGTTCTACCCTTAAATCTTTTTGGGGACAGAAGGTTCTATGCCTCATTGCTGCCTTATCTATATCCAAGTTTTTTTTTTTTCCGTTAATTTCTCCCCGACATCTTATTCTAAGTAACACAACTTCTCCCAAAGGTCTTTCTACCTCGAGGCAAGTCAGATCGCCCAGGATACTTCTGCTCTTGCCCCTCCACACATGTCCACCATGATAGCTCACCCACTTACCAGACTGACTAACCTCTAAGAATTCTAGGTCAGACCCCGTTCACATGTACTCAGATGTTTAGAGCAACTGTCCCCATCCAAAAGCACACAGCTGTTTTCTTATGTTTTTCCTAAGTATAGAATCACATCACAGGTTCAAACTGTGACCCATCTGCAGCGTTTTGGTATATTGTAAGACTCTAGGGAAGGGGCAGAGTTCAGTAGTGGAGAGCTTGCCTAGTGTGTGCCAAGCTCTGGGTTCCAGCTCAGGGGCTAAAGAAAGTAAGAACCTAAGTTTCCCCTAGATGGTTTGTCAGCTACAGCTAAATTGCTAAATTAGCTGTTCTTGTTCTATTTAATGAGTTCTTCAGTACAGATCTATTGTGCACACAAGTAAGCCTGCATGTGCACACACACAAAGAGTCTCTAGGATTTTGCCTCTGTTCTCTTCATCTCTATGACCGTCAATGGCGACATCATAGTGACTTAGTTCATTTTAACTGCTAAATACATTTTAGTTGCTGACCTTAGTGTCTTCCCCCCTCCCCGCCCCTCCCATCCTCTCCCCGGAATCTCTGGTCCTTCCTGTTGATTAAATCCTTCCATCTCTGTGGGTTTCTTCCCCTCCACCTATAAACACGTTTGTGCTCCACATATTAAATAAACCAGCAGAAGTCTCTTGGGGCCGTTGATTTCCTCCATCTGCCATCCTTTGCAGAGGTGGCCTCTGCCTGAGGGCAGAGTTCACTGAGTTCTCACCATGGCCACTGGTGACATCCTAGCTGCAAACCTCAGGGAACATCATGAGTTTCCTTTCTCTCTTCTGAGCTGTATTAGACTCTTTTGACCAGTTTGCCTTTCTTGAAACTTGTTCCATATGACCTTTGGCCCCAGTGTTTCCGAGGTCTGTCTCAGCCTCCTGTCCCTTTGTGAGCCCATAGCAGTCAGTATTCCCTGGGGTTCTGGGCTCAGCTCTCTTCATACCCAGACTTTCCAATTTCATTTCTCCCTGTGGCTTTAAGCAGAAAGATCATTCTATATTTCCAGTTCAGCTTCTCCCATAGCTGCAGTATGTACTCAGTAGAACTGGCGGGATGTCCCTTCCATTCAAGAATGTCAAGTTCATAGCATCCCACCTTTCCCTGTCTGTCCGTCTGCCCATATGTATCTCAGTTAATGGTCTTACCACCCCTCTAGTCTCCTGACCATGAAACCTGAGTGTCTTAGTTAGGATTTTACTGCTGTGAACAGACACCATGACCAAGGCAAGTCTTATAAAGGACAACATTTAATTGGGGCTGGCTTACAGGTTCAGAGGTTCAGTCCATTATCATCAAGGCGAGAGCATGGCAGCATCCAGGCAGGCATGGTGCAGGAGGATATGAGAGTTCTACATCTTTTTCTGAAGGCTGATAGCAGAAGACTGGCTTCCAGGCAGCTAGAGTGAGGGTCTTAAGCCCACACCCACAATGACACACCTACTCCAACAAGGCCACACCCTCTAATAGTGCCGCTCCCTGGGCTGAGCATATATAAGTCATCGCACTGAGCTTCCCAACTCACCTCCCGCTCCTCTTCCTCTCTCAGAAGCAGAGCAGATCCTTTTTAAGTGAGGCAAACTCCACTTCCAAGTCTAGCTCTGTTTCCCCTCTCCCTAGCCCTTGAGATCTCCTTTAATCCCTCAGGTAAAATTTCCACTTTCTATTCTATGAAGAGGTAAGATGGCGGGACCTAACTTAAAGGCCTTTAGGGAGGGACCCATGTGACAATGGGCATCTAAACCAGCCCCAACTCACCACTAAGCCTTGCAGCCTCAGAGTTTTTCTCTCTCTTCTCTGATGGTCTTTCCATGCTGGTGCCCCTCACCTCTTGTCTGGATAATTCTAGAAGCCTCCTACTCTCTCCTCTCCTTGGGTTTCGTCAATCTAAATTTTATACTGGTTTTTCCGTTCCTCCTCCATGCCTTCTCCTTGCATGTGTGACTTGAAGATGCTAAACCCTCAGTGGATAAAGAGTAGTGTTCTTAGTGTTCTTTTCAGGATCATGGACATCCAGACCTCACCTACCTCTTCAGAGGATACATAAATGCCAGGGCCCCAAGAGTTGGGGACTGTTGGTGGTTTGTTGGTCGGTTGCTATTCGTTAAGTACTTGTGCACACAAAGAAGAAATGAGAAGAAATTAGATATTCTGACGGTGAAGATCAAACTTACCCCAAGGAACTCGGCACTCCTAATCAGCTGGAAGTAATCTAATGATAATGCTGCCCCTTTTCCCATCTATCCTTTCCCTTTCTCTCTCCTGTCTAGTGTTAGGGAGTTGAAAGGGTGGAGAACAGTAGAAGAAATAAGAAACCACAGAGTAGTCAAAGCTGGGCTACAGGTCCTGATTCTGACCCTTGCATTTGCTGCACCCAGGCATGGTCTACTATTTCCTCTCTTCCTTGCTTCTTTGCACGTGAAGTTTTGCATGCTCTCATTTCCTTTCTTTCTCTTTCTCCACCCCTGACCTAGATTGGGAATTTCCAGTGAGCTCCTACCGATAACTCTAAGCTTGTCCCCGTTCACAGTGTACCCCATATTGTATTTTATGGGAAACTCTGCAGTCTGAGTTTTCTCATTTTCTTTTCTTGTTTTTCCCCATTCTCTCCCCTCATTCTCAAATGACTGAGAACCTCCTAGAAGGAACGATAGACATCCAGACATCAGACCCCTGTGTTTGCTGGCACACTCCTGCCCTCATAATTCAAGTCCTAACCTTACCAGCTGCTTCCTTGGTACCCTGGCCAATTAATTAATTTGTACCTCCATCTCTTCATATATAAAATGGAAGTGTTCACAGTAACATACCTTAAAAGGCTATTTTGAGGTTACAAATAATTCACGTAAAGGGCTTAGTTTATTCTCTGGTACACAGTAAGTGCCCAATAATTGTTAGTAGTTGTTACTCCCACTGTTAGCAGTTTGTAATTACTGTTGTTGCTTGTTATTGAAAGTAAGAGCGTCACACACACCCATTCCAAACCTCTGTATAATCAGGAGGTGTCAGATATTACCTGCAGGGCACCTCCGTATGCTCGTATTCTAGTTAAGCAAACTGAGACCTAGAAAGGAGAGTGTGTAGCCTCCGTGTCTCAGCTAGTCAGTGATGGAGAAGGGACACCCTTCTACACCCAGCAAGGGGACTGAAAAGCCAATTCAGAGCCAGGTCACCACTGTCATTGTCCTGTCGAAGTTCTGGATGTAGTCTGATGTCAAAACCAAAGTTCATAAGAAAGTAGTAAGATCGGCCTGATTTCTACGAGTTATTATGACCATCTCTCTTGATTTTGAAGACTCATAGATGTTTCAGATGCTAGGATGTCCTTTTTGTCTGGCTAAAACTGCAGAGTTGAAACTTCTTGATGTGTCTGTTCTTTCCCTAAAGTGATAGCAAAAGTGTCCTCAGGGCAAATCGTTGAGTGCATCAAATTCTCAGGGCCCACAGTCAGCTCTGTCTTGTTCTCTCAGAATCAGGGCCGATGTGCAGTCCTGGCTCAGGCTCTGGCCAGGAATTAAGATGATTCTTTGGCCTGAGGTTAGAATGTGAAGGAGGCTTAAGGACCCATGCAGGATGACAATAAAGGCCAATAACTTAGGAACACACATCTTTAATGATGGCCCAAGGGAAGCACTCTCTCTCCCAGCCAGGTGCTCTCCTGCTCCATGCCAGTGTGATGAACTTGGCTAGAGAGAGCATGGAGAGGCTGCCCTGCTGCTGCCGCTGCTGTGAGAGATGCTAGCAGCAGGGAGGGAGGGAGGGAAGGAAGCGGGAGGAGACTGGCCTAAGCAGGTCTAATTTCATTATGAATTCCTGCCTATTCTGAGCAGATTGTCCCCAAATTTGTCATTAAAAGTGCAATTTCCTCTATGCAAACTATCTTTTCAAGGACCCCGGGAAAGATGTTGAGAACAGGAAATGGGATTTCCGATTATTCATGTCAGTAATGAACTTGATTCGGTATTCATTTCTGTATGGATTCTGCGTCCTGTTCAGTCTTGTTCTGTAATAAAGTTAGCTATTCCTTTTAATTCTTTCATTTGTGCATTTTAGGAACAGACATTTCTTGATTGCCCACTATGAGCAGACACTGTGCTGGCACCAGGCATGTGGCAGAAAGCCCTGGCTACTGCCTGGGTGCTTCTTTTCCACCAGGGGAGAATCACACGAAGCATCTAATTACCAACCGGAGATGCACTCATTGTCAGGTTCCTGTGCTCTGTGGGGAATCACAGGATAGGATGGGAGGGGCTGGCTGTGTTCACGGCCTTAGGAAAGGTAAACCTGGCAAAGGGACATTGGTTGCTGTAGGAGCTAAAGACAGAACAACAGGTAAGAGGATGAGGAGAAAGCCTGAGTGTAACTCCATGGTTGGTACAATTGAACATGGATGGGCCATGGCATAGAAGTCGGGGGAGGGGGAAGGGGAGGGAGGGAGGGAGGGAGGAAGAGAGGAAAGAAGGAAAGGGTAGAATTCTAGGTATACACAACCACATCTGGTTTGCATTTGAGTGCCTAGGAATCTTTTGAGTTAGCTAGATCAATTATGAGTTCAAGGCCAGCCCAGTCTTCATAGCGAATCTAGGCCAGCAAGGTTTATACAGTGAGACTGAGTCTCAATTAAAAAAAAAAATCTTTTGAGTCAGAGTGGTTAAAAAGATGGAATGGAGTAGGGGAAATTCCCTTTTTCTTTTCTTTTCTTTTTGCTTTTGTTTTGTTTATTTTTGTTTTGTTTTTGAGGCAGAGTTTCTCTCTGTAACCCAGGCTATCCTGGAACTTTCTGTGTAGAAGAGGCTGGCCTTAAAGTTAGAGATCTGCCTGCCTCTGCCTCCCAAGTGCGGGGATTAAAGGCATGTGCCACCAAACTTGGCTATCTTCCCTCCTTCTCTATTTCTTCCTTCCTTTTACAGAACATGAGAGTCTATATATGGGAGAAATTGCAGAACCAGAAAAGTGAGATTACTGCTTTTAGAGCTTTTATAGTACAATTAGAGGCTGCATCATGATGCTGTGTTGATAGCAGGCCCGCATAGATGGTGGGATTCCCTTTAATTAGATTACTTAGAAACTGGCCATGAGAGGTGTACCAGTAGTCCAGAACTCAGGAGGCTGAGGCATAGGAATCATCAGTTCAAGGACAGATGGAGTTATATGACAAGATCTTGTGGAGAGAGGAGGAGAGAGAGGGGAAGAGAGAGAGAGAGGAGAGAGAGAGAGAGAGAGAGAGAGAGAGAGAGAGAGAGAGAGAGGAGGGAGGGAGAGAGAATGAATACCTAGACACATCATACTTGCCTTGATTTATCAAAGTGTACTCCATAATGTTGGCACAGTGAATGTATCCCCATTTTCAACAAACCCCATGGCAGTAATGGATTCAGACAGTGCTCATCACTGCATGCTGACACCATTGTTGGAACTTGGAGATCTAGCTCCGTGCAGAGTGCTTATCTAGAATGAGCGGGACTATCCGAGTACTGTGAAATGGTGGTGGTGGTGGTGGAGGTAGTGATGATGATGTTGATGATGATAGTGATGATGGTGGTGGTGGTGGTGATGACAATGGTGATGATGGTGGTAGTGGTGATGATGGTGGTGGTGATGATGATGATGATGGAGGTGGAGGTAGTGATGATGATGTTGATGATGGTGATGGTGATGATGATGGTGATGATGGTGGTGGTGGTGATGACGATGGTGATGATTGGGAATCAATATAGTGTTGTTGAGCTTATTATTGTGAAAAAGGAAAGCATGTATTACTGAACCAAGCCCATTTTGTCTACCACGTAGCATGCCAATCACTACAAAGTGTTTTTATTCACAAGGAGGCCACATGGAAGGAAATGGGGAACACAGTTCTCAACTCCACCTTCCAAGAACAGGGCTTTGGGTTATGGGTGATCTGTGGTGTAAGGAAAGGTGATGGGAGGTGAGAAAAGTGGAGTTGTTAATGGACTGCACCTGTGTGATCAAACCTCTGGCTCTTCCTGGATCACAGTCAGAAACCAGTGGCATGAGTGTTCTGAGGGTAGACGTTTGTCCTTTGACATCAGCAGGTCACCCATTGGACACTTTCAGAGGCTCAAGTGAAGGGTTTCAGCAGATATGAATTACCAAATTTTTGAAAAAAAAAAATACTCGGGCAAACGTCACCACCATCACCATCTGTTGGAAATGTTGTCTGCAGCAGGGTAATGGGAAAACATTGCTTTTAGCTTCATGACCACTACAGTTGGTGATAAAAGCAAGCAGTGCTAGAGGGCTTAGTCAGCATCTTCCTCTCCGCCCCTCGTGTCCTCCCAGTGGGAGATCTGGCTAACTGTCTCACCAGTGACTGAGCTTAGAATCACTGATTGGGTGCCCCATGTGTGCTGATGTGGCTCAATACGGGGTACATACCTTGCCCATAGAGTGTTATTGCTAAAATTGGTAATTTGAGTCACATGACAGAAAGCAGACAAGTCTATGAGGATGCTCTCCAAAGCAACCAGCTTGTGCTCTTCTGGAATAAAGAAGATCTGCATTCATATTCTAGAATTAATGATGGAGAATCTGGATTAAAAGAAACTTATGCTGTGACAGCTAAATGTAGTGTAGAGCCCTTCATTAGATCCTGATTCAACAAACAAACCACATGTAACAGAGCTATCCAAATGTCTATCCGCATGGCATAGCCGTCAGGTACTAGTTAGTGAGAAGTAGGAATGAAAGGTAGGGGATCTAGCTCAGTCAGTAGAGAGCTTGCTTAGTATGTATCCATCTCTGCCCCAGATCATGCCAGGCACGGTGGTGTGCACCTGTCATGCCAGCACTTGCTGGGTGGAGGCAGATAGAATTGAAGGTCATCCGTGGCTACTTAGCAATTCAGAGCTTGAGATCCTCTTTCTCTCAAGGAAAATAAAAGCAGAGGCAGGAGTCATGATGAACAACAGACACTGCCTAAAATATGGTAAGTGGTGAAACCATGCCAGGAAGCCCAAATGTGTGATTCATGCATATGCAGTGTCCAGAACAAGGGAGTCCACAAAGACTGAGAGTAGAGGTGTGGGTGCCAAGTGTAAGTGCAGAATTTCTTCCTGGCGTTATGAAATGTCTTGGTTGTATACTTTGTGAATACACTGGAAGCATGAATTATACACCTGAAGAGGGAAGGTTTTATATCTGAACTATGCGGTTTTGGTTTGTTTTAGCATGTAGGCCCGGGGAGGGGGTGGTTCAGTGTATAAAGTGCTAACTCATGTAAACATGGGGTTCAGATTTTCTAGCATCCACATAAAAGTCAGGCATGGTGGCATGCATGTGCAGCCCAGCACTGTAAGGGTAGAAGCACGGGGATCCCGAGGCTCACTGTTCAGCAAGCCTAGAGGGAATGGTTAGGCTCAGGTTCAGTGAGAGACCTTGTCTCAGAAAATAAGGTAAAAGCTGGAACCATGGCTCAGTCAACTGAGTGCCTTCCTTGAAAGCCTGAGGCTCTGAGTTTAGCTCCCAGCACCCATAACCATCCACAGCCCAATGAAGTGGGAAAGGAAACAGTTGGATCTCTAGAGCTGACTAGCCAGTCAGTCTAGCCAACTAGAGAGTGTTTAGTGAGAGGACCTGTTTAAAAGAAGATAAGGTAGAGAGTGATTGAGGATGACACCCACATCAACCTCTGGCCTCCACAGGCACATGTGTGACTCTTGTCTTATGAGCACATGTGTGTGTGTGTGCCACACACACATACACACACACATCAGAATTAAAATTTATAAAGTGGAGGGTGATTGAGGAAAACACTTGAAATCCATCTCTGGCCTGCACATGGGCACTCATAGGTAAAACCTGAACACACATACACACATGTGTATACCATACACATTTGAATACACAAATCACTGTAAGAGATGCAAATTAAGTATGACTGTTGAGGAAATTTGAATTGTCTATTAAGTATTTTCTTGCCTTGAATTATGTATTAAGTATTATATGCCTTGGGTTTGATAATGATACTATAAAGATATCTAGGAGATTATTTGAGGAAATATTTAGGGAGGAAATATCAACATATTTATGTTAATTTCAAGTGGATCAGAAAAGTATGTAGGGAGAAGGCAAACGTGACAATATTTTGACAGCTGACTTATTATATTATTTTTTTCATTCCTTTTATACCTTGAATTATCTTAAAATAGGGATGTGAGACCACTTAACAAATATCCATTACAAAGCACATAGGAGACGGTAAATTCTTATGAATTATCACAAAGGAATGAAGTTGAAGCTGTCCCCCTCCTGAGGACTTACAGTGGAGAGGGACTTGTTTGTTTCCCATCTGAAACTCACTCCTTCCCACCAGCATCAGAGAGGGAGAATCAGGCAATCTTTCGAGAAGGCCATTCTGTACTTATGCTTCAAAGTAAAGTGGATGCTTCAAGCTCATTGGTGACTCCATAGCATTGACTGGGTGACACTTAAAGTTTCCCAGGAGTAGAATGCTTGCTGAGTATGCGTGAGGCCTTAGTTAATCTGCAGTACCCTTACCAACCAACCAACCAACCAACCCAACCAACCTAACCAACCAACCAACCAACCAACCAACCAATCCAACCAACCAAATAACCAGAACCAAACCAACCAACCAACCAAACCAAACCATACCAACCAACCAAATCAACCAACCCAACCAACCAGCCAAACCAACCAACCAAACCCAACCAACCAACCAACCACCCACCCAACCAACCAACCAACCAACCAACCAACCAAACTTCACAGAGTGCTAATACTGACTTGGTTGGACAACTCAAAGGCTGATGAGTTGGTTGGGGTTGATGATACAGGGTTATGTATGGGCATCAGTGTCTTATAGGGATGGGTGAAGTCAAATGGTCCAGTTTTGCAACTCAAGACCTAACAGAAGAATACATATGTAAGAAGGAGGCAAGCCAATGCCCTAATCCCATTTGACACTCTGAATAGTAAGCTGGAACCTTGGCATATCTTTAACCAGGTGCTCTTGGCTAGTGGGCAGAAAAGAAGTGACCTATAGTTCCTGTCTCCCACTTCCTCACATTAACCCTACACTCCTGAAACTTGTCATCTGCTTGGCTCCTCCTCCCTCCCCTCCCTCCCCCTCCCCTCCTCCCTCCCTCCCCCTCCCTCCCCCTCCCTCCCTTCCCCCCTTTGCATGATTTCCCCTAATATGTTCAGAGAAAACTTTCTAGAGCTCAACCAAGGTCAACCAGTAGACCTTCTGGCATCTACTTTTCAGACAGGGATTCAAGGGTCTCAGCGTGGAGCAGAGGTTGTGGGTGTTGGAGACGGCAAAGCAGCAGGAACATAACGGTTCTGTGAAGCTAAGTGGGAAAAGCAGAGACAATTGGATTTCTGGTTCACCCCTGACCACGGGTGCCTTCTGTTTTTAAAATCGACAAGCTTCATCCTCCCCAGAGCAGGGGCTAAAGATGGGAACGCAGAATGAGAAGTCCCAACTGGGGAAATGGAACTGTAAGAGCTCAGGGCTGAAAAATACCGACTGTTTCTTTTTTTAAGTTAATATTCCAAATTTCTTATGAAAGTCAGCTTAAGACATCCAGGACACAGGAAACAAGGCAAGAGGCCACAGCCAGCTGCCTCAGAGGACTCGGGACACTTTCTTAATAACATCCAGATGGTTCCACAGAAATTGTTAACATCTTGGGAAAAAAAATCAGCTGCAGAAGAAATGAGATTCAAGTGGTTTAAGGAAGGACACAGCCTGGGGGGAGAGTCCCCAGGGACTGAGTGGGTCTGAAATACAACCCGCGGTGCTGGGAAGCCCGCTTCCGCTTCCTATAGTGGGGAGGCAGGAAGGGTGCATACACAACCCGCTGGCCCCTTCTGGCGGGCAAGGGTGTCCCCGTGGAACCGACTTTCTGCTGAGGTTCCGTTCACTAATTGGGGTTTGCAGCAACTTTTTAAGGCTATGTTATGGTTACTGGTCTAGCTTTAGAGAGAACCAGTTACTTCCCAGTCTGCTGTCTCTGCAAAGTTCTGTGGGCACAGAGCTCAGAGCTATTCGGTTTTTAAGCATATCGGGACATATTTCATCTTGTAAAAAAAAATACTACCTATGGTGTATTTGTAAATATAATGTATTTGTAAAATATTAATATATTTTCTAGTGTATGAAAATAAACTCCACAGCATTTAGTGAACGTCTAGATGCCAACAATGGCTAGCATTGTTTTTACTCAAATGGTTCTTAAGTTTATTGTTCATTAAGGTTTTATTACATTTGAAAACAATCTGTACCTTAGATTTTCTCATTTCCTAAGGATTTCTTAGACATCAGTTCCATGGAGCCAAATAAATTTGGAAGGGAAATTTAAAAATTCTTCCTGGCTGGGATGTCATTCAGTGGGTTGAGTGCTTCCTAGAGTTTGTGAGAACCTGGGTCCTATCTTCAGCGCCCCACATTACAATTACAGTGAAAGCCCTTCCACAATTTTGTTGGAGAAAGCAGAATGTCTTTGCAAGGGCTGTGAGGCTTCATAGAATGTTGGCATCAAGTGGAGGAGAGCAGGGAACCCTGGGAGGGAGGGAGGATATGGTGGCCTCACCACAGGCTTGAATTTCTGTGGTGTGCCTCTTCCTCTCCTCCTGGGGCCTTCCCACAGGAAGAGGAAATGAGTTGCCTGTGGAATGTAACTGTGTGCACGCAATTCCCTTTGTCCCGACCAAAAATGGACGTGAGGGAAGTAGAATCCACAGATTCACCTCTTTGTCAGCCTTCAACAACCCTAGGATTGTGTCATCCCTGATGACAGGCCGCTCACCCTGATGACAAGGCCTCTTTTCCAGACCCTCAAGAGACAGCTCCTGCCTCCCACCTACTGTTTCCACCCTAACGGAATCCGTCCCTTCTGTAACAGCAGATTAGTGCCTCTGAGGACAAACCGATGGCCTTGCCATTTCCAGGTTCTAAATCAGGAAGCACGCAGAAGCGGAGGAGGAACAGAACGGATGTGCGTTTCTTGGAGGTTTTAGGCTGAAAGGCCTGGACCTTAAAAAAAAAAAAAAATTGATGTGTAAGGGGGCAGGGAGGGCACCTAATGCAGGAACCAGAATTTTGTCCAGTGAACAGGAGAGCCTGCCCTTGGCTGATTCTTAACCAGGTAAAGTCATCAGGAACTGTTTCTTTCCTTTGGAAGATTATGGATATTTAAGCTTTGGCTTTTCGAGATTCTGCTGAGCCACTCTGGTGGAATTCAGTGACTCCTTCCTTCCTTTTCAAGTTGAAATCTGGGGAATTACTATTCCAAATGGACACAGAGTCCTGCCAAGCATATAGGAAGCAGCAATGACAGTGTGTGTTCCCACAGCGAGGGAGAGCAGAAGCCGACTCCCCCTGCGATTCTCAAGCACAGCTATTTTTATTTTAAGGAGCTCTGTGTTTTCATTCAGCTTCGCGAACCAAGGAGCCCACATGGAACATTCACCAGCTCCAGTAAACAGACAGCACGCTACTTGTGAGCGGTATACTGAAAGCCGCAGATTCATAGGTGGGTCAGAAAGAATCACAGGCATTCGATTTTGAAGACCTGTGAGAATTCATCAGCTCATGTCTAACGGGTGTCTCCTACCACACAACAGAGGACGCTCTCAATCATCAAATCAGTGTGCAGCATAGTCCCTTCCCCACCCCCCCCCCGTATCTCCACACCCCCTGCTGAGAAGTAACCCTAGGGCTTCCTCTATGCTAACCAAGGGCTCTACAATTGAGCTGCACCCTCAGCCCCAGATAGGATCTTTGATAAAGTACAGCTCATCATTTAGGCCTGGAGATGAGGCTCATTTGGCAAAGTGCCTGCCACACAAGCAAGACGATCTGTATTTAGTCCCCGGCATCCATGTCAAAGGTCAGACATGCCTGCATACCTTTATAATCCCGGCGCTGGGGAGGCAAATGATGCAGTGGGTCCCTGGGGCTTGCTGGCCAGCCAGTCTAGCAGGGTCTGTGAGTTCCAAGTCTAGTGAGCGAATCTGTCTCGAAGTGTAAGTTGGAGAACACTGGACATCGATTCTGTTCTCCACATACACAGACACACATGTACCAGTGTAGTTACGTTGTGTGTGTGTGCACGTGCACGCACACACACACACAAATGTAACCTATCATTCACTGTGTTGTAAGATAACTGCTCTAAGATACACAGCTTGCATTCATATGTGAAAATGTAAGCACATATATTTGATACAGAACACAAGATTTGACAGGTGGGATGGGGAAGGACCGGAGACTCAGAAGCTCCTCCTATGCATAAAACAGGTGGCTTGTCATTGGTAGTTTCCATCACGTGTTCCTGAAAGTACATGAAACGATCTTGTTATATATTTACTTACTTACAGAATTTCCTGCTTCCTCTTTTCACTCCCCCTTCCCCTACTCCTCTTGGTGATTATCTATTTATCCTGATTCTGTGTCTCCAGAACTGGAATAGTGCCTTAGAAGTAGGAGATACTCTCTCTTAATGGCTTTCCCTGCATTCATCCAGCAAGTAAGGGACTTGATCTCTTTCCTTTTCTTTTTCCTTTTCAAGCCCCCCCCCCGCCCTAGGGCTATATGCACATTAAGCAAGCGTCTGCCAGTAAGCTATGTCTCCAACTCTTGGGTTTTTAAGACAAGGTCTCTAAGTGTAGCTGAGGCTAATGTTTATCAACTGTGTAGGCCAGACTGGGCTCGAACTCACGACCCCCTGTGCACACCTTACTCCCTCTCACCTGCCATTCATTTTCTTTACTTTTTTTTAAAGAATTTTATTTATATATTGATTGATTGATTGATTGATTGATTGATTGGGGGTATGGGATGCCTGCCATCTTGCACTGGTGGAGATTAGAAAACAACCAGTCAGGCGGGGTCTGTTCTCTTTGATCAACCTCAGATCATCAGGCTTGATGGCAAGTGCCTTAGCTCCTGAGCTACCTCGACAGCCCCCTCAGCTGTTTTTCAAAAGGTCACTTATGAAAACAGGCACTGCACACATTCTTGTCAGTGACTAGGTTTTCCCATCATTGCTGTTTGTTCGGACTGAAGCCGCACGTTATTAACTGGGCCATGTGCAACATTATTCATTTTCAAAATATTTGTCTGCTCCGTACCAGGCGCAGTTCTCAAGTGAAAAAATGCTGTATCCAGGGATCATACATTCCAGTGGAGAGGGACAGACTGGACAAAGGAAATGTATTCTCTGTCAAGTGGAGTAAAGTACTAGGAAGGGAATCAGGGTGAAGGGTGCAGGGACGGTTCTGCTAAAGGCAACCTAGAGAGAACTTCAGTCAGGGGGCTGGCCTCCCAGGTTTGGTGTAACTCAGTGCACAGCCCCAAGCACTGCCTAATTGGCCCTGGCACGGACGTAGACGTGAAGCCAGCAAGCAGGGGAGGTTGTGGTGGGACGAGTCAGACAGGCAAGTGCTTTGACCTTTTGCTCCTTGTGACATGATGAGGCTCTTGAGGTGTTCAGAGCTAAGGCACCTGGTGAGGACCATTTTAGTAATTTATTTATTTTTATTTTATGTGCATCGGTGTTTTGTCTCCATAAATAATCTGTATGAGAGTGTCAGAGCCCCGGAACGGGACTTACAAACAGTTTACAAATGTGTGAGCTGCCATATGGGTGCTAGGAATTAAACCCAGGTCCTCTGGAAGAGCAGCGAATGCTCTTAGCTGCTGAGCCATCTCTCCAGCCCCTGAGGGCAGTTTTGAAAGAGTGTGTAGTAATCCTGGGCTTGCGGCAGATTCTGGTAGTTCTGTGTAGTCAGGGCCAGTAGGATGAGCGGTCAGGGCAAAGGCTCAGAGTGAGCTCTCAGAGTGAGCATTTCATAGACACCTGGCCCTTTATCGAGGCAGAGAGTGGTGAGAGAGACTTGTGGGGAAGGTAAGGAGAGTGCTGTGGGATGTCTGAACGGTGTCAGAGCTGTGGAGAAGAGACCACATAGACCAGTGTGTAGATGAGGATGAAGGGCCAGCTCATGACCTTCATGGGTCAAGATGACCGAGACACCAGCCAAGGCCCAAGAGGATAGGGCCAGGTGGTGTCAATGTCAACTGATAAAGATGCTAAACCTGGGTGACAATGGACCCTCTTGTTTCAGGGTTCTCAGGGAAGTCTGCCAGTGGGCTTGGAGATCCCACCTCTGAGTCATCAGTGGGGGCCTTGTTTAGTCTGTTGCTTTCCTGCTAATGTCTTTTTTTCTTTCTTTATTTCTGTACCCTTTGCTATTTATTGATTGAAGAACTATAAAATCACTTTTTTGTTTGTTTGTTTGTTTACAAGACAGGAGACGACAACATGGAAGTTTAATTTCAGAGTTTAAACATTTGGCTTTTTACTGCTGACTGGCGGGCCTGTAGGCAAGGAGACATAAAAGACCCCCTCCTCTATATTTCTAGGAGAGAGCCCTCAATGACTAGGAAGTCTGTCAGAAAATGCTAGGCACAGCCTGGGCAGTACAGGCCCAAGTCCTCTTTGCTGAGGCATTATAAGCACCTGGTAGAGAGGCTGTCCAGGCTGGAACTGCACAGCCAGCCTCTGTCTACTTGGGAACAGAGTCTCAGTCCTTCCCAGTTTCTCCCCGACTGTTAACTTTTCTGTGGTCATCCCCAGGGACCCAGTATAATCAGTTGGCAAATTCCTTTTGCAAAGGACCTAAATCTAAAGCCCCACGGGCTTTTCCCATAACACAAATAGCATGCTATTCCAGTGCATATTGTCTCATTCACAGGAAATAGTGTGTGGATGACATCACAGGCCTATCGACTCTATCCCATTGACGTTTACTGTGGACCCATTGTGAGAACGGCAAGGTTCCTGTCCCACATAGTTGGTATATCCTACCTATTATGTTCAGGATTCTAGAGCGCGTGTCAGCGTGGGAAGACAGAGAGGAAAATTCCAGGATGTTGTACTGTCTTCAATGTCAGTGTCTTAGCAAAACTTCTCTAAATAATTCCTGGGCTCCTTGACATCTGTGACAAAGCAGGATGCTCTTCCGACCTGTGCCGTCTGCAGAGGGTGGAATGACAAGCTAATCTTTAGAAAGTTGGTTGGTGGGGAAGAAGGAGTCTGTAAGGTCTGTGTTGTGAAGAACCAGTAGTCACCCCGCCCCCCCGGATCTGCCCTTCAATCCTGGCATAGGAACAGGGCCTCTATGCTAATCTGGTCCTATAGCCACCTGGCCTTAAGACTACACTTCCCAGTTTCTTTAGCCAATGGGTAGGCTGAGACTGGTTTCTGACTGGCACGAGCAGTGAACTTACCTAGCAGCAGTTCCCTCAGAAGAGACGTTGGGGGATGTACTTTGTTCCTCTGCTGTCAGTTGAATTCATGAATGATGGAGTACCCAGAGACTGGATGAAGTCCCCATACCAACTGTTACCAGGGCCTTTCATACGAGAAGGAAAGGAACATTTACTCATTTTGCTTTGTTCGAGGGTTGCCAGTCTTCTCGGATGATAACCTTACTCCCCGCTAACACAGTTGGCTAACTTCCCTTTGAGGGCACATAGTTCTCTATTCTACAGTGTCATTCTTGGCTGCTAGGAGCACTGCCCCCACCCCTGCCCACAAGCCCCAGAACTTTTAAGTTGTCCCAAGATCCTGTAGCTTCTTCAAGGAAGCCTGGTGTGGTCCGTGTCAAGTGAAGGGTCTTTAAATTGCTAGGGTAACCTGAACCCATAAGTTCCCCCATCCCAGGGACTTGTCCCTGCACACACCATTGTCCTCCGCATTTGTGTTTCTGTCTCTTGGAGGCTAGACAAACATGAATAGATCCAACAGTCTCTTAATGGCAGCTGAGGGAGATGCCTTCTCCTCCTTGAGGCTTTGTGCTGTTATAGAAGTAAAACAGGTAGAAGATTCGAACAATGCAGAGTCCAGCTTTCAGGATGTCCGCTGGAAGATCTTCATGTGTGTAGAGCCCTACTTCAAAATGCATTCCATCCACATAACATTTATCATCTGTAGAAAATCTAACCCATATCACAGAATGAGACATAGTGCATATTACAATATATTTTGTTGTGTGTGGCTCAGTGGTAGAGCATTTGTGTAGCATGTACACAACCATGAGTTTGATATCTAGCACCATGGAAGTATATTTTACATTGTCCTTGAGACAAGGTCTTGCTACAGGCCCAGAACTCACCATGTAGACCAAGCAGGCCTTGAATGTGCAATGACCCTTTTTCTATCTCTAGTTCTGGGATTACTGGTGAATACCACCCTGTTCCATTGCTTTTTAATTTGAATTATATTTGTATCTGCCTTTCTAACATGGTATAAATGTGCTGGCCGCACTGTTATCTGAGTGCATAGTATTCTATTGTGGGATAGATGTACCAGAATTTATTTAACCAGTTTCCTGTCAGTAGACGTTTGTGTGCAGTTTTGTTGTTTGCAACACTGCGACAGATGCATCTTGCACTCCGGGCAGCGCAGGGCACACGTAGGAGGCAGTCACAGAGTTGTATTTGTTAGTATCTAAGCATCAAAGTGGGCAAGCAGACCCTTCTGGGCTTACTCCTCAGGCAGCACAGACAAGGCTGCTTTTAACTCAGTGGCCTTATAGTATCTGTGAATTTTGGGCAAAACTTCCGTCTTGAGGTTGCATAGACCGCCATGATTATTATCAGCTAGGTGTGGGATGGAGAGTAAAGTATCCTGAGAAGTGAGTGGGGGGGTAGCTTCTCAGGCTCTTCGGGGGTGAAGCATCAGGAATATCACAAGAGAGTACAGACCGTTCTTCTAGATACACCACAGAGTTCAGGAAGAGTGCCAGACTTGGAGAGAGTAAAAAAGTAAAGACTTAACTCAAAACCTGTGCTCTCTTAGCTCTGCATCCTCGGAAAAGAGGCTGCAGGCCATGCCTGGGAAGCAGTGTAGGTGGTGGACGGTTTCCCACACCATTGCTAAGGCCCCGCAGCTGCTGGGTCGGAGCGTGGAAGGAAACAAGATTCCGCGTCTGAAGTCTGTCTTTGTTGTCCTCTTTGCATCTGCTTTGCTGCCTTCCCCGTGCTCCCTAGACTCCTGCCTGCTGCCTGTTAGATTGGAAGAGGAGCCCTTTGTATCAGAGGAGGCGCAGGCAAGCGGCCTGTTGTCAGGGTGGGGCAGGGGTTGTCTGGGAGCCCTGGCTCGGCCTCACTCAGGTGACAGGCCTTGCCAGGCTCTCCTGGAGCATCTGTCTTGGAAGTAGGCAGCACCCTCTCCTGGGCTCAATCCAAATGTTTTCTGTGTCCTGAAGCCATCTAGGATAATAAGCTGCATTTGTCTTTCTCCAGCAGGCCCTGCCCCATCACTGCCCCCTTCTGGCCCCTTCTATGTTTTATTTGAATGCCTCACAGGACTGTTAGTAAATCCAACAACACAGGAGGCTTTAAGGAAGATCTCTTGGAACCAAGAACTTATTTGAATACTGTGTTGAAGACACAGGGCAGGGCTGCAATTATTAGAAAATAAAATCAAATCTTAGGATCAGTATAGTAGGAAACATGGAGAACAAATTACCAAGTGTACATGAAATACTGTTTTAAACAACTGTGGTCAGTGCAGGGGCTGTGGGGAATCTCTATATTTGGCAAAGATCCTAGGGCACAGGGGCCCACTACCCAGAAGTCTTCTCGTGTAGTGGCAGACACTGGAAAGGAGTTGCCTAAGCAGTACAAGTGTGTGCTCACCCCTGAGAAGAAATGTACTAGAAGGTTCTTATATGGAGCCAGTTAGCAGAAACTACACATCTTCAGTCTCTTAGGTTTCCTTCGACCTCCAACTATGTCCCGTGTTCTCCACCCACTTACTGACATTTAAAGAAAGGAAGACTTAATATCTCCTCATCGCTTCTCCTCGGTACTCCAGCTTCTGTAACATTTCCCGTGACGGGCACACAAATACCTGCTTTATCTAACCCTGTCTGTCTAAGTGCGGTGGACACTTGCTCATTTGTAAGTGAATAATGTATCCATTTTGGTTGTTGGCGTTTTAGTACCAAAAGAAGTATCATTCAAAAATGAGAACAGCTGGGGTTGGGGATTTAGCTCAGTGGTAGAGCGCTTGCCTAGCAAGTGCAAGGCCCTGGGTTCGGTCCCCAGCTCCGGAAAAAAAAAAAATGAGAACAGCTGTCACTCAATTTTTACCTGAAACAGTAATTATACATTATTCTGATAGATGCTGGAACCGATTAAAAAAAACCAAAAATACAAAACAACAACAACAACAAAAGGTATCTTTGTTGTTCTAAGTTTTCTAGACGAGGAAATTAAGGTTCAAAGGTGTCAGGTAAGCCACCAACATTACTGTAGCTGTCTTCAGATACACCGGTGGGCATCGATCTCTTTTACAGATGGTTGGAGTCACCAACATTGAACTCAAAAGAGTAGGGTCTTAACCGAGCCAGGAAACATTACAAGTAGGGTCTGAGCTAGAATTGTAGGCTCTGGAGGCCTTGATATGGCTCATTTTAGTCATGAGCATTTACTCAATGTGCAGTAATTGAATGAGTAAGGGAGATCTCCTACCCATGTAAAAATCTATCAGAGATCAGTAGCAGGTGCAGCTCCTTAAGGGAGAGCCACATGAGCCGGAGGCATTACAGACGCGATGGGTGGAAGCCTGTGTTCTCCGTAACTCGGGAACACTCCATTAAGGAGGAGGACTGGAAATCGGGAATGTCTTCTGAGAGCTAAGCAGGCCTTGAGTGTCCCGATGCTCCTGCCATCTAAGGCAGGGGACCAATGTCTGGTCCACAGTGTCATTAGCTCCTCATATCCGCCCCTCCTTAGAGAGTTGCCTCAGAATGGTGAAGTAACCTGTCAAAGGCCTCACTGCGAGTGCTTGTTAGAATCAGGACCGTGGAGCACTCCTGTGGTCCCTCAGGTACCCCCGGGACCTTCAGATTCTCCTATGGGCCTCTGAACACTATTCTCCTGCCTCAAAGAGGATCCCGCTGGCTAGGGCGTGCTTCAGGGGAAGGGTATCATAAATCCCACAGTGAGCTTCAGGAGTAGGGGAGAGGTAGGACTTGTAGGGTTCACTGACAAGATGAAAGGAGCTGTTGATTTGGTATAGTGGGCTACTTAGAAGCCTTTCTCTTCCAATCCCAAAGAAAGGGACAGGGGTGAGGCTTTAACTCTTGCTTGGTCACCTCTAGGTACTCACCTGTCTGGGCTTGGGCACAGTGTTTATTGCAGGGGAGCACCTGGCTGGGTCAGCATTGCTAGTTGTGGGGGTGAGGGTGGGCGGATGGGTTGGGGGCGCCTATGGTTATAGCACCACCAACCACAGGGTCCAGCTGGACCAGGGCTGCAGGGGGTGTTTATAAAGGCGCCAGAGAATCGCTTCCTGCAGCATGTGAGCATGAAATCTGAAGTCCCAAGCTGAACCCAAATGTGGAGGGACAAACACCTGGCACCAAATAGAATTTCCTCTCGCAGCTCATTGCTGCCCCAGGCAGCCCCTAATTTCCAGAGCCCTTCTCCTCCACTGACACGTAATTGTCAGATTGTTTTATGAGCGCAGCTTCCTGCCCCCTTCCGGCCTGCGTCCCAAATGTGCTCCTCCCTTCTCCTCGCCCTTAATCACGGCTTTCCTGCCCGCAGCCCCAGGCCGGCGATTTCTTAAATCACTCGCAATTGGCTTCCAGCGCCCCGGGTGGGCTTCGGCTGCCAACATCCTGACCCCCAGGACCCTGCATCTGTTTAATGCCTCCTCCCCCTTTCCAGGCTGCCCCCTCTTCCCTCCCCTGCCTCTGTTGTACCTAAAATCAGGAAGAGATTGGGACTTGGGTTCGAGCTCTGCTACCCCTCCTTCCCGGTTTCTCTCCCTTCCTCCCTCCCTCCCTCCCTCCCTCAGTGTCTTCCTCCTTCCACTCCTTCAAAAACCGATTCTCAGGAGGAAGTGCTAAATTCTAACGTTTTGAGTTTAATTTTACCCATTTGAGGAATTTCCGAGGAAGCAGCGTGTGGCTTTTTATACTTTAACTATACTTTTTTATTACTAAAGAAATTCACAATCACAGTAAAAATTTCAAACAAGATCATTTCCAGATGGAAACCACAGTAACAGCATTTTGTGTATTATTCCAGGAAGTTCCTGTGAGCAGATCAGCATACCACTGTAGCAGCTGCTGCTGCTGCTTCTTCTTCTTCTTCTTCTTCTTCTTCTTCTTCTCTTCTTCTCCTTCTCTTCTTCTTCTTCTTCTTCTTCTTCTTCTTCTTCTTCTTCTTCTTCTTCTTCTTCCTCTTCTTCCCCCCTCCTCCCTCCTTCTCCCCCCTCCTCCTCCCCCTCCTCCCCCCTCCTTATTTTCTCTCCTCTGCTTCCTCTTTTAAAGACTGGATCTCAATTTATAGACAAAGCTGACCTTCAGTTCACAGAAATCCACCTTCCTCCACTTCCCAAGTGCTGTTTAAAGGCCTGTACCATCACACCAACTTTTTTTTTTCTTTTTCACACGAATGGGAACATCCTTCTATGCATCTTTTTCTACAGCTTGCTGGTTTTCCTTTAGCACGTCTGAGAAGTTGCCATTTTGATAAGTTTAGATTTATGTAAAAATTGGTCTTCAGTATTTTGTTGTGTGAATACACTAATGTATTTAAATCAACTCCCTATTAATAAAAATTTTCATGTTTTGCTTTATTGCAAACAATATCCATAGAGTTTGAAGTTTATATTTAAATCCTCTCTTTGTTTCTTCTCATTCCTGTTTTGTTTTGTTTTGAGGCAGGGTTCCTCTGTGTAGCTCTGGCTGTCCTGGAACTAGCTCTGTAGATCTGGCTGGCCTCACACTCACAGAGATCGGCCTGCCTCTGCCTCTTGAGTGCTGGGACAGCGCTTGGCAAGTTCTGTATTTTTATGATAGCTTCCTTTCTAAAATTAAAGTACCTGGATGATGATAAGTTTTGAGAGATAATAAATTGTGGCTCAAAGGTTATTCCACTTCAAACTCCAGTAGTGATGTACAGGAGTGCCTGGCTGCTGGCCTGATCACAGATGAATGTGCCATCAAACCTTTAGATCTGTCAGCCTTACAACAGCCTTAATAATTAAATTAATATTTCCTTAGGGTGGGCAGAAGAGCAACAGGTTGGGTGGTAACTACAAAACCAGCTGCTTTGGGGGAGGGGTCCAGCCTTCCTAAATAATAATGCTCTTTTCCCTAGGAATTTCCTGCACATTATAATTTTTTAAATTATTATTTTGTCTACGTCTTCTTGACTTGAAAATCTGTCTCTATAAGGAAAAAGAATCCCTTTGTGTCATAGGTTCTGTCATCACTTCTGAACTTAATCCATTGTCATTGACTTTTATGAATTCCTCTTCCCATAACAACTTAAAAATAGAGACCAGGGATATAACTTTGGTTCTAGAGTATTTCACTAACATGTAGAAGGCTCTGGGTTTGATCCCCAGCACTACTTAAACAAACAAACAAATATAAACTTTCTATTTAAATAATTTAATTGGTTTTCCTGATTCTTGGAAGACCAAGCTCAGGGCCTCAGGAATCCCCACTTTCCACATTCAGGCTTGCCTGCAGTCCCTTTTATAAGCATTTAAATCCTGGATCTGTCTGGGCTTGGCGGCACATGTCTGTGGTCCCAGCATCTGAGAGGGACGTGCGTGAAGATGATGAGTTTGAAGCCAGTTCATCCTGCATAGTGAGTGCCAGGCCAGGCTGGGCTGGACAGTGAGAGTCTTCTCAAAAGTTCTAAATAAGTAATTATAATTATTGTTACCATTATTATTCGGTGAGCCAGAGTGTCTGTGTAGTTCTGACTGGTCTGGAGCTTGCTCTGTTGACCAGAGTAGCCTTGAACTCACAGAGATTCACCTGTCTCCATTTCTTGAGTGCTGAGATTAAAGGCATTGGCCACCACACCTGGAAATAAATAAAAGAAAATTAAGGAAGAATGAATCACATAGTGAAAGTAAAACCTTTTATCCTGTGTTTCTAATCAGTAGTTTGTATAGTATTCATTAACTGTCATGCATTCTAGGTACTTCTAGAGATAGGGTGTCTTAAAATTAGAAAACCACTTACTAGTTCATAAGTATAGCTTTACATTATAACATGTGAGGCCTTTTAGGGAGAAAAGAATCTAATCCTTAACTGACTTAAGGATGCTAAGACTCGGGTTCCAGAACGAACTAGTTAGTTGCTAGTTTTTGGCTATTTGTAAAATGAAGGGATCATAAGATGGGCTCCTAGAGGCTTTTTATTCATATTCATCATTCATTCATTCAATCAGCTCATGATGTTACATCTGAGAGCCTCTAGAGTCACAGCTCTTCCAGAGGATGTGCGTTCAATGCCCAGCATTCATGTGGCTGCTCACAACTGTGTATAACTCCGGTTCCAGGGGATCTCATGTCCTCTCTGTCCTCAGGGAACACCAAGCACATACATGGTATATATGAAGACATAAATGTGGGAAAAACACTCCTACACAAAAAATAAATAGATAAACAAGTAAATATCTCGAGCTGGTGAGATGGCTTAGCAATTAAGGTGACCTGAGTTCAGTCCCATATGGTGGTGGGAGACTCCATGTGTCATCCTCTGACTTCCACACATGCTCAGTATTACACATGTGTATACACATAGATAATAATTTAAAGAATTTTAAATGAATACATGTTTTGGGTTGAAGCTGTAGCTCAGTTGTGAAACACTTACCTCGGATGTGTGAGACCTTGGATTGGACCAGCAAAATACACACACACACACACACACACAGAGAGAGAGAGAGAGAGAGAGAGAGAGAGAGAGAGAGAGAGAGACAAAATAAAGAAAGACACTAGGGGAAGCCTGTACAGCCTATAGGGGTGGTGAGCCCAGACCACACTAAGATCCTTCCCAGTACTTTTAACCTTCTTGAGGGTTAAAGAAGGACGTAAGAACAGCACCCATCTTTCCACCTCCTAAACGAGAGCCCTAACGGCATCCATCCTTCATCAGATGCCGTTTTATTTAGGCTACTTTCCCACCTTGCAAAGGGGAGAAATGGTTTTTAAAAGAGTCCTGGGGGGCGGGGGGAGGCGGGTGCTACTGCACGGCAGATAACAAACGCTGGTTGGATGCATTCTTTTGAAGCCTAAATCCTTCCGCCCCTACCAGCTGTGTGACCTCAGGCCAGTTGTCTTGCCTCCTTATGCTTCCGTTCCCTCATCCAAGAGAAGCTGGCAGAAACTGGTAGTCAGGGCACACATTTGTCACGAGACTTCAGTACTCATGGCGGCCAGTGCTTGGCTTTGAGTGTAGCATGTGAGAAACACACCGGGTACCCAGCGTCTTCTGTGGCTGTAACTGGGTTTTATTCTGCCGGATGCCGCACTGGGCTCCAGTTCTTTCAGAGTTACATTTCTAAAGCTTTCATATTTGCATACCTTTTGGATTGAAGAAAAGTTGCAGAAAAATGTTACAGGGGGAAATTGTGGTTGTCGGTTTTGACACAGTGTCTCACCTATCTCAGGCTAGCCTTGAACTTAAGTAGCTAAGGGAGACTCAGGACTCCTGACCCTTTTGCTTCTGCCTGCTGAGTGCTAGGAAAACAGGCCTGCACCACCTCTCCTTGTTTATGGTGCTAGGGATCGAATCCAGGATTCATGCATGCTAAGCAGGGGGCTGTACCATCTGGGGTCCTATCTCTGTTCCTTACAAAGGGGCTTCATATCCCTTTCTTCCAAACTCTGTGGATAACATCTTATATTACCATTCATAAGATCTCAGAAACTGAGAAACAGGCTCAAGATTCTAGCCCAGGGAACCAGCTTCCCTTTTTGCTCTGCTCTGGTCTGAGAGTAAGCCAGTCTTCCCTTGTTTTTTAATGACCTTAGCGTTGCAAGCTTTGGAATCTCTGGGGCATGTAGAGAATCTGTGCTTGTTCCAGTCTAGAGCTTTCTGTTTAAGAGACTTCCGACCCCGCACTCAAACACAGCGAGCAGCGATGGATGTTGAACCCCCTCTGCAGCTCTGTGGTGTGTGTGCCACAGCTGTATGTGTATGTCATAAGTGACATTGGAGGCTGTGAGAGGGCAGGTGCCTTCCCCTCTGAGGGAGGAAGAGCCTCTCACGTGAACCTGTCTGCACATGAAATCTGTCAATGGAGGTTAGAGTAGGGGTATGAACTGAGAATGGGCATTCTTGGGAGAAACGTATATGGAGTCAGCAAGGTGGCTTTTGCTTCTCATTTTTAAAGGCCATTGCAATCTCTCTCCATCCACCTTCACCTGGATGGGCCTCTTGGTCCCTATTGGGTAACCGTACAAGGGACAAGGCAGGGAATTCAACTCTAAATGAAGAAGGAAGTCTCTGGGAAGACAGATCCGTCGCTACACATGTGAATACCTTCCAGGGCTTTAGACTTTTCCATTCATGGTCAAGCTCAGGCAGCCTCAAAGCAAAGGACATCTGAGGCTCATTAAATCCAGTCGTGCATTCTTCCTTAACAAATCACAGTACTTTAGAAAGTTTGTTTATTTAACATAAAGTGCAATTTATAAAATACGGTTTAGCCTCTAGATTGCAGGAGTTTATGTGACTTCATGCCCCGCTTTCTGGAGTAGAATAAACAAAACAGGGAAATGGCAAAGCCCATGTAGAGTTTTCCTGCCTGCTCCTGGATGCTCGCCACTGTTTATAATATCATGGGTGCAACTCACATGGTGGAAGTGGGGGGAGATAGTTTTTAACTGAATTGTTTGTATTTCTGGAAGTTGATTAGTTTTGGAAAAACCTAACTTCCACCTTAACATTTTGCAGTAAACTTTATTCTTTCCTCTCCAAGTTGAGAAACTGATTTTATTGCCTATGGATAAGCAGTCTCATGAAAAACTTCGGGTCCGTGCTGCTGAAGACTAAAACTGTTTGCTGCGTATTTTGTGCGTGCTGATAAGAAGCGGGTTTGAATGTAGTGAAGTGTCCCCCATAGGCTTATATATTTGACGCTTGGAGGTGCTGTCTGGAAAGGTTGCTGGAAGAAGTGGTTGCTAGGGACAAGCTTTGGGGTCTGTAGCCTGGCCCCGCTTCATACTGGGATGAAAGCTGCTTCCATTTCCCGAGCATTTCAACCCAAGATTTGAACTCATGCTTAAAGTAATTTGGGAGAATAATGAAAATTGCCCAGCTCACATTTCTGAGGTGAAGGTCGGAGATCGAGAGCTGTCTTGTAAAGCCTTGCCGTCACGTGCGCTGGGAGATGGGCTGGGTTGGGTCTTGGAGTGAGCAGACTTGGCAAATGAGGTGCAGGGCTAACGCCAGGGCCGAGTGCAAACACGATCGGCCTGGAGGTAGGGCCTGGCAGTGACCGGTATCCCTCACCCCTCAGCCCAAGGTGCCAAGAAGGCCCCGACAGAGGCCCCACCTTTCAACTTCCTTCCCAGGAGGCTGGCAGTCTTCCCCTCGGGCTGCCTTTTCTTGCGTCTTTCATCACGACTCAACCATCCCTCGTGTCAACGCGCTATCTGTGAGGGCTGTTGAAAAGGCACCACTTTTGGAGTCTTTGCCAAGGGAGAGCTGCTGGCTCTACTTCCTTCCCTGTTGCCGTGGTTCCTTCCCCTAAATGAGCCTGTTTAATGAGTCAAGAATATTCCATTAACCAAACGACTATGGTTGCCAACAGAAATGTTCCAAAGAAAACACATGAAAACGTATCTCCTTCTCACTGTTTGGATGGGCAGCCTCTTTTTAAAATTGTGCTTCCCAGTTGGTCTCCCCTCGGATTGTAGAACATTAGACCAAACTTCTGCTGCGAGCAGAGGCTCATTCATAGCTCTCTCTCTCTCTCTCTCTCTCTCTCTCTCTCTCTCTCTCTCTCTCTCTCTCTCTCTCCCCCCCAACAGTTCTTTACACTACTGTCTGTTCACAGCCTAAGGCGTTGTCTGGGAAGAGGTAAAGAATTAAAAAAACACACTAACTCTTTGGGGCCATTGGCTTGCAAACATAAACGTTCCAAGCAAGTCTAACAACAAAGCAGTTTATTTTCAACTGATCTAGTGGGCCAACTGGAAGGAAGTACTCCTGCCCCTTTATGTGACAAATCTCAATCAAGTGAGGTTGCAAAGTGAATAAAATGCCAATCTCCAAATGATAATGTCAGTCTCTTTTTCCACTTTGGTGAGGACGGAGTTCTCTTAGTTGAAAGCAGATAGGCAGCTGCCCTGATCCGTGGTCTCACAGACCCTTCTCAGGTTCCTGGTGGACCAAACTCATGTTTTAGAGCCTCGGGGAAAAGAACCTCTCACAACCTCATTCAGGTTTCTGGCTGAATCCAGACCCAAATGGTTATAGGACTGAAGTCCCCATTTCCTACTGTCATCTGAGAACTTCACTTGGCTTCTAGAAGCTTCCAATGAACTAGACTTGCCAAGGAAAAGAAAATGTTAGCTTGAAAAAGGGCTCTTAACCCCTGTAAGCCTTGAAATCCAAGTTTTTAAGGAACCATCAAAGGACATGATGCTTGTGTAATTGTGTGTGTGTGTAACCACAGTTGTACGTGGGTGTGGGTGTGCATGTATGTACAGATATGCATGTACATATGTATAAAGGCCAGGTGTTGATACCAGGTGTCTTCCTGACCTCCAGTAAGACAAGGTGTATCTCTGAACCTGGAACTCACCAATTCACCAGCTGGGCTAGTTATCCAGCAAGCCCTAAAGATCCTTGAGCCCCCTCTCCGGACTCCTGACCCCGCCTTGGCTTACAGGTACACACAAAGGTACCTGGTTTTTTATGTAGGTCCTGGCGATCTGAACTGAGGTCTTCATGCTGTAGGATAGGCCCCTCTACCATAAAGCTATCTTCCCAGATTCATTTTTGTGGACTTCTGATACAATGTCCCTTCCTGGTAGTTATTGGACTTATAAAAGTTCTCATGGTTTAGTTAATTATTTTATGCTGTTCATACCCTTTCTTTAGATGCCTCTGTGGCCATATCAGAGAATCCTTGGTGTTGAAAGTAAGTTTTTATTTTAGTGATCAGACCTCTTCAGGCCAATTGCATTGCCTATTGTAACGTTTTAAAATCCCAGGCCCGATTACACAAGCTTGGTTCTTTTCGGTGGTCCTAGAAAGCAAGCCCAAAACCTCATATATATGCTAGGCATGTGTCCTAACACTACGCTACAAGCCCTTAATTTAAGAGTTTTTGTTTACCTGTCTACATGTAATCAATCAACAGCACCCACACTTAGTTCCGTTCTGATGAGCTTTGGAGAGGGTGAGCATCTCTATGCTTTCTGTGGTAGTGCATGCTTTCCGCTCGTGGTCCAGGGCCCCTGCACCCCCTCGTTCCTCTTCCCATCTCCGGCTCTGCTGGTCTGCTTCTGTCACTTGCTTTGTCCTCTCCAGGGCTGCACACACAGCTGCTCTTCTTTATTTCCACACATAAACTTCTTAATCCAGTGTTTTTGGCTCAGTTTGTAGTGATGCTTTTTGTGGGTTGTGTGTGCTGCTATGGACATTGCTGTTTTGTCCTTAGTTATTGCTGAGTAGTTTTCCTTCTCTGTTTCTTTGATTCCTTCCTTCCTTCCTTCCTTCCTTCCTTCCTTCCTTCCTTCCTTTCTTATTTCTTTCTTTTTAAGACAGGGTCTCTCTCTGTAGCCTTGACTGTCCTAGAACTCACTCTGTAGACCAGGCTGGCCTCAAACTCAGTGGTCAGCTCGTCTCTGCCTCCCAAGTGCTGGGATTAAAAGCCTGTGCCACTCATCTCCTGGCTTGCTGAGTGGTTTTCTATTAGCTGAATACACTGTGATTTTTTTTGCATATCTTAGAATAGAGTTGCTAAATTAAGGGTTTTTTGCATCTACATTTGTGAACAATATTAGTCCGTAGTTTTCTCTCTGTGTTTTAGTTTTCTTTGTTTCTTTTTAAATTTTCTTCTTCTTTAATGCGCTGTTTGTGCCTGTGGACAAGTATCTTCAAAGGCCAGAAGGGCCTCAGGTTGCTTGGGACTGGAGCTGTAGATAGTTGTGTGCTGCCTGATGTGGGGGATGGAATTGAACTCAGATCCTCTTCAAAAGCCTCTTAACTATCGAGCCACCTCTTCAGCCCTTGGCTTCACTTCTTACAATGCTTTGCCTCTATTGGGTATCAGAATACCACAGGCCATGGGAGTGGAGTGGAGAAGAGAAGCGTTGAGGGTATTGATTGCTGCTTGTGGGTGGTTTTTCTTGGCTGCCTGTTGGGCATTACTGCCCCAGAGCCAGTGGTGCCGTTCCCTGGAGCTTCTCTACAGGCCCAGGGACGGTGTAGAAGCCCCTGGCATTACTCTCAGAGTTTTGTGGCTTCACAGTTATTCTCCATTCCTGCTCAGCACATGGCGTGCCAACAGGGCACAGATGTTCAAACACTATACACGGAAACTCCTAAGCCTTGACCTTGTAAAGAATTTCAGCCGCCCCATTGAGTCTGGCTGCTTCTGCTTCTTCAGCACAAAGCAGTGGCCTCAGCCTCCAACTCTGGACGATCCAGCAACCAAAAAAATGCAGCTTGTTTCTAAAAGCAGAAGTGGGAAGAGGGGAACGAGTGTGGGGGTGGGTGCTAAGACCTCCCAAACACAAATTAGACTTTGCCGAGTGGGGTGGGGGAAGGGAGACACTTCCATTCCCCCCATCCCCCCAGTTTGTCCATGAAGGAAAAAAAAAACAATCAAAGAAAAAGGTGTATTTCTCATTAAATTTGGCTGGTAAAGCAAACCAAAGGAAATTTAGATCCACATGCTAATTTCTAGAAAAAGAATCTTGTATGCCCCCCCCCAACCATTTATAAATATAAAGACTGTCTCTCATCCCATCCCATAGAGATAGCCAAGATATTTGAAAACCACTGTTTTATGAGGTTTGGGGGCCTTCAGGGAAATAACATTCCTGTGGATCAAGGCTGATTCTGCGCTCTCCTGAGTTGGCATGCAGAACATGATCTTAGATGTCTGAATTAGCTGAGTCAGGACAAAGAACACATTATGATTTTCAGCTTAGGACTGAAGCTGCATCCACAGGTTGTTGGTGTTTGAGGCTAAACAGTATAAGAAGAACCGCCATCGCCATCAACGAATGTGGTCTAGTTCTAGCTGTGTTAAGTGAGTGTGTGTACTCATGTACCTGTAGAATGGTTGCATGATGAAGGCATCGGCAGATCGACTGTGGAATGCACATGTTGAGATCCTCACAATAGAGGCTGAGACAGGTTAGCAGAAACATGGCCACTTGTGTAAGACTAAGAGTGTTAGCCCTGGTACATATGGTAAAGTTACATCTGGTAACTTTACTATAAACTAGTCATGTAACATAGACAGGAAACCCAAACCAGAGGGGAGGGTCATGACACACAGTGTTTGATTTATCAGCAGAGCTGGAACTCGACTTCAATACATGAGACTTGAATAAAGTGGCACCAGATGATGGTGACAGAACCATGATGGTACTGGGAGACCCAGCAGTCCAGACCCAAGGAGGAACACACTTTCAGGCAGGAGCGACCATTTTGTGATAATAGTCCTTCTCCTACTCTTTCTGGATGTTTTCTCCCTGACAACTATAGATGAGGAACCAGAGGTGTGGCCCATTGGTGAAGAGCTTGCCTAGCATGTGTAGGTTTTGGGGGAGAGAGGAGGAAAACAGGAACCTGTAGATGAGTTTCCTCGTTCATAAGAGGAAAGTTAAGGAGGCTGACAGTTGTATTATGTCTACATTTTAGGCCCTGAATATGAGTGTGATGAATGGTTGTCCCTTATTTTGTTATTTTGTCTCCTTGTTTACAGTCCTCTATAAAATGTCTCAGCCATTGTGAAGAGTAGACAAAGGGCTTTGTCTTGGCTTCAGCTGCAGGCGGTGCTTAGACACAAAGAAGATCAAGGGCAAGGCTCGGAGATGGCTGAGTATCCATCCTGCTGGAAGACTGTTGTCTCATTTTCTAAAAGAGTCTAAGTATTGTTTGTTTGTTTTGAGACAGGGTCTTACTATATAGCTCTGGTTGTCTAAAAACTCACTACATAGACCAGGCTGGCATTGAACTCAGAGATATCCGCCTGCCTGTGCCTCTAGAGTGTTGGGATTAAAGACATGCTGGTTATTTTTTAATGCATTGCTCTATTAACTTGAGAATCTCATATAATGTAATTCGGTTATATTTATCTTACTCCTCGCATCAACTCCTCCCAGATCTGCTCTTACTTTCTATCCCCTTCCTACCTACTCAGAGTGTGTGGGGCCATCCATTGGATCATGGCTTATCGACCAGAGGTCTTCCCCTTAAGGAAACCATGTCTCCCTCCTCCAGAAGCTATCAACTGTCAGTGGCTTGTGAGCTTCTCTCCTCTTCATGCTGACTGGCTTGATTTTGTGCTGGTCTGATGCAGGCAACCTCATTTGCTGTGAGGTTGAGAGTCTTGGCTTTTCTTTTACTTTTCGTTATTGAGCCAGGGACTCTTTGAGTTTCCCAGGATGGTTTTGAACTCACTCTGAGTAGGAGGTAGGCATTTTACATTTTAATTCTTCTGCCTCAAGCGCCTAAATAGCTGAATTATAAACCCCTGCCAACAAGCCTAGCTAATGTTATGAACTATTAACCAACCACAGTTTATGCATGTTTTGGCCTCCTAAGACTGAGAAAACATCACAGGAACCATTATGTAGTGATCTGCACTTTGGTGTTCAGAATCTTCATGATGAACAGGAGAAGGGAACAGATTAGGGACTAAAGGGAAAGGGATGGTTTACAGGGTACTTATAGATTACATACCAGTTGGTGCTCAGTGGTAAGGTGAAACAACCGGCCCATACCTCTCTAAAGAAGATTAGATGAAGATTGGAAATCAATCTCGAAGTCTCCTTGAAGGCATGAGAGCAGCTACAGTTACCTATGGTGACTGGAAGAGGCTTACGTGGACCCTGAGGAGGAAGGCTAACTAGAAGGGAGTGGGAGATGGTGAGGGCTTGGGCCAGCCCTCATCATTCCATAGTTCTCCGGTGGAGCAACTTGTTTGTATGCACACTGTATACCTGTTCCACAGATCTCTGCTTTCATCTTTTTTTCTATCTCCAATGTTAATATTTCCACTATACATTAAAGTTCTTGCTTGTCTAGCAGTCTGCCCGTGTGTACCATGAGTTTTTAAGAAAATGAAATGTCTTCCCTTGTACTTCTGTCATGTTTGGAATCTTTTCCAGACCACAGAAATGTCTATTAGAACCTTCTGGAGAGATCCAGAAACAGAAATACCATAGCCCTGCTAATTTTGCTTTAAACCAGATGAAATAGGCAAGGTTGAGAAGCTATCTGTTAATTTCTTGGTGGACCATTTGACTTTAAAAGTAAGTTCCACATCTTTCTGTAAAAAGTATTTCTGTTGCATTTCGTCTGCTTATTTAGTGAGTATGCACAGAGGTCAGGGAACAGCCGGTAGGACTGATCTCTTTCATTCTTCCATGCGGAAGTCCTAAGTTTTTTTGAATGTAAGGTAGAAGAAATGACAGCTATTATTGCTTTTCTAACACCCCATAAACGCTCCTTCCCTTATGCCTCTCTCCCATTCCCCTCTCCACATTCCATGGATTTCTCTATATCTTAAAATTGGTCAAAAATCACTAGCTGGGAATCGTGTTTCATAAAATTATCATTAAAGGTCCACAGTTCCATTCCTAAAAGGGACCCTCTGCTCTGCATCTCACCCGTCCACAGATCTCAGTGCTTGACCTAGCAGCAGGTGCCTTCCCCACAGACGTATCTCTCCAGCCTACTCTCTACCTTTTTTTTTAGCAGGTGATCAACGAAGGAAGGGACCACATTCCCTGTGGGCAACGGAGACTGTCATCGATTCAGATAAAGTCTACCTGTGAATGTTATCCAAGGCTTTGCAAGATCCTCTGGGCCCATGTCCTTCGATTCTCGCCAGAAGCTAGATTCCTTACTCCATCAGAATCTCACTTCTTCCTCCACATTTAGAATATTGTTGTCAGACGTGTGTGTGTGTGTGTGTGTGTGTGTGTGTGTGTGTGTGTGTGTAGTTGTTGGTTAGGGGAATAGTTTCATGTTTGGGTTCACCCATCATGGGATAAATAGACATCTGGCTTCGCTGTGAACTTTATCCCTAAGGTTTATTTATGTATATAAAACAAATTTTACACACACACACACACACACACACACACACACACACACACAGAGTTTTAGGTTAAAAGAAAAAAAAAGGAGTACTTGGGCTCAGTTCAAGATTCACAAACTGTGCAGTTTTTGGCTCATGGAATAGCTTTAGTCCCTGGCTATTTATTTGTAGGTGTCAGTGCAGACAGGAGTAGGAAGTCGTTCTTACTGAAAGCAGATGAAAAATGGATGACTGTTTCGCTCTCCCTCTTCTCCTTTGGGTAAAGGTATGTGCTCCTAAATGGGGGAAAGTTCAGTACATCTTCTCCTCCTTGTCACATCCTTCCTGCTGGTTCATGATCTGGCACAGCTCTTATGGTCCAAAGGGGTGTGGGTCATTTTTAAATCAACATGCTGCTGTTTCCGTTTCTGTTTGAGCATAAGGAACCATCCCTCAATGTGGTTCCTGAGCTTCCCGCCTCTGCAGAAGACCAGTGAAGAGGTTAATGAGGTGTTAGAAGATGGCCGGAGCCGCCTTCCACCTTCCTAATTGGGAACTCTGGTGAATGGCTTGCTTCCAAAATACCCATTCACCGGGGACATCCCACCACAGCAAGGGAAGGCAAGGAAGTACAAGGGGAGATAAAACAGGGTGCTTGCTGTGCTTTCTCTCCAGTTTATTCAGTTCATAAATAATGTCCCACAGGGCTTCCAGAGACTTCCAGAGGCCAGAGAAGCCAGTGCAGCATGAATTACCTCAAGCTAGCTGGGAGCCTCCATTCGCTCTTCTCCTGAGACCACAGGTTTGGATCTAGAGTTCCCTGCAGTCTTTTGCGTTTGACAGGGTCTATTTGGGAGCTTGAGGAATAGTCTGTTTCCAGGTCCTCACTGCCACAAACCAGGATTTCAGGGTTGCCGTCATCAAACACCAAGTATGGCAGAGCTGTGAGAACACACATCTTCCAAGTCTTACCTCAGAAGGATGGAACGCCCGCTTCTGCTGTGAGGGAGATGCATCCTGATATTTCCCAGGATCCTGGAGGCGTTACACTGGGATATAGCCACATTTCTTGTTCCCAAGTGAAAAAGTTTTGTTCAGAGAAAAACATCATAGATAAACTGTGAGTCTGCAGAATGGATGATTCGAGGAACTGGTCCCCTCTAAGCATAGAAATATGGGTCCTTTGTTACAGATTTACAAGGCATTTCCCAGATAATGATCTTCAGCCAATCCTAAGAGCTGGAGAAATCCATGGGAAACCCAGAATGGCTGGAGAGAGGAAGCACCACAGGCAGCTACGGGGGCAATGACAACCATCACTGTCATTTTTGAACTTGACTTTGGAAAGTTTGCTGATTACTTCCTATGCATTTTCACATCTGTATAAAGCTACAGGATTGCCACTATGATCATGTCCCATAGCCACAGAACATTTTCTTCTGCCATCCCCCCACCCTGCCCCAGTACACTGGCAACACCAATGTGGTCTCTGTCCCACTCTGAGAATATGACTCACTGGGCCCAATACCCTTGAGTAACGCACCTTTCCCATATGTGTCAGTAATTCATCCCACTTTATTCCAACATGTGGATTACCAGTTTCTGCATTCTTTTACTTGTTGAAGGATATTTAGATTGTTTTCAACTGTTTGTGTTTCT